>NC_064920.1:145898152-146228430 GCF_023897955.1 Schistocerca gregaria | reverse complement strand
AGCCAGCTCCATGTCGTGGACGTCCAGCATGACCGGTCCACCGAGGGCTGCGCGAACCGCAATCGGACTCCTATGTACACATACACATTGGAGATTTGCCGCCACCAGAACTTACACTGGAGGTGCCACCGAAGAAACCATCGCTTACAACACGACCGCACTCCCACATTTCCTACCAAACACCACCCGCTAGCGATAACGCTAAATACACATTATTATAAGTATAACTATAACTAAAAGAGGTCAGGCAGAGAGCAAACAATTAATAACAAGTCATGTAATGTAAAATGCAGTTTTCAAGAAATAAAAATAATAAAAATGTATAATGCAGTTGTCAAGAAATAAAATTAATAAAACCAAGTATAAAATTAATAGGACCATCGCCGGCCGCTGTGGCCGAGCGTTTCTATACGCTTCAGTTAGGAACCGCCCGACCGCTACGGTCGCAGGTTCGAATCCTGCCTCGGGCATGGATGTGTGTGATGTCCTTAGGTTAGTTACGTTTAAGTAGTTCTAAGTTCTAGGGGACTGATGACCTCAGATGTTGAGTCCCATAGTACTCAGAGCCATTTGAACCAATAGGACTATAGTGTAATACCGAAAGGAGCCAAACCTATATACCACAAATTAAACGTAACAGTGGAAGATCTGTCAGTATGCAGAATGTATACAATAGTAAGAATTCAAGGGTATGAATGCAGATTGTGGAGCACAACGGAGATTATATTAGAACATGTTATATCTCCTTAGATTTACAAGTGTCTGACGTATATTTGTATGAATTGTAGGTATGCATTGGGAGTGCAATTTTGCCTCCAAATTAGAGATCAGCAGCGAGAGAACACTAGTGAAAAGAAAAGAAAAAAGAGAATAAGACAAGAGAAGCCCACTGGTCCTAGTGCACCAATCGGGAGAGACTGACTGCCATGTCATCCTCTGCAAATGGAGTCGTTGGAGGATGCTCTATGGAGATGCATGGGTTCACCACAATTCCTTCCTGACAATAGCCGATTTCCTTGAGCAAGGAGTCGCGTTACTTCTCATTCGATCAGGTCTTCAACTGGCATCACGAGATCAAGTGCCTCCTATTACAGACTACCTGCCAAGAAAAAATCCCTGGCACTAACGGGAGTCGAACCCTTGTCCTCTGCGTTTAGTCACGCTTCCATCTAAGCTACGGACGCAGTCAACTAAAATATGGTACAGCAAAAACTCGATATAACATCACAGAAAAAAATTACTAAATATATGTAAGAGGGTGTTCAATAAGTAACGCAACACCATTTTTTTTTCTAACAGCAGGTTGGTTTTATTCAGGATTCCAATAAATCATTTTATACGCCACGCTTTTCCCTACGATACCCTATTTTTCAACGTAACCTGTCCACAGCTCGTGGTCTAGCGACTAGCGTTGCTGCCTCTGGATAACGAAGCCCTGGGATCGATTCCGGGCCGAGTCGGGGATACTGTCTGCCCGGGTACTGGGTGTTTGCGTTACAGTCATCATTTCATTCGTGACAGTGGCTACATTGGACTGTGAAAAATTTGGACTATGTGAGAAAAGAGACTTCGTACGGGTGCTGATGACCACGCAGTTGAGAGCCCCACAAACCATACATAATCATCATCATCATCAACGTACACTCTGTTCAGTGCGATGGCTTCACGCAACCTTACCGAGAGGGCCTGTATGCCGGCTTGCTAGCACTCTACTGGTCGACGTCGAAGCCAACGTCCTGTTGCATCAATAAACTCATCGACCAGGTACAGATTGCCACAAAGTGCGTCTTTGAGTGAGGCGAACAGATGGAAGCCGGAAGGTGCTAGATCTGGTCCGTACGGTCGATGAAGATAAGCAGTTCAGTAAAGTCTTCTGAACTCCCCTTCTTACACAGACTTGTGTGACGTCTTTCATTGTCATGGAGAAGGAGAAGCTGATTTCCATTTTTATAGCAACGGGCATGCTAAAGTCGTTTCTTTAATATCATGAACGTAGGACAATACACTTCAGAGTTGGTCGCTGCGCCATGAGGGAGAACCTCAAACAGAATAACTCATTCAGAGTTGCTACAACTTTAGCGTTTGAGGCTGTTCTACACGTGTTCAGAGGAAGCGTTATATGTGGCATCTCTAATGGAAGTGCGTTCGAAGCAGAGAGCTGAGTTTCTTTCGGCGAAAGACCAGAGCCAGTGTGCTCCCTGCCACCGTTGGATAAGCAGCTGCAGCAGCAAGTCGTATAATCCTAGCTTACTTTTTTGTTCGATAGTTTAATTAATTTCTTTGCGTGTTTTTGGGTACTTGTATTGTTTCATTCATATTTCGGGCGTATTATAGTATTTGACAGTTGTAGCATCGCGCTTTAGTGTTTACTTGGTAGATTCTTACTTAAATTGCGTGTGTGTTTCGTATAGGAGGTGCAATTTCGAGTTTTAGTTACTGTAATCGTAAATTCAGCAGATTGTAGCACAGTCGTTAGGCATTTGTACAGATTAGTTGATACATTCTTTGCGTGTTTCGCTTGCGTTATCTAGGCACGGACTCGTGTTTCAGCAAGTGTTGTTCAACATCGATTAGAATGGACAGGGACTGCGATTGCTGTATTCGGATGAGGGCTCACTTGGCATCCCTTCGCTCACAGCTGCAATCGGCGCTGACTTCGGTGCGCAGCTTGAGGCTGTTGCCAATGGGCACAACTGTGGGGAGCCGGACTTGGGTATCACGGGGATGTCAACCTCGTCCCGTCTGTCCCCAGATCGGTCTGCCGCTGTGGTTGCCCCGGTTGCTGCCCGCAGTGGGGCTGAGCCCTCGCCTGTGGTTGATTGGGAGGTCGTTCCAAGGCGTGGCAGGCAGCGAAAGGCGTCCCCGGAGGCTGATCAGAAAGCCTCCCGGGTGCGTCTGACAAACAGGTTTCAGGCACTGTCTCTGGCTGAGCCAGATGCAGCTGCCTGCCCTGTTTCAGAGGATCATTCTCAGCCTTCAAGGTCCGGGCAATCGCAGAGGGTGGGCTTATTGGTAGTTGGGAGCTTCAATGTTAGGCGCGTAATGGGGCCCCTTAGGGATATGGCGGCTAAGGAGGGGAAGAAATCCAGTGTGCACTCCGTGTGCATTCCTGATGTGGAAAGGGTCCTTCCGGATGCCATGAAGAGCACAGGGTGCAGCCAGCTGCAGGTGGCGGCACATGTCGGCACTAATGACGTGTGTCGCTTTGGATCTGAGAAAATTCTCTCTGGATTCCAGCGGCTATCTGATTTGGTGAAGGCTGCCGGTCTTGCTTACGAGATGAAGGCAGAGCTCACCATCTGCAGCATCGTCGACAGAACCGACTGCGGACCTTTGGTGCGGAGCCGGGTGGAGGGTCTGAATCAGAGGCTCTGACGGTTTTGCGACCGTGTTGGCTGCAGATTCCTTGACTTGCGCCATAGGGTGGTGGGGTTTCGGGTTCCGCTGAATAGGTCAGGAGTTCACTACACTCAGCTGGCGGCTACACGGGTAGCGGAGGCTGTGTGGCGTGGACTGGGCGGTTTTTTAGGTTGGAAGGCCTCGGGAAAGTACGGGGTGGGCTGCAATGTCAATGGGTGCATGGCAAATACAGGACGTGCTTGGATCAAGGAACAGTCGAAATTATAGTTGTAAATTGTTGTAGTTGCGCTGGAAAACTCCCCGAGCTTCAAGCGCTAATAGAAAGCACAGAAGTTGATATCGTTATAGGTACAGAAAGCTGGCTAAAGCTTGGAATAAGTTCTGCAGAAATTTTTGCGAAGTCTCAGACGGTGTTCAGGAAAGATAGATTAGGCAGAATTGGTGGTGGAGTGTTTGTGTCTGTCAGTAGTGGTTTATCTTGTAGTGAAGTCGAAGTAGATACTCCTTGCAAATTGGTATGGGTGGAGGTTATACTTAACAGCCGAATTAAGTTAATAATTGGTCCCTTCTACCGACCCCCAGACTCCGATGATACAGCTGCGGAACAGTTCAGAGAAAGTTTGAGTCTCGTAACAAATAAATACCCCACTCATACGGTTATAGTTGGTGGGGACTTCAACCTACCCTCGGTATGTTGGCAAAAATACTTGTTCAAAACCGGTGGTAGGCAGAAAACATCTTCCGAGATTGTCCTAAATGCTTTCTCCGAAAATTATTTCGAGCAGTTAATCCACGAACCCACGCGAATTGTAAATGGTTGCGAAAACACACTTGACCTCTTAGCCACAAACAATCCAGAGCTGATAGAGAGCATCATGACTAATACAGGGATTAGTGATCACAAGATCGTTGTAGCTAGGTTCAATACAGTTTCTTCCAAATCCATCAGGAACAAACGCAAAATAATTTTATTTAAAAAAGCGGATAAAGTGTCAGTAGAAGCCTTCCTAAAAGACAATTTCCATTCCTTCCGAACTGACTATGCAAATGTAGACGAGATGTGGCTCAAATTCAAAAATATAGTAGCAACAGCAATTGAGAGATTCATACCTCATAAATTGGTAAGAGATGGAACGGATCCCCCGTGGTACACAAGAAAGGTCCGAACTCTGTTGCAGAAGCAACGGAAAAAGCATGCGAAGTTCAGAAGAACGCGAAATCCCGAAGATGGGCTAAAATTTACAGACGCGCGAAATTTGGCACGGACTTCGATGCGAGATGCCTTCAATAGGTTCCACAACGAAACATTGTCTCGAAATTTGGTAGAAAATCCGAAGAAATTCTGGTCGTATGTAAAGTACACAAGTGGCAAGACGCAGTCAATACCTTCGCTGCGCAGTGCCGATGGTACTGTTACCGACGACTGTGCCGCTAAAGCGGAGTTATTGATCGCAGATTTCCGAAATTCCTTTACCAGGGAAGACGAATGGAATATTCCAGAATTTGGAAACGAACATCTGCTAGCATGAGTTTCTTAGAAGTAGATACCTTAGGGGTTGCGAAGCAACTCAAATCGCTTGATACGGGCAAGTCTTCAGGTCCAGATTGTATACCGATTAGGTTCCTTTCAGATTACGCTGATACTATAGCTCCCTACTTAGCACTCATATACAACCGCTCGCTCACCGATAGATCTGTACCTACAGATTGGAAAATTGCGCGGGTCGCACCAGTGTTTTAAGAAGGGTAGTGGAGTAATCCATTTAACTACAGACCTATATCATTGACGTCAGTTTGCAGTAGGGTTTTGGAGCATATACTGTATTCAAACATTATGAATCACCTCGAAGGGAACGATCTATTGACACGTAATCAACATGGCTTCAGAAAACATCGCTCTTGTGCAACGCAGCTAGCTCTTTATTCGCACGAAGTAATGGCCGCTATCGACAGGGGATCTCAAGTTGATTCCGTATTTCTAGATTTCCGGAAAGCTTTTGACACCGTTCCTCACAAGCGACTTCTAATCAAGCTGCGGACCTATGGGGTATCGTCTCAGTTGTGCGACTGGATTCGTGATTTCCTGTCAGGAAGATCCCAGTTCGTAGTAATAGACGGCAAATCATCGAGTAAAACTGAAGTGATATCAGGTGTTCCCCAGGGAAGCATCCTGGGACCTCTGCTGTTCCTGATCTATATAAATGACCTGGGTGACAATCTGAGCATTTCTCTTAGATTGTTCACAGATGATGCTGTAATTTACCGTCTAGTAAGGTCATCCGAAGACCAGTATCAGTTGCAAAGCGATTTAGAAAAGATTGCTGTATGGTGTGTCAGGTGGCAGTTGACGCTGAATAACGAAAAGTGTGAGATGATCCACAAGAGTTCCAAAAGAAATCCGTTGGAATTCGATTACTCGATAAATAGTACAATTCTCAAGGCTGTCAATTCAACTAAGTACCTGGGTGTTAAAATTACGAACAACTTCAGTTGGAAGGACCACATAGATAATATTGTGGGGAAGGCGAGTCAAAGGTTGCGTTTCATTGGCAGGACACTTAGAAGATGCAACAAGTCCACTAAAGAGACAGCTTACACTACACTCGTTCGTCCTCTGTTAGAATATTGCTGCGCGGTGTGGGATCCTTACAAGGTGGGATTGACGGAGGACATAGAAAGGGTGCAAAAAAGGGCAGCTCGTTTTGTATTATCACGTAATAGGGGAGAGAGTGTGGCAGATATGATACACGAGTTGGGATGGAAGTCACTACAGCAAAGACGTTTTTCGTCGCGGCGAGACCTTTTTACGAAATTTCAGCCACCAACTTTCTCTTCCGAATGCGAAAATATTTTGTTGAGCCCAACCTACATAGGTAGGAATGATCATCAAAATAAAATAAGAGAAATCAGAGCTCGAACAGAAAGGTTTAGGTGTTCGTTTTTCCCGCGCGCTGTTCGGGAGTGGAATAGTAGAGAGATAGTATGATTGTGGTTCGATGAACCCTCTGCCAAGCACTTAAATGTGAATTGCCGTGTAGTCATGTAGATGTAGGTACATAGGCGTTTACAGAATGTCTATTGGACCTGGCGTTGAACAAAAACGCGGTGAGTTATTGGGCGAAGCGTCTGTCATCATCACCACCCCAAGAACGCGCAAACCTGTCCCATCTCCCGCGTACCGGACGGCCGCACGTAGCTGTGGCTCTCGTAATGTTGGGGCGTGCGGACACTCTCACTCGTGATGACCGATGTATCCCAAACAAACACCTCGCCCTACACGTGTAGAGACGCATAAAGCTGCCCGTGGATGGGTAGTGGTACTGGGTGACAGACGGCTAAGGAACGCGAAAAGATGGTTTGGTGACACTCCATAGATTGCCGTTTTGTTTCCCGTTCGACGTAAGGAACCCATCTTTCATCGCCTGTGACGATATTCGACAAAAAATTGACACTGTCTGCCTCATATCGCGCACGCAATTGCGCCCACAAAGTCTTTCGTTGCTCTATATGGTCTTCTGTTAGACGGTGAGGAGACTTGCGTGCACGCAGCTTTCAGTACCCGAACAGCAAGAAGAATGTATCACCACTTCCAACTGAAATGTTCACTTATCTAGTGAGGCGGTTTTTTGGGATTCGTCGGTCATCTCGAATGAGAGTGTCCACACGTCCCAGCATTACGAGAGTCACAGCTGTGTGCAGTTGGCTGTTACGTGGGAGATCGGACAAGTTTCTGCGACCTTGTTGTGATGATGACAGATGCTTTGCCCACTAACTCACCATGCTTTTCTTCAACGCCAGGTCCGCTTAGACATTCTGACAATGACTACGAATATGTGCGAGGCTCTGGTCTTTCGCCAAAATAAACTCAGCTATCTGCTTCGAACGAACTTCCATTGCAGACGCCACATTTAATGCCGCCTCTGAACTTACATAGGCTGAAGCAGGAGTACTCCACTATGTCCAACAACAAATACTACTGAGCCGTGGCCAGTTCGCATTCATACCGTTTCTTCTTTGGCATTTTGCCACAATGGAGGGGCATCTTATTTTTCCCTGGGTTACTACGATAATGAGTTGCTGACTTACCTCCGTCAGTGGCAGCAGCAGCACTTATCGGAATTGGTACTGCTGTACCAACTTTGGTGTGACCGCTATATTTCCGTGTGGTGGCGTGTGTGGTAGTCAGTCGGAGAGGGAAGAGCAGCGGGGATGTCTCCGTGGACCGAGGTCAGGCCAGGACTGCTGGCGGCGTGCACATGCAGTCGGATTGTGAGGACAAAGAAGTTGAGTGATCAGTTACCCTGTTATGGAACGTAAACTGCTGTGACATCTCTTCGTTAATTGTCGTTTGTTGCTTCCTGGGACGTCCAGCTAGCAGCAACGCTTGGTGTGCTTGAGTCGGCGAAATTTTGTAGCCATCACCCTGTGTGGTCTTTTAACTATTACATTGGTTGTTACTTATCGGTGAAGCGCACCAGCGACATTTTCTGCCTTGTGGCTGTTAATGCCCCAGTTACCAGCCCTGGTCGTAGTTTTCCGGCAGTGTGTTTTCCCTCGTCATGTCGATGCTGTCCAGCATAGTATGTAGTTCGACAGCGTTTAGTTGTTTGTTCATATTTTTTCTTATGAGTAATTATTGTGCTTTGGCTGTTTTTAGACACCAATTTTGAAGCCGTAGTGTGGCTGATATCTACGTCCTCGGCTGATATTTTCCGTTGTATTACAGTTGGTCAGGCGGAAGGGAATTGATTAGGTATTTGGCCTGTCCTTCAGCCGTCCCTGGGTCAGGTTGCCATCCGGTTATTTAACCTTTTTGTTGGCTGCCTGTCTTACCTCACCTTACCTTACAGCTACCTCCTCAGGCCGACCCTTGAAGCACTTCTGAGCACCACGGTTCTGTTAGTTTTAGATTGTGATTTTCATTTTAGTCTTATGTACTGTGCGAGGCCTTCAGCCGTCTATTAATTTAGTTTGTTTTAATTTTAAGATTAGGCCTTCACCTGACTTAAACTAAAGTTTGAACAGTGATTAATAACTAAAATTCTGAAAGCTTGTTCTATCTGAAATTCTTGTTACCCAGGCCTTAACCCCTGAGTTGTTCAATGTCTTGTGTGTGGCCTTCAGCCGAGTATTTACGTGAACTTTTTTTTTTAGGTAAGGCCTTCAACCATGTGTATTCTTTAGAGCAAAATGGCTCTGAGCACTATGGGACTTAACATCTGAGGTCATCAGTCCCCTAGAACTTAGAACTACTTAAACTAACCTAAGGACATCACACACATCCATGCTCGTGGCAGAATTCGAACCTGCGACCGTAGCAGCAGTGCGGTTCCGGACTGAAGCGCCTAGAACCGCTCGGCCTCTCCGGCCGGCTTTAGAGCAATTTTAAGTAATTTTTATAACTCGTTTCAGGCTTTCAGCTGTTTCTGTTTTTGGTGGGGTTTTGGGGTTTCAGCCCAGGATGTATCGCAAGTTTTCTTAACTAGGCCTTCGGCCATATTGTTTTACTTTGATCCTTTTAAAGCAATGCGAAAGTAAAGTGGTTTTCAGGAAAATGAAAGTTTGTGTGTTTTGTGCAACTATCAGTAACTGATTACGTCCCCCTCGACAACCATAACCTGATCCGTCCTGTCCTGCGAAACCAGATTTCAACCACATATTTTTCAAACGAAAGTGACAAAAAAAAAGTGTTACATTACTTATTGAACCCGCCCTCTCTCGTAGAAAGTCGATGTATCCTGAATGATGTTCCTTAGTTAGTAAAATGGTTACGAGCAGATTTTCACTACTTTGTAGACGGCCACCGTACATGTGTAAAGACGCATAAAGGAGCCCCCAGATGGGCGGGGTGGGAGTGGTTTGGTGCAGCTGTGTCGCTGTCACAGACGGGCGACTGGCGAGGCGTGATTTCCGCAGCGACCACCACCCATCCCAGAGCCGCTATCCCAGCTAATGAGCGCTGCCGCCGTATTTACTGTCCATAAAACTGCGGCAGTCTGCGGCCGCTAAGCGCCGCGGATGATGACTTGGCGCGCAGATAAGGCGCTCGTAAACACACACCTGGCTGCTCGCCGCAGGGGAAGCGCACCCCGATAGCACGCAGTGTCGCGCCGTCCGCACCCCGTGGCTAGACGAGGCTGTTTCGTGCAGCAAGCGAAATGACAGCACAGGCCACCACTAAGAGGATGAAAATATATGCTCACACACTTTCGGCACCATACAGAAGATGCTGGGAGATATCTCCCCACACCTGTTACGAGTATTACGTGAGTTGGCGACACATTATGGGTGGAGCATCAAGTTCTTTTCTGATTACAAAAATTTATTTCTAACAAACTGAGCTAGATACAACCATGCGAATGCTTGAAATGGTACCTCAAGTCGTAAAGTTGACTTTTTTTATTTCTTATTGTTTTTATACGCAACCATGAGCATGCGGTTTTTTGGAGATGGTAGCTTAATTCATGAACATTTTATGGGTACTCGTCTACATGTGCTCTAACACAGTCTGCCTTCTTTGCCTTCTGTCTCTCTCTCTGGATTCCGTAGAAATATTGGAACACGTGAGGCAATACTGACCCTACACTTATCTTAGAGGCTAGATTAAGGAAAGGCAAACCTATGTTTCTAGCATTTGTAGACTTCGAGAACACTTTTGACAATGATGACTGGAATACTCTCTTTCAAATTCTGAAGATGGCATGGGTAAAATACAGGGAGCGAAAGGCAGTATAGAATACAATTTGTATAGAAACCAAATGGCAGTTATAAGAGTTGAGGGGCATGAAAGGGAAGCAGTGGTTAGGAATGGAGGGAGACAGGGTTGTAGCCTATCCCCGATGATATTCAATCTGTATACTGAGCAAGCTATGAAGGAAACAAAAGAAAAATTCGGAGTAGGTATTAAAATCCACGGAGAAGAAATAAAAATGTTGAGGTTCGCCGATGACATCGTAATTCTGTCAGAGACAGCAAAGGACTTGGAAGGGCAGTTGAACGGAATGGATAGTGTCTTGAAAGGAGGATAAAAGATGAACATCAACAAAAGCAAAACGAGGATAATGGAATGTAATCGAATTAAGTCGGGTGATGCTGAGGGAATTAGATTAGGAAATGAGACACTTAAAGTAGTAAAGGAGTTTTGCTATTTGGGGAGCAAAATAACTGATGATGGTCGAAGTAGAGAGGATATAAAATGTAGACTGGCGATGGCAAGAAAAGCGTTTCTGAAAAACAGAAATTTGTTAACATCGAGTATAGATTTGAGTGTCAAGAAGCCGTTTCTGAAAGTATTTGTATGGAGTGTAGCCATGTATGGATGTGAAACATGGACGATAAATAGTTTAGACAAGAAGCGAATAGAAGCATTTGAAATTAGGTGCTACAGAAGTATGCTGAAGATTAAATGGGTAGATCACATAACATAACTAATGAGGAGGTATTGAATAGGATTGGGGAGAAGAGGAGTTTGTGGCACAACTTGACCAGAAGAAGGGATCGATTGGTAGAACATGTTCTGAGGCATCAAGGGATCATCAATTTAGTACTGGAGGGAATCGTGGAGGGTAAAAATCGTAGAGGGAGACCAAGAGATGAATACGCAAAGCAATTTCAGAAGGATGTAGGTTGCAGTAGGTGCTGGGAGATGAAGAAGCTTGCACAGGATACAGTAGCATGGAGAGCTGCATCAAACCAGTCTCAGGACTGAAAACCCCAACAACAACTCTCTCTCTCCCTCTCTGCTATTAAAGATAGCGTAATTTTGGAATCCTGGGCAGGAGAAAGCGCAATGTGTTTTATGGTTTCATGAGACACAGTCAACTCTTATGGTTCCGAGACAGTTTCATAGTGTCTGTGGTCGAGATTTGAAGAGAATGGAAGGATGGTATGAATAGTTTAAAGATATTGACAGCGTTGGTGAAGAAGCACACCCTGAGCGTGATCCACTAGAAATACGGGCCTTGCAGTGAACTTGTGACGTCACGCGAGTCGCCTTGTGCACCCTTCTTCGCGAACGCTTGGCTCCCTGCTAGTCTCACGGGCAATCAGTATCCCAACGAAAAGGTCTTCACTATGTTAGCGCGCGAGGTTGCGCAGTGGTTAGCACACTGGATCCGTGTCCGGCCATCCTGATTTTGGTTTCCCGTGATTTCTCTAAATTTCTTCAGAGCCTTGAAAGGGCATTGCCAGTTTCATCTACATCTACATACATACTCCGCAATCCACCATACGGTGCGTGGCGGAGGGTACCTCGTACTACAACTAGCATCTTATCTCCCTGTTCATCTCCCAAACAGAACGAGGGAAAAATGACTTCCTATATGCCTCTGTACGAGCCCTAATCTCTCTTATAATGTCTTTGTGGTCTTTCCGCGAAATGTAAGTTGGCGGCAGTAAAATTGTACTGCAGTTGGCCTCAAATGCTGGTTCTCTAAATTTCCTCAGTAGCGATTCACGAAAAGAATGCCTCCTTTCCTCGAGAGACTCCCACCCGAGTTCCTTATTTCCGTGACACTCGCCTGATGATCAAACCTACCAGTAACAAATCTAGCAGCCCGCCTCTTAATTGATTCTATGTCCTCCTTCAATCCGACCTGATAGGGATCCCAAACGCTCAAGCAGTACTCAAGAATAGGTCGTATTAGTGTTTTATAAGCGGTCTCCTTTTACAGATGATCTACATCTTTCCAAAATTCGACCAATGATCCGAAGACGACTATCCGCCTTGCCCACAACTGCCATTACATGCTTGTCCCACTTCATATCGCTCTGCAATCTTACGCCCAAATATTTAATCGACGTGACTGTGTCAAGCGCTACACTACTATTAGTGTATTCAAACATTACAGGATTCTTTTTCCTATTCATCTGCATTAATTTAAATTTACCTATATTTAGAGTTAGCTGCCATTCTTTACACCAATCACAAATCCTGTCCAAGTCATCTGGTATCCTCCTGCAGTCACTCAACGACGACACCTTCCCGTACACTCATTCCTCTCTAATCCGATGGCACTGATGATGTGCTACCAGAGCTTGCATGCAATAAAACATGCAGTTAAGAATCATTAAACTCTTCCGAAATAGTTACTCGCTCCACGCAGTAGACGGCTGCTGGTACTCATAAGACCTGCAGTATCACGTGCTGTGACTTACGCGCCTCGGCACGTCTTGTACGTGGGCCTCGACACAGAGTCGCTGATAGCGAGCATAGAGCATATCATCGCACTCACTGAAATCGATGCGTCACGTTTCCAGAGAAACATGCACAGTACAGATGAATCTAGTTAAAATGTTGCACCAGCGGTTTCACTTCCATGTGCAAGCTTTGCACCCAGGTGACAAACCTAGGTGGAATTTGTAAGGAACATGTTGGAACGGCTTTTGGCAATGTTGATTGGAATACTCTCTTTCAAATTCTGAAGGTAGCAGGGGTAAAATACAGGGAGCGAACGGCTATTTACAATTTGTACAGAAACCAGATGGCAGTTATAAGAGTCGCGGGACATGAAACGGAAGCAGTGGTTGAGAAGGGAGTGAGACAGAGTTGTATTCTCTCCCCGATGTTATAAAATCTGTATATTGAGCAAGCAGTGAAGGAAACAAAAGAAAAATTCGGAGTAGGTATTAAAATCCACGGAGAAGAAATAAAAATGTTGAGGTTCGCTGATGACATCGTAATTCTGTCAGAGACAGCAAAGGACTTGGAAGGGCAGTTGAACGGAATGGATAGTGTCTTGAAAGGAGGATAAAATATGAACATCAACAAAAGCAAAACGAGGATAATGGAATGTAATCGAATTAAGTCGGGTGATGCTGAGGGAATTAGATTAGGAAATGAGACACTTTAAGTAGTAAAGGAATTTTGCTATTTGGGGAACAAAATAACTGATGATGGTCGAAGTAGAGAGGATATAAGATGTAGACTGGCAATGGCAAGGAAAGCGTTTCTGAAGAAGAGAAATTTGTTAACATCGAGTATAGATTTAAGTGTCAGGAAGTCATTTTTGAAAGTATTTGTATGGAGTAGCAATGTATGGAAGTGAAACATGGTTGATAAATAGTTTGGACAAGAAGAGAAAAGAAGCTTTCGAAATGTGGTGCTACAGAAGAATGCTGAAGATTAGATGGGTAGATCACATAACTAATGAGGAAGTATTGAATAGGATTGGGGAGAAGAGAAGTTTTTGGCACAACTTGACCAGAAGAAGGGATCGGTTGGTAGGATATGTTCTGAGGCATCAAGGGATCGCCAATTTAGTATTGGAGGGCAGCGTTGAGGGTAAAAATCGTAGAGGAAGACCAAGAGATGACTACACTAAGCAGATTCAGAAGGATGTAGGTTGCAGTAGGTACTGGGAGATGAAGAAGCTTGCACAAGATAGAGTAGCATGGAGAGCTGCATCAAACCAGTCTCAGGACTGAAGACCACAACAACAACAACATGTTGGAACGAATCGGTGCAGGCTAATAATTACCTTGATAAGCTGGTACTCCCATGAAGCGACTTTCCACATATCCATAAAGGTATACAGACATAATCTGCGGCTTGGAAAACTTCCATACTGTCGTACAGCACATGAGGGACCGTCCGACGCTGGCTCTGTAGTGCGGCTTCATGCTCAACATAGTGATTGGACCGTTGAGTTTCATTGAACCCACCACGTCGGCCACAGTCTTACTGCACTTGCTGCAGCTTTACATTATGCTACAATTACAAGAATTTAAATCATGGGTAGTATTTCAACAAGATGGCCCACCGCCACAGTGGGGGCTATTTGTACATCAGTGCCTTCTTCTCCGTTATGGTTATCACGTTCACCAGATAAAATCTCTCTTCCCTTTTTTTCTGGAGTTAAAGATAAAGTGTTTATTTCACCAGTTCCGGACGTGTTAATGCTTAAGGCACGAATACGAGATGATCTAGAGGCTGTCGCGGAAGTTACGTTGGCAATGACATGGAGAGAAATTGAGCGTCGCCTAAACGATCTACGAGCAAAGAAACGGACCACATGTAGAAGTGTATCATAAAAAAAGTTTACGAGTTAAGCTACCGTTTGCTGTTCGCTATAAAGCGCACAGCTTTATCTAGCATACTACCTTATGAATAAATTTTCGTAATCAGGAAACTAATTTATGCTCACTGTGTGTTCCTCTTCTTATCTTTTCCACATATGCCACGTCTGAAAATTTCTTGGTGTCACATAAAACGTAGAGGCCAGAAGAGTAAAATCTATTCTAAAAGAGTTTTTTAGTGTGAGAATTAAAAGTATGTAACCCAGAGCGTGTACCGAATATTAAGCAAAATCTGCAAGATAAAACACAGAGAAACTGGAAGAGGTGACTATTTGCTGAAAGTATAAGGAAACACGAGTAGGACTTCTTCGTCTACTCAAAGAAGACGTTAATAGCCCTGAAACATACTGAGTTTCGCCTTTATCTACGGTAATGATGTAGGCTGACACATAAATTAAAATTTGTACCGCATCGTAGGTTCGACGCACGTCTCCTGGGCGCCAGTCAGGCGAGCTATGTGTTACTCCACATTCGTACTGCAACTATCACAGCTGCGCAGACTAATCCAGAATCTCACCCACCTCGATACAAATTCCAACATTGCATAGTTAGTCGTTGCATCAGCGGTAGCTGGGGTGCCAGTGTGGGGCAATGGATAACGCATCTGCATGATGTAAGCCGATGTCCTGGATACGAATCCCAAACCTAGCAAGAATTTTCATTCATTGTGTTGGCCTAAATCAGTAACATAAAAGAAGAAATTATTACAGACAGAACACAGGCAGGAATTGGCGAGGGGTCAGGGAAGAAATAGGTGGGCATTTGCACTGAGCGATATACGAAACCGCAGTATCATATAGCTTGACGGTTAGTGGGGGATCCGAACCAAAATAGTCCCAAACTGACTCTGTCATCACAACGACTGTCGGTGGGCAACGACGTTTTCACGTTCGCGGTTTCTGTAACAGGTTACATGAGACGTTTTACACGGACAGCCGCTGTTGTTCCTGTGAAATACAAACCGCAGGTAACCATCGGCTAACAGTAGTAGCCTATGCCGGTGCCATGAAAAAGATACGAGTACTTCTTGTCAGACAGTTCTCGCTTCACGTTAATTGTTTCGCCTGTCTCTGCTTGCTAGAACAACCATAAAATTATCAATGGAAATCACAAAATTGTGCAAGCTCTACAACATTATATCACTTAGTTGACCGCTTTTTCGACTGACAAAGCCGTCATCAGATTCTAATTTTCATCATGTAAGAGAACATACTAGTGAAGATCAATACGGAAAAAGCTAGTACACTTGAAGAATGAGGTGCAAACTCAAAGTGACGAAATAATATCCAAATGTTAAAGCCTAAAGTGAATAATTGTAAAGGGAACACACCATAAAACACTAAGACTAAACATGTGTGTGTGTGTGTGTGTGTGTGTGTGTGTGTGTGTGTGTGTGTGTTTGTGTGTCTGTGCGTGAGCGCATATTTATGTATGTGGCGCAGGGCGAGGACAACATGAGCAAATAATTACTCTCGACTGGAGGGGAGTCGATGTTTTAAGAGTGGATGTTTTAAGGCGACCTAATAGCCTATAATATTATTGTTCACATATTCAATCTTTACAAGGATAGCGTCTTTAATCCTTAGCTAACAAGTACAATTTCAGTCACAAATCGGTTCAGCCAATGACGACCTTACTAATGTTCTTCTCCCATGAAGCGACTTTCCAGTTATCCATAAAGGTAAACAGACATAATCTGCGGCTTGGAAAACTGTCTCATCTTTCCCTGTGGCAGCTGAAGCCAGCGTTTTTGTTCAGTTCTTTATCCCAAGGGTCGGATGGTCTGCCTTGCGTTCTCTGTCTCTCTCTGGGACTCCACTCTACTAGTGCTTTTGTCCATCTTCCGTCATTTTTCGTGTAGTATGTTCTGTCCATCTTCATTGTAGCGACTTTACTCTTTCTACAACTCCTTTTATTGCTCGTATGTCTTTATTTCTCATCCGATCTTTCTTAATAAGACCAAAGAGCAACTTTTCCATAGCTATTTGAGTTATTCGCTCTCCTTCGAAAAACTCGTTTCAACTCGAAGCTGCACAGCCATCTGTAAATACAGAAAGAACACGCCGTTCGAGGGCAATCATTTTCAAGCTTTTTGGCGTATTAAATTTAAAAACGGTTGCGATTCTTCCATATGCCTTACAACCTAACTTGTTTCGAAGGAATATTTCGGGTGTAAAGTCTCGTTGTACATCAATTAACTGTCCGAGAACAACATATTCGTTAACAACTTTTGAACATTTATTGTTCAGCATTGTTTATTTTGCAGTTAATAGCTTGTTATGCATAACATTTGCTTGGATTTTAAGACTTATTTTTTTGCAAATGTCTGATAAATCTATTCTATTACAGCATATGTAACAATTTAAAGGTAGGAATTTCAGGATATGGGAGCTGGATAAACTGAAAGAACCAGAGTTTTAGTGAGAGCATTAGGGAGAGACTGAGAACAATTGGGGAAAGAAATACAGTAGAAGAAGAATGGGTAACTTTGAGAGATTAAATGGTGTAGGCAGCTAAGGATCAAATAGGTAAAAAGACGAGGGCTAGTAAAAATCCTTGGGTAACAGAACAAATACTGAGTTTAATTGATGGGAGCAGAAAACATAAAAATGCAGTAAATGAAGCAGGAGTCTAGGAGTACGAACGTCCCCAAAATGAGACAGTCAAAAAGGGCAAAATGGCTAAGCAGGAATGGACAGAGGACAAATCTAAGGTTGTAGAGGCCCATAGCATTACGGGTAGGATAGATACTGTCTACAGGAAAATTAAAGAGACCTTTGGAGGAACGAGAACCACCTGTACGAATATCAAGAGCTCAGATGAAAAACGAGCTCCAAGAAAAGAGGGGAAAACAGGAAGGTGGAAGGAGTATATAGAGAATCTGCACAAGGCCTATGTACTTGAGGGTAATATTATGGAAATGGGAAAGGACGTAGATGAAGATGAAATGGAAGATATGATAATGCTTAAGGAATTTGACAGAGCACTGAAAGACCTTCGTCGAAACAAGGCTCCAGGCGTAGACAACATTCCGTTAGAGCAACTGATGGCCTTGGGAGAGCCAGCCATGACAAAATTCTACCATCTGATGAGTAAGATGTATGAGACAAGCGAAATGGCCTCAGGTTTCAATAAAAATATAGTAATTCCGATCCCAAAGAAAGCGGGTGTTCACAAGTGTCAAAATACCGAACTATAAGTTTAATAAGTCACGGCTGCAAAATACTAACACGAATTCTTTACAGACGAATGTAAAAATTGGTAGAAACTGACCTCGGATAAGATCAGTTAGGATCCTGTAGAAATGTTGGAACACGCGAGGTTAATATTGACCCTACGAATTATCTTAGAAGATAGATTAAGGGAAAGCTAACCTACGTTTATAAGATTTGTAGACTTGCAGAAAGCTTATGACAATGTTGACTGGACTACTCTCTTTCAAAGTCTGAAGGTGGTAGGTGTAAAATACAGGGAGCGGAAAGCTATGTACAATTTGTACAGTAACCAGATGGCAGTTATAAGAGCCGAGAAGCACGAAAGTGAAGTAGCGGTTGAGAAAAGGGGAGGACGGGGTTGTAGCCTCTCCCCGGTGTTATTTAATCTGTATAAGGAGCAAGCAATAAAGGAAACAAAAGAAAAATTTGGAGTAGGAATCAAAATCCATCGGGAAGAAATAGAAACTTTGAGGTACGCTGATGACATTGTAATTCTGTCAAAGAGATAAAGGACCTGGAAGAGTAGTTGGAAGGAACGGACAGTGTGTTGAAAGAATGAGATAAGAAGAACATCAACAAAAGCAAAACGAAGATAATGGAATTTTGTCGAATTAAATGACGTGAAGCTAAGGGAATTAAATTACGAAATGAGATACTTAAAATAGTAGACGAGTTTTGCTATTTGGGGAGTAAATTTTGCGAATATCGAGTATACATTTAAGTGTCAGGAATTCTTTTCTGAAAGTATTTGTATGGAGTGTAGCCATGTACGGAAGTGAAACATGGACAAGATGAGAGTAGAAGCATTCGAAAAATGGTGCTGAAGATTAGATGGGTACATCACGTAAGTAATGAGGAGCTACTGAATAGAATTGGCGAGAAGAGGAATTTGTTGCAAAACTTGACTAGAAGAAGGGATCGGTTGGTAGAAAATGTTCTGAGACCTCAAGGAATTACTAATTTAGTATTGGAGGGAAGCGTGGATGGTAAAAATCGTGGAGGGAGACTGAGAAATAAACACACTAAGCAAATTCACAAGAAAGCAGGTTGCAGCAGTTACTCGGAGATGAGGAAGCTTTCACAGGGTAGAGTAACATGGAGAGCTCAATCAAACCAATCTCTGGACTGAAGACTACAACAGCAACAACTTAAATTAACGATCTCTGCAAATTCATAAAAAATGAATATATGATGTGATGAGGTATAGATTGAAATGGTAGGGTAGAGTAACATGGAGAGCTCAATCAAACCAATCTCTGGACTGAAGACTACAACAGCAACAACTTAAATTAACGATCTCTGCAAATTCATAAAAAATGAATATATGATGTGATGAGGTATAGATTGAAATGGTGTTACTTTGGGATGGTGATGCAAGGCGAGAGTATAAGATATCGTAATAGGAAATACATAAGCTGTAAGGTGTATCAGTAGGTACGAAAAATTAAGCTTACTGTAGGCTGACATAAAGTAAAAGAACAGAATGTATTAGAATTTGGAATACATTGGCAGTCACAATAAAATAAATATTGGAAGAAAATTATGGAACAACCGTGTGGGAGTAATTTTCGGAGCTTACGGCAACTTGGTGGAAGGGAAAATATTAAGCTATGTTTGGTCGTCTAATATTAAATGAAGGCTATGTGTCAGGTGTTTGTGTATCTCCAAGGCTCCAACGTAATCTGTTTACATCCTTGATGATACAATTTTGCTCCTGGTTTCATTAACATCCACCCTTTTGAATTTTAGGGCCTCGACAACGCCACGTATGTTTCCAATTTAGTAGTTGCGCTGATGTGATTTAATGCGTAATTTGCTGGTACAGTTGCAAAACCTGCTCATGAGTTGGTATTATTCTACATGAACTTCATATCTATGATAGGCAGTTACGCCACCCAACGGTAATTTAGAAATAACATTTAGAGATTTTCTTCGTTTTTTTTTAAATAGGAATTAAACGAAATGTTGTACACTGAAGAGCGGAAAAAAAATGGTACATCTGCCTAATATATGTATAGGGCTCCCGCGAGCAAGCAGAAGTGCCACAGAACGAGGTGTGTGGACTCGACTAATGTCTGAAGTAGTGCTGAAGGGAATTCACGCCATGAATCCTGCAGGGCCATCCATAAATCCGTAAGAGTTCGAGGAGTGGAGATCTCTTCTGAACAGCACGTTGCAAGGAATCCTAGATATGGTGAATAATGTTCGTATCGGTGGGAGGGGGGTGGTGGTTCTTGGTGGCTAGCGGAAGTGTATAAACTCAGACGAGTGTCCCTGGAGCTACTCTATAGCAATTCTGGACGAGTGGGTTGTTGATTTGTCCTGCTGGAACTGCAAAATTCAGCCGGAATGGACAATGGACATCAATGGACACAGGTGATCAGACAGTACGCTTATCTAAGTGTCACCTGTCAGTCATATGTAGACGTACCAGGAGTCCCACATCACTCCAACTGCACATGTCTGAAGCCGAAAACACAAGTATTTATTTCTCGAGATTTGCCGGGTAAATATTCCTGAGGTATTTCGTTTTTGTCTTTTCTCAAGCAGTTCTTGAAACAGAGGGAAGCTAGTAATTCAATAACTGCCCGTGATGTTACCTCCTGTCCCAAAAATTGGTTTCGCAATTCTCATGGCGACCTCCTTTCCTGCATTACTTACATCGAAGGGCCCTGTCGACTGTTTTCAACAATAAATTTCTATATTCACAGTACATATTTTTCTACAATCCACTATTTCAAACACCTTCAGGCCATAACGAGCAAGTTTACTAGGTATAAACTGTCTCAATGTACATCTTCTACGAAAACCAACCAGCTGTTCATCAGTTGTGAGGTACTCCCCAGGAGAACTGAAAGTTTTCCAACAACAAATCATATGTTCCCTTATTGGTGCTAATTTGTTGCGCTTCTTTCTCTCATTTCTGGTGCTTACATCATCAAATCTGCGGCAACGAAGCAAGAAATGAAATCTATTCTTCGACGTAGTCAAGTAGTCTCTTTCAATACCACTGCCTTTCTCATTGTCCCAAATTTTGCAAGTATTAAACTTGGAAGACTTTACAACACCGGTGAAAACAAGTATACCAAGAAGGGCATGCATTTCACACTGATCTTTAAATTTTGCATTTCGTTCTCTAGAAACCTTGTGCCTGATTTTTTTGTATAAATATTGGTGCTTTTCAAAATAAATTTTATTATGCTCTCATCAATAATCAAGTTAACGCAATCGATTACAGATTTTGCAATTTTTGCCTCTCCTTTTGGAACAGGAAGACGAAGAACGATATTGTAGGACTTTTTTTTAACATTATTCCATTTTGTTTTATCTTTTCCAAAATAAAAATCACATGCTTCACTTGCCATGTTGAAGTTCTCTGCCTTTTTGGCATTACCGTTTTCCAATTTTACTGCACTTGTCTTGTTGAAGCTCTCTTCTATGCCCACATTGTCTTCTTTTGATGCTTCCCCGCCATTGTTTTCAGTTTGCTCGTCTGGTCGGTCATCATCCTTGCTTGTTTATCCATCGCACAGATCAGAATCTTAATTGGAAGTCTCATAAGTCTGCAGTTCTTCCTCTAGCCTTTGCTTCCAAATCCTTTCATCAGAAGTGCGATCTGCGATTATACCTAAATAATAACGATAAATTAATACTACAAAAGAAATCCAAACATATTTCAAAGATAATGGAACTTAAAATATTTACTTACCATATAATATATATGCCGGTACTTCGGTACTCACGTGGAGTACACATGTGGGTCAGACACGACTGGGAACACTCAAGACTTTCCTATCAGAAGATACGTGCAGGACGGTGCAGGCCACTTACTGTAGGTACAGGTTACAACAAGATTACTAGACTCTGAGAATCTTAGCCCCTCCACTCTTGGCAACATTACTAAAATAACATTTCGAACTATAATGGAGTACACTTGTACTCTGCGTGAATAATCGAGGTTAAGAGCATTCCATTATACTTGGCCCGTGACATTGCCTCTCCCATCTGCTCCCAAACAAAATGTTTCCTTCTGCAACTCGTTTCACCTTTTGCTCATTGACATGCAGGATTTAGGTTCAGTGTGTTAATATTGTCGATTGAGTGTCATCACTTTCAATTGCATACTGTACATTTTAATAGACAAATCTGCTCATTTTCGCTGAAGTATATCAGATGAAATATTCACCTTCCTGTTATGATGTATAAAATCTCTCATGTACGGTGCGAAATTGACATTCTTTTAATCTGCCACCTTACACAATCAAGATCCACTTTCTACCTAGAGGCTTTTTGTTCTCCTTCTATACACATGGTGCCATTTATTGAACTGCAATTTGCTACAATGTGCTCTCAGAAATGCTATTGTTGACCACACACGGAATGATACTTCACAGCTAACATTTCAGAGCGAAAAGGTGGGTATAAGATGACACTGATGCACTGACACTTCAATAAAACAACTCGGTTCTGCATAGACGTATACCGTAATATAGCTCTTCCTTCGACGTTTCAAACACCTTTTACTTTGTTGACATCCACATATCATGATAGAATGCCTTGTTATGTTGTTCCTTCATTACACTCATTTATGAGTTAACGAAGTAGACGTCGGTGATTTTTATTTGCAACGTTAACATTAAACTTGGTGTACATGTGAATTGAATGTTGAAAATGAAACGATTAATAAGCAGCACCATTAAGCAAACAACCATTGTTTTCGGAGTTCTACCCTGATCAGCTATCGATGCAAATATAGGAAAAGAGGATTTAAATGGATTACGGAAGCATTCTGTTCACCTCACATACTTCTCTTCTTGGTTATTTGAAATATATAAGCAAACAGAAACTTACGTTTACGACGGCGTCGTATTAATGGATCAAATACGGATTTAGGACCACAAAACCACTGGAAAAATTCTTGCTGATACTGAGCACAGAAAAATTAAATATTTGAAAAAACTGTGACGTCTACATGACAGAAATTAAGAACAAAAATCAGTCGTAAAAACTCGCCGTGGACATACTACTCTGCTAATGTTTCGGGGGATCTAACATGGTGGCGCTGGCTTCATAACAACATACACTTAAATCTGTAGCGCTGTCTCCCCTTATTTTTATCTCCATGGACTCGAAGTTTATCACAGTCGTCAGCCTTGCTCTACATACTTGCTCTGCGAATGAAAGTAACACCGCACCCAGACAGTGCCATGGTTTCGGGACCAAGGTGGAGAGCCTGTCGCGATATATCGAATTTGTAAGGAGCTGAAATTAACACAAAAAGTTAACAACCAATTAATTATATTCTGCTGTCAAAATTAAAAAAGCTCCTTAACCTTACATATCCTGTAATAGGAATTCTGGTGTGGGATAAGAAGTAGAGCAGTTATAATATTCTGTGATGACATTGCTATTCTCAATTAAATGAACAATTACAGGACACATTCAATGGAATTAACATACTACTGAACACAGAATACATAATGACGACAGTAATGAAGCACCAAAAAATAGATTAGTCATCAATTTAACACCAAAACTGTGCTACAAGCATTCAACAGCATAGGTCGTAGAAATAAGTCTTTACTTAAAACAACTAGTTTCGACAGGATTTGCTGACATCTTCGTGTCTTAAAAATCATTTTGTTGTGAAATGTGTTCATTTTATGTTGAACCTCATGTCAAGTTGTCATGTGGATAAAAGTCAGCACATTATAAAACGTCTGTCATAACTAAAATATTTAAAAATATAAAGCACATTGTGCACACGGCCATCTCCATATATGCATCGCTCACAGATGCTTGTTTTATAACGAAAACACTGTACGCAGTAGCACATCTGTTCACAAAAGCTTGACATATTCTAAACAGTGAAACGTGCCACAACATGAAGCTTTTTAAGACCTGAAGATTACAGTAAAGTCTGTCGAAACTGGTTGTCTTAAACAAAGTTATATTTATGCGATCTAGGTTGTTGAATGTTTTTAGCAAGTAAAACATTTCTCTCGTCCGGTATTCTTAAAATGAGAAAATTCATCCAGAATAGGGGATCAAGTTTTGGACTTAATGTAAAAATATTCTGTTACCTTGGAAGCCTAATTAAGCATGACGAAAGAAGCGAAGTGTTTATAAACAATATAGTAGAAGAGGCAAATAGAGAAACACTCGTAAAAAATCTAGAAAACATCACATCTCAGGAAAAAATTTCTGAGGATGCATGACTGGAGCCCAATATTGTAGGTATGACAGTGAAAACTATATGCTGTTTAAAAAGCAGAAAAGAAAATAATCAAAGAGCCTGTGGTGTTGTGTTACGAAGGGATATAGAAAACTAACTGGTCCCAAACGAAATGATAATGTCATGTCTAAAATCGTCGAGAAGTGGAATACATGGAAAATACAGACTAGAAGAAGGAAAAAAAAATGATAGGTCAAGGCATCAGCGAATATTTTCCACAGTGTTTGAAGGAAGGAACTCGTTGCGGTCCTTATCAGACCAGTCAGAATAACGATAAAGTAAAAAGAAAACAAAAAAATCCAATTATTTATTCCAAACCGGAAGCACCACTGCCCAGCGGCTATTGCTACGTACCAGTGTTGTCTCATCGCGAAGACTGGCGACTGGAAATAACTGCTACTCAAAAGTTGTTTTCCAGGCTTAAATCCTTGAGCAGTGAAGGATGTGAGAAAGGAAAGATAGTGTGTAATGCCCCGTTGAGAAGATCATTAGATACGAGGCGCCAATTTGGATTGTAAATGAATCGGGCATCCAATCAGCCGAGTCCTTTTTAAAGAAATCCTCTCAGCACTTCCATTTCAGCGATTTATAGAAGTCACAGAATATCTAGTTGGTAATCGCCTTACGCGCGGATTTGAAGCGCCTTCCTCCTGAATGTTAGTCCACTGGACTGACCTAAAGCACCACCTGCCTCGGTACCGAATGATGGCGAAGGGGAGAAGTTCCATGTTTGTACGTGCCTGAAGTAAGTTTTAATGGAAAACTGTAAAGCTCCTGTGACACGAAAAACTAATATTAAGTTCCCAAGTTTCCAGCCGATAAAGAGAGCAAATATGGTAGGAGTGATATTTAGACGACGTCACCCGGCTGGGAACCCGAGAACAGTCCAACTCGTCGGAAAAGACGACGAGTTCACAGAAAGGTTGAAGGATTTGTTTCGCCATCCCAGTCTTCTAAATTAACAATGCATGAAGTTGATCTTCCAACTTACAGCGTCGAGAAAGTGTTTCATAAACTAATGGTACCGAGTGATATCCTGGCAAATGCACAAAATCTAGAATAATACCGCACCTGTAACAAGATGAAAGCTACCACGCTCCGTAATTAACACGTTATGATTTTATTTCCTCACTTTTCCGATCCACCTATTACGTGACGCGTGTGGTTAATTTTCACAGGTTGAGTTGTAGCTTTAAGGTGCTGTGAGAGCCTTTTTCTCGTTCTATGAGTTATTCAAACATGGTATGCTGTGTTCTGTGAATGAAATGGTAGGTACGATTGAGACCTACATCCCTAGTGGTCTACTTGAGAAGACTGTTTCTTTTTTTATGACGTATTTCACTCGATATTTTATTTTATGAGTGATAGGCCTTGGTTTCACTTTTCTGGCCCTGTTAATTGCAAAACCACTGATCAGTGGTCAACCGAAAACTCTTATTGTTTATAAAATTTCTCATCAGGATGAAATAATTGGAGATTGGTGCGCAGATTCTGAAAGCTTTGAAACCTCAGAATAGAGGTCTATCTTCTGATTTCTGATAACTTCTGATTCTTTTAAATTGAATATCAAAGGGAGTATCGTTTCTTCCAGAAAGATGGAACTATGTGTCACAGATCTTATCAGTTGCTGCGTCGTATTCCTGAAATCTTCACTTAAAAATACACTATAAGCATAAGGTCTATTGCCGGCTGTATATAGAACTTCTCTGCTTGTGATTATTATCTATGGCGATATTTAACAGGTAAACTGTACGAAAGTACTCTCAAAACGGTATACCGTCTGGAAGAATACATACGCCGGGATATTCAAACAATCGAAGGTCTACTTAATGTCTGTTGGAACGTATTTCTGTGAATGAATGTGTGTATTAGAGATGTGGAGCTGCTGTTATACTGTAGTACAGAACAGTCACGCTCTCCCTGATGTATTACACCATAGACTTGAATGACAACTCAAGTTACATTTGCAACAACTGGACAAGAAGACATATTTTATTTATTTTATTTACGTTTGTAGTTTCGGAGAAGCAAGAGCGAATCTCCACAGTTATGGAACGAATCAATTTTTGAAATTACACCACAAAATGTAACAATAAATAAAATGAGGTGTTCACGAAACCTCCGTAGACAAAAAGCAATAAGAGTATTGGCATAAACAACGATGCAACGCAGTAATTTGCATAAATTTTGTCGAGAAGCATCTCGACAGAATAGAAGGAGTGAGTCATGAAGAAATTCTTCAGTTAGGACTTGTAAGGTAGTTAATCGAAAATGGTTGCATTGAAATTCTATACGTCCATCTGCACAAGAATGGAAGAGATGCTTCCCAAATGCAGACTGCATTCCTACCTAGGATTAACTAAATGACAGCTGTCAGTTCTTGGGAATAAACTAATCTTGTTAACAACAAACGACATTAAGGAAAGTGTATATTGAGAGGCCACGTCAGAATACCTAGACTACAGAACAAGGATCGACGAGATGTTCGTGAACTTGCAGCACATATCGTTCGAACTGCCCTTCCTGACAAACGACGTTGGTATGACCGATTTACTTCAAACATTGTATACGCTTGAAACCTCCTGGCAGACTAAAACTGTATGTCCGAGCGAGAGTCGAGCTCGGGACCTTTGCCTTTCGCTTGACAGTGCCAAAGCAAAGATCCCCAGTTAGTGTCTCGGTCCGGCACACAGTTTTAATCTGCCAGGAAGTTTCATATCAGCGCACACTCCGCTGCAGAGTGAAAAATCTCATTCTGTATTGTATACCCTTGGTAGGCCTCTGAAACAACATAATGTCCACTACTCTGGCAAATCCGAGAAAATCGCAAAAGAAGTTTTCCACATATGTTATGTCCCTGATTTATCTGTGCGTATGTGCCGGTCAAATGGTTAGCGATCGGGCTTGTTAAGACGAACGTATATAAGGCGGTGGTTCGACTAACACTGAGACATTAATTTTTGTAGTAGGAGTGTAAACTCTGTGATATTTAAAATATATGCGCCTTTTTTTTCTCTATTAGTGTCGTGTTACCGCTACGCAGGTTAACTGTCAACTGGAGCATTCACCTGTGTCTGCAGCTGAAAGTGTCGACGTGCAAAGTGGTTCCCAGTGCCTTACCAGATTGCATGTGTAAAGAATTTGGCAGATCACGACCGGAATATACTTTGAGGACACTTTTATGCGTTTCTTCAGTTACTTGTAATTACGATTGATCTAATAATTGAATTTAATTAAAAACAGTAAGTAGTAACATAACATGATATTCACTAAAACTTCATGCAAGTACACGTAGATTTTTAAAATTGTGTTACTTCTCAGGTGTCATAAGAATTATATAACATGACCAGTGATGAAAAATGTGCCGACTACAAATTAAATGTGACCAGAAGACAAACCATCGTATCATTCAAATTCGTTTTAAGACGCTAGATCTCTAAGCACTTGACCACAAAGAAACTCTTAGCGTCCACCACCTGCGCACAGATACACGAGACACGTAATAGATGCGTAAAACAACTCTTGCGATTTTTCCCGGAATTGCCAGACAGTAGTGCACATTGCTACTTGCACATTGCTAAGGGTGTGTAAGGTCTGAAGTAAATCAGTGATCCCTACTTTGTAACCTCTCCCGGAGAGCTACAAATAGCCTTTGTGTGTGGAAAGAGCTGTCCTAAAACATAGTTTTGTTCTTCATTAAACTCGACACTGCTTACACGATTTTAAAGTTTCTTGCTTGTAGGAGGAGACGAATTGGTGACACCGTTTTTGAATATCGTGCGTTAATTTTTTGTTTCCGAATTACACCTGCATTAAATTTTGCCAAGCACTCTGCTACGCTTTATTTAACTGAACGATTACATCCCGAAATTAAATCATTAATATTTTACGGTATTTAATTTTCAGGAAGGTTTATGGAAAGCAACGTTGTTTCAATTTATGTTGCGCAGACAATAGTGGCTGGGTTTGTGCCGTGCCCTGGATGGCCAGGTCAGCTACAAGTGTACAAAGCAAAGCAGCGTGCGGCGGTGCTCGCAAATTGTAATTAGACTCTGCTGCGTCCGCGGCTGGCTCTTCGCTCCCACGTAGGTACTTTGTGATGGCTGCCGTATCTTGTTCCATTAATTCTACTCGCAACACACTGCGCTGCTTCAAAAAGCAAAATGTCGAATGAAACTGCGCTGGTGAAATACGTAAAATGAATGCCTTCAATGTAGTTAGCAACATGTACGTTGGACACTCGTAAGAGTTTAAATATCACTACAGAAAATTACGGTTGCGTAATTATTCTCTTTGTTTCTTTGCAGGTGCTGATACATCACAGATAAAAGGGCTCAGTCCGTTAATAAAATGGAGTATCGTGCGTTAATTCTGTAATGTGCAACATCGCACGACTGTCATGGCGGCATATGACGATTATTTATTGTTTTCGTGTACAGCATTGATAACAGAACATATTGTAATAGTGAATCTGGATAAAAATGACCGCCGTTCATTACCCGCTTTAATTATATTGTGCAAAAGAACTACGATCAGGGAATGTTCGTGGTTCATAGATATACTTGGGAGATAAAGTAGGGCATTATTTCATTCTCTTACTGAATTAAAGAATATACGTTAGAAGGCATGGCTTCAGGAACTGGATTACCAACAAATACCGCTTGCGATTAGTACGATTGCTAAGGTTTCATCTTGAGATGTGTTAAATGGCTGTGCTGAACTTGACATATTTCAGTGCCTGCATTTTCACATTCTGCAGTTCAGTGGTACAAAGATTCCGTGCGAGACTGAAGCAGTTTTCCTGAGTAACGGAAATTGGTAACCTTGCCACTGTGGTTCGAGATCCATGGGTTAGTTTGCGTCAAATTGCAAGGGAATCTGGCATGAGCTATAGTGTAGTTTGTGTTCCGCATCGCCATAAATATCATCCTTACCATATCAGCTTTCACCAAGAATTAACTGGTACGGCACTGAATTCAGATTCAGAGCGAAGATACATTTATTAATTTTAATGTATTTACTGACGAGACTACTATCAGGAACCATGGAAATATTAATTTGCATAACATGCATTATTGGGCAACAGAAAATCTATGTTGGCTGCGGCACGTTGGATATTAAAATGATAAGAAGATTGCAGCACTGCATTGATACCAATAGTCATCACTTCGAACACCTTCTGTAAATGGACGTTAATGCTAGCTAGCTCTGTGACCTTCGTTAACTTTCAAATACTTTAGTGTTACACATCATTTGATTTGTCTCGATAGCCGCTATCGGAAAATAAGAACCAAACTATACCATCCCATTAAAAAAAATCGACCTACATAGCCGGCCACTGAGGCCGAGCGATTCTAGGTACTTCAGTCAGGAACCACGCCACCGCTACGGTCGCAAGTTCGAATCCTGCCTCGGGCATGGATGTGTGTGATGTCCTTAGGCTAGTTAGGTTTAAGTAGTTCTAAGTTCTAGGGGACTAATGACCTCAGATGTTAAGTTCCATAGTGCTCAGAGCCATTTGAGTCATAAACCTTCATATCTCTGAAGCGACCCCACCTGGCAACAAGAAACCAACGTCATATTATGGCCCCTGTTGACCCATGCAACTTTTTTCCCACTAACGTTTTAGCTCCTATCATACTTTCGCAGTTATTTTTGGTGGCAGTTGTTAGTAACTCACCCCGTATAGCACATATTCGAGAGATCAGTTCGTGCAAAAAATCCTGCATCAGCAATACTTCCGCGATTATGGACGGCTACAGAGACAGCATGGCTCGTGATCGCATTGACCCTCTGTTCATGATTATGTTGTATAAATTGAGATGAGGTTTTAATTCCTGACGACGCTTTTGACACGATTATTTTATGTATCTCCACTGCAGGATGTGATTTCAGTATATTTTACTTCTGATGAAGGTATATTTAGATATACAGAAACCGTGGTCAAGGATTTTAATAAATCTATATCCTGGAACTCTTTGGCTGTTATCATTTACCGTGAAGTATACTGACTTATTTTGTGGTGTTTCAGACACTTTATTGCCACCATGCAACGGGGTCTCACTGGCAAAGAAATCTGTCAACTATTATTAGACGAAAATTATTCAGACACAGAATCTTTAAGTGATTTTCAACCTTGTGATCAAGAGAACATAAGTGACGATGACGTAAGTGACGATTAATAAGCGACGATGAAAATACACAACAAGAAATTTCTTCTGATTATAGTAATTCATCTTCTGATGATTCAGTACAGAGAGATAGCCGGCTGTCAAGTAGTGCATATTTTCGAGGTAACAATCGAATCAAGTTCAAAAACTGGCTCTGAGCACTAGGAGACTTAACGTCTGAGGTCATCAGTCTCCCAGAACTTAGAACTACTTAAACCTGACCAACCTAAGGACATCACACACATCCATGCCCGAGGCAGGATTCGAACTTGCGACCGTAGTGGTGGCGCGGTTCCAGACTGTAGAGCCTAGTACGGCTCGGCCACACCAGCCGGCTCGAATCAAGTGGTCTACTCATCCGCCAGCTAGATCCATAGTCAGAAGCCACAACATCATAATTCGCCTGCGTGGACTCGTCGGTACAGCTCGTGAAAAAATGGAACATGTCACCAATTGACCACTGAATCCATGATAGGAAGATTGCAGCACTGCACTGATACCAATGGTCATCACTTTGAACACCTTATGTAAATGAGCGTTCATGCCACCTTTTTGACCTTCGTTGACCTACAAAGACCTTACTCTTACACATCATAGGATTTTTCTCGCTAGCCGCTATTAGAAAATAAGTACCTGACTGTAGCATCCCATTTAAAAAAACAAAGTCGGCCTTCTTATCTCTTAGCGACCCCACCTGGCAACAAAAAACCCACGTCATATTATGGCCCTTGTTGTCTCATGCAACTTCTGTCCCTCAAACTTTTTAGCTCCCATCATACTTTAGCAGTTTATTCTTGGTGGAAATAATTAGTAACTCACCCTGTATAGCACATATTCGGGTTATCAGTTCGTGCAAAAAATCCTGCACCAGCAACACATTCGAAATTATGGACGGCTACAGACAGCATGGCTCAAAATCTCTGTAGAGGACTTACAACTATTTGTTGAACCCGTGGCACGTTCCATTCTTGCGCTAAGCCAGGCAAAAGGGCTCCGACCCGATACTGGCAGATATCGCGTGACATTTATCACCTCAGTGTGTTTATACACTACAACTTCCCATATTCCATATTGCGAAGAGCCACAGCGCACAAACGCGCTTCCCGACAAGCAGCGAGTCACCTGCGTGAGTGTACATTACTCGTGGGAGAGTAATAAGGTGTCGCAGGAGCAAGCGCGCCACCCGCGGTACACGGTGTACACGGGACGCCGGCCGCGCCGTGGCTACGTCGCCATCTCATATGCATGGCGCAGCGCCGCACAGCACGCACGGCCGCGGTTTACCCAGCCAAATTAATGCCTGCACGTCGCGCGCGCACGCAATGCCGCAAATTGGAAAAGTTGTAAGCAAATATTTGCGGCCCAGGCGCCTCTCCTCTCCTAATTCGGCACGCCTTCGAAAGGGAAGCGGTCTCTCGCGAGAGTGACACTTGCGAGCGGAATGGAATCTTCCAGACTGGAGCCAGATACGGCACAGTTGAGTAGACAAAATCAGAAACCCCTTGTGTCCAGTACCACCACATTTTCAGGACAAGCAAAAATGTGATTATCAGAAGAACCAGTAATGGAGAATCGCTGAGAAAAATTCCACATATTCTGCAACACGGCATGTTATTCCAGACTCAAAAGGTTGCTCATAGACGTTACAGGAACCGAAATACTAAAATGTATAACTGTTGGACACGAGGGGTACTGCTAAAAAGTGTGTACGTGAGGATTTCTACATCACATGAATTGCAAGAATAGGCGTTTAGGTGCGATTTATTAATGCATTAATAACTAAATTGTGTACATTACGTCCTGCGTTCCAAACCATGAGCTTTGGACAAAACGTCCTTCCTCTTGTAGTAGTCTATGTATATTTTCTCTTTTACAGTCACCCTTCCTTTATAATACATTTACGCTTGCTACAAACTCCTTTCCATCTCTTCCTTGGTCGTTCTTCACCACTCATATTATAAATGCCTTAACAGTGCAGAAAGAATAGATAAATAAGCTATAGTTAAACAACATAAAATGCTGGAATATACTACCTGCCATTAAAATTACTACACGACAAAGATGACATGCTACAGACGCGAAATTTAATCGACAGGAAGAGGACGGTGTGATATGGAACGCGCTGACATGAAGAAAGTTTCCAACCGATTTCTCATACATAAACAGCAGTTCACCGGCGTTGCCTGGTGAAACGTTGTTGTGATGCCTCGTGTAAGGAGATGATATGCGTGCCATCACGTTTCCGACTTTGATAAAGGTCGGATTGTAGCCTATTGCGATTGCGGTTTATCGTATTGCGACATTGCTGTTCGCATTGGTCCAGATCCAATGACTGTTAGCAGAATATGGAATCGGTGGGTTCAAGAGGGTAATACGGAACGCCGTGCTGGATCCCAACGGCCTCGTATCACTAGCAATCGAGATGAGAGGCATCTTATCCACATGGCTGTAACGGATCGTGCAGCCACGTCTCGATCCCTGAGTCAACAGACGGGGACATTTGCAAGGCAACAACCAATTGAAAACGTCTGGTCAATGGTGGCCGAGCAACTGGCTCGTCACAATACGCCAGTCACTACTCTTGATGAGCTGTGGTATCGTGTTGAAGCTGCATGGGCAGCTGTACATGTACACGCCATCCAAGCTCTGTCTGACTCAATGCCCAGGCGTATCAAGGCCGTTATTACGGCCAGATGTGGTTGTTCTGGGTGCTATTTTCACAGGATCTATGCACCCAAATTGCGTGAAAATGTAATCACATGTAAGTTCTAGTGTAATATATTTCTCCGATTAATTACTCACTTCCTCCTGCTTAGAGAAATAGAACAAAGCGGTTGGTTCTTGTCGCAGTGGATATTGCCTACGGTGGACTTGATTGGACACCATTAGGTCACGGACAGTTTCTCTGGAAACCTCAAGAAAAGGGTTTCTTTACTTTATTTTTGCCGCAACCAGCAGACCAAAACTCAGCCGAGGTTTTCAGAATGGCTGCGTACAGTATATGACTGCCACGTTTACTATATATTCCTAAAACCTCCTCTCGAAGAAGCTTGAAAATTTTCTTTATATCTTTACCCGTTTCCAAAACAGAACTGTTCAACGTGGCCCTAATTTTACACGTAAAATCCAGGATCTTGTGAAATATGAACAATAAATAACCTTAGTAAATTGCTCAAATTTTAACGGTATATTCTCTGCCTATTCATCTACAAGAGCCGTCTCCCCATTTCCAAAAATCTTTATCCGTTTTCGAGAAATACCCCAAAGACCAAAGTCCAGCAGCGGATTCCGAGGCGACTATGCACACTAAATGGCTTTAACTTTTATGATATATTTTTAATACCCTGATATTGAAAAAATATTAAAATTTTCGTCATATCTTTCTCCGTTTTAGAGATACAGAGGTTCAAATTTGTACACGCAAAATACACAAGTAAAATCAAGCGTGAGGCGAAAACGTGACGTAACGAGGTGAAAGTTGCTGTACAGTTTCTCCGTTATTATCATAAGGGCTCTGGGAGTCTTTGATGTAGTTCTGAAGCACATGTCAAATTTGATTGCACCTAAAATTCAATCTGACGTGCAAAACTAATTTGTGTTATTTCAATTTCTCGTAAGTAAACTGTCAAAATTTTACTCACCAATACATTTCTTTTCGTATGAGTTACACGCCCTGTTGCAGCAGGTGAAAAAACGGAACCAGCGGAGGCAAGCTCCTATCGGAGCACAAAAAATTTTAATATATTCCTGTTCATTTAAAAGACTCTGACTGAAAAGTGGGATACCAGTAGCCACATTCTACCTTCCTCAGCTCCTTTAAAATTTAGCATTGAGAATACAATGGCACTTTTTTATGCTGAGAAACTATGAAACTAGCAATGGCAAGGAGATGGAAAAGTAATAAATACGGGAAGATTGCATATAGTGATTGTGCCATAGGAAGAGCAGTGTGAGACGAAGAGGGGGACACAGTAGCAGTGGAACATAGTTGACAGTGACAGCACAGTTTTAGGAAGAGACCAAAGGAAACAGTACAGGGTGGAAAAGAGGGGGGGGGGGGGTAGGGAATAAAGAGAAGGAAAAGGTGAAAGTGGGTGAGAGCCAATGTTAGTGAGAGACAGAATATAAAACAATGACAGCGAGTAGGAGAGAGATAGTGACAATGAGAAGAGACAGCAGCCGTAGGAAGGAAGGAATCAGACATTATCCGTTAGAGAGAGCAAGAAGGTGACAGTGAGAGGAGATTGTAGCGGACAGAACGAAGGGGCCTGTGACCTTGACTCAGGAGACCATGACAGAGAGACACAAAGAGACAATGAACCAGGTGTTGGGCTGAATGAGTGAGTAAGAAAGGTCAAGTGAGAGCCAGTGGATACGAGCAAGTTGCAGAAATGACCTCGTGGATGTGACTGAGTTACAGTTATGGGGCCTGTTGGAATTTGAGGTTAGTTCCAAGTCAAAGAAAAGCTTGAATATTTTGGCAATCGAAATTTTTTGGGAAAATTTTTAAAGGTGCTGAGAAAGGCAGGATAATGCAGCTGGTACCCCGCTTTTTAGTCAGAGTCTTTTAAATAAACAGCAACATTTTCGCATTTCTTGTGCTCCAATAGCTGCAATTTCCCTTGAATGTGCTGATATATATTACTAACGACATGTGCTGATGGAGCATGCCCTTCAACGTCCGTGCAGGGGACATATAAAAGGCAGCGAATGGGTTCCAATTCATTTTGAGTTTAATTGCTTTCCGCAAAATCTGTAGTGAATTCTCCCCTTCTGAGAAAATCTAACCTGTGATGCAAATGTATGTCCTGCACATCGTTAAATATTTCAAGAGCAGATTGTTCTGGTTTCACCGAACACACGAAACTTCATTTTAAATAAGCACGGTGATTTCTCGGAAAACTAATAATTCTGGTACCCCGTCGGAGCTCTAAACTATTAACTCCGTACATTATTTTCCACGTAGTCAGCAATAATTTTAAAGTTTCTTCGAACTTTCAGTATGCTGGAGTAGTTGCAGGGCAGCAACTTGTTTTAATCAATACCACGGAAAGACAGGCAAAGTAGTATGACTAGTTTCGAGTGGTGACCCATTTTTAAATCATCTTACTGGACAGAAATCCAAAATTAAAATCACGTACAATACAGCTGTTACAAAATTATTAATGGCACGTTAATGACACAGAACGTATCGTGTCAATATATACTTACCATACTCTCAAAATACACTCCTGGAAATGGAAAAAAGAACACATTGAAACCGGTGTGTCAGACCCACCATACTTGCTCCGGACACTGCGAGAGGGCTGTACAGGCAATGATGACACGCACGGCACAGCGGACACACCAGGAACCGCGCTGTTGGCCGTCGAATGGCGCTAGCTGTGCAGCATTTGTGCACCGCCGCCGTCAGTGTCAGCCAGTTTGCGTGGCATACGGAGCTCCATCGCAGTCTTTAACACTGGTAGCATGCCGCGACAGCGTGGACGTGAACCGTATGTGCAGTTGACGGACTTTGAGCGAGGGCGTATAGTGGGCATGCGGGAGGCCGGGTGGACGTACCGCCTTATTGCTCAACACGTGGGGCGTGAGGTCTCCACAGTACATCGATGTTGTCGCCAGTGGTCGGCGGAAGGTGCACGTGCCCGTCGACCTGGGACCGGACCGCAGCGATGCACGCCAAGACCATAGGATCCTACGCAGTGCCGTAGGGGACCACACCGCCACTTCCCAGCAAATTAGGGACACTGTTGCTCCTGGGGTATCGGCGAGGACCATTCGCAACCGTCTCCATGAAGCTGGGCTACTGTCCCGCACACCGTTAGGCCGTCTTCCGCTCACGCCCCAACATCGTGCAGCCCGCCTCCAGTGGTGTCACGACAGGCGTGAATGGAGGGACGAATGGAGACGTGTCGTCTTCAGCGATGAGAGTCGCTTCTGCCTTGGTGCCAATTATGGTCGTATGCTTGTTTGGCGCCGTGCAGGTGAGCGCCACAATCAGGACTGCATACGACCGAGGCACACAGGGCCAACACCCGGCATCATGGTGTGGGGAGCGATCTCCTACACTGGCCGTACACCTCTGGTGATCGTCCAGGGGACACTGAATAGTGCATGGTACATCCAAACCGTCATCGAACCCATCGTTCTACCATTCCTAGACCGGCAAGGGAACTTGCTGTTCCAACAGGACAATGCACGTCCGCATGTATCCCGTGCCACCCACCGTGCTCTAGAAGGTGTAAGTCAACTACCCTGGCCAGCAAGATCTCCGGATCTGTCCCCCAGTGAGCATGTTTGGGACTGGATGAAGCGTCGTGTCACGCGGTCTGCACTTCCAGCACGAACGCTGGTCCACCTGAGGCGCCAGGTGGAAATGGCATGGCAAGCCATTCCACAGGACTACATCCAGCATCTCTACGATCGTATCCATGGGAGAATAGCAACCTGCATTGCTGCGAAAGGTGGATATACACTGTACTAGTGCCGACATTGTGCAAGGTCTGTTGCCTGTGTCTATGTGCCTGTGGTTCTGTCAGTGTGATCATGTGATGTATCTGACCCCAGGAATGTGTCAATAAAGTTTCCCCTTCCTGGGACAATGAATTCACGGTGTTCTTATTTCAATTTCCAGGAGTGTAGTATTTGCGAACATATAATAACTACGTCAAGATAGTAAACATATTCCTACGATAAAATTCAGATGAACAGATACGGTGTATACAGATAACCTGCCGTCTACTCCTCCCGCTGAAATAAGGAAAGGTCGGGAAGGGGACACCCTGTCAGGATATTGGGCATGTCTCTTTTATCTATTTCAGTATTCTCCGGTCAGGGCAAGTGAACAACAAAATTGATGCTGTCGACAGAAATGTTTTCTGGGTATGGTACCACGTCATATTGTATAAAACTACTGCTCCAGAAAACCAACGTTTCGGCAACGGTTGCAGTGGCCATCTTCTGGATCTACAACCTTTATGTCGACTAACTCTGACGGCGGAAGCGTAAGCAATTACAATTGTTTTACCTTCATATAATTCTGTAAGGTATTTTACGGTAGAGTTTTCACGCTTGTATAGGTTTGTAAGTGATTAAGATCTTTTAATGGTCTATTATCTGTTTCCTTTAGTGCTGAAGTTGTGGTTCGTATGCAAGGACTTTTATGTACCATCATGGCATATAACTTTGCCATACACGTCGTTTGTGACGCTGCTGTACTGTGCTGTTCAATGATGTTAAATGTTTTGAGACCTGGGTGGCCCAGCGGTTCTAGGCGCAACAGTCTGGAACCGCGGGTCCCCTACGGTCGCAGGTTCGAATCCTGCCTCGGGCATGGATGTGTGTGATGACCTTAGGTTAGTTAGGTTTAAGTAGTTCTAAGTTCTAGGGGACTGATGACCTCAGAAGCTAAGTCCCATAGTGCTCAGACCCTTTTGAACCATTTTGTTAAATGTTTTACTGTTTTTCGTAAAAAAATTTTGAAGTATTAATTTAAGCGTTGACTTGTACTGTTATTGTATTAAGTGGTGTATTCTTGATGACTGCAGAATAGCGTAATAAAATCAAACGAGGTTTCCTGTATCCTAATAGTTTCCTTATGTCAGCGGGAGGAGTAGGCTGCACTTATAGGGTGACAGTTGTTGAACTACATGAAAAAATATAAATCAGTTACAAAGTATTGCGTGCACACACTTTATTCGACATATAAACGTCACAACAGATATTTTCATTTACGTCCCACATCCCTGCCGTCATTGGCGATGATGTGTCGCAGACGAATAGTGAAATTCTGCATGACCCGCTCAAGTGTCGGAACATCGATGCTGTCGATGACCTGATTGGCTGTTTATGGTTTGGGGCTATTACTGTACACCTTGTCTTTAATAAAGCCTCACAAAAAGGAGTCGCATGTGTTCAGATCCAGAAATATGGCGGCCAGTCGAGGCCCATGCCAGTGGCCTCTGGGTACCCCAAAGCCAGAATGTGGTCCCAAAAGTGCTCCTCCACGACATCAAGTAGTCTCCTACTTCAATGGGGTTGAGCTCCGTCTTGCATGAACCACATCTCGTCGAAATCAGTGTCCCTTTGCATAACAGGGATGAAATCATCTTCTAAAACCTTCACCTAATTACCAACATTCTTCTGTAGCACCACATTCGGAACCTTCTATTCTATTCTTGTTAAACTATTTATCGTCCACGTTTCACATCCATACATGGCTACACTCCATACAAATACTTTGAGAAGGGACTTCCTGACGCTTAGATCTATACACGATGTTAACAAATTTCTCTTCTTCAGAAACGCTTTCCTTGCCATTGCCAGTCTACTTTTTATATCCTCTCTACCTCGACCAATGTCAGTTGTTTTGCTCCCCAAAGAGCAAAACTCATCTACTACTTTGTCTCATTTCCTAAGCTAATTGCTTCAACATCACCTGGTTAATTCGACTACATTTTATTATACTCGTTTTGCTTTTGTTGAAGTTCTTCTTATATCCTACTTTCAAAACCCTCTTCTTTCCGTTCAATTGCTCTTTCAGGTCCTTTGGTGTCTCTGACAGAATTACAACGTCGTCGGAAAAACTCAAAGTTTTTATTTTTTCTCCATGGATTTGAATTCCCACTCCAAACTTTTATTTTGTTTCCTTTACTGCCTGTTCAGTATAGAAATTGAATACCATCGGGGATAGGCTACTGCTCTGTCTCACTCCCTTCCCAACGACAGATTCCCTTTCGTGCCCCTTCACTCTTATAACTGCTATCTGGTTTCTGTACAAATAGCCCTTCGCTCCCTGTATTTGACCCCTGTCACTTTCAGATTTTGAAATTTCAAGTCACCACTGTCAAAAGCTTTCCCTAAGTCTACAAATGCTGGAAACGTTAGTTTGCCTTTCCTCAATACATCTTCTAAGATAAGATGTAGGGTCAGTATTGCCTCATGTGTTAGAAAATTTCTATGGAATCCAAGCTGATCTTCCCCAAGGTCGTCTTCTACCAGTTTCTCCATTCACATCTAAAGAATTCATGTCAGTATTTTGCAGCCGTGACGTCTTAAACTGATATTTTGGTAATTTTTACTCCTGTCAACACCTGCTTTCCTTGAGATTGGAATTATTATGTTCTTCTTGAAGTCTCAGGGTAATTTCGCCTGTCACATACATGTTGCTGACCCGAAGCGAGAGTTTTGTCAGGACTGGCTCTCCCAAGGCTGTCAGTAGTTCTAATGGAATATTGTCTACTCTCGGGCCCTTGTTTCGACGTATATCTTTCAGTGCTCCGTCAAATTCTTCACGCAGTATCATATCTCCCATTTCATCTTCATCTACGTCCTCTTCCATTTCCATAACATTACCCTCAAGTACTTCGCCCTTATATAGATCTTCTATATACCCCTTCTACCTCTCTGCTTTCCCTTCTTTGCTTAGAACTAGTTTTCCATCTGAGATCTTGGTATTCAAACGTGTGGTTCTCAAGTGGGTCTCTTTTCTTCAGAGGACTCTTTAATTTTACTGTGTGCAGAATCTATCTTTCCCCTATATGCCTCTACATCCTTACATTTGTCCTCTAGTCATCCCTGCTTAGCCATTTTGCGCTTCCTGTTGATCTCATTTTTGAGACTTTTGTATCCCTTTTTGCCTGCTTAATTTACTGCATTTTAATGTTTTTTCCTTTCATCAATTTAATTCAATATCTCCTTTGTTCCCCAAGGATTACTACTAGCCCTCATCTTTTTACCTATTTTATCCTCTGCTACCTTAACTATTTCATCTCTCACATCTACCCACTCTTCTTCTACTGTATTTCGTTCCCTTGTTCTTGTTAGTCGTTAGATGAATACGTGGTATGCGGCGAGTATTTATTATTTGCATGATATACGAGATAGTATTGTCAGAGCATGTGCTTCGATGAGTCCCGAAGTGATAAGGAATAGCACTCAGTCCATGATAAGTAGATTCCAGCCCTGCATGGATACCAATGGTCATCAATTCGAACACCTTCTGTAAATGGGCGCTCATACCAGTTTTTGTGACCTTCGCTGCCCTTCAAAGACCTTACTGTTAAACATCACTGGATTCCTCTCGATAGCCGCTATTAGAAAATAAGAACCAAACTATAGCATCCCATTTAAAAAGCAAAGTTGACCTTCAATACCTCTGGAACTGGTACACCTGCCAAATACCGTGTAGGCCCCCGCGAGCACGCAGAAGTGCCGCAACACGACGGGCCATGGACTCGACAAATGTCGGAAGCACTGCTGGGGGAAAGTGACACCATGATTCCTGCAGCCCACTCCATAAGTCCGGCGTGGAGATCTCTTCTGAACAGCACATTGCGAGGCATCCCAGATATGCTACATAATGTCCATATCTGGGGAGTTAGGTGGCCAGCTGAAGTGTTTAAACAAGGAAAAGAGTTCCCGGAGCCATTCCGTAGCAATTCTGGACGTTAGAATTATTGCATCGTCCTGCTGTAATTCCCAAAGTCCGTCGGAATGCCCAATGGACGTGACTGGATGCACGTTATCAGATAGCATGCTTACGTGTCACCTGTCAGATTCGTATCTAGACGTTAGAGGGAAGACATATCACCCAACTGCACACGCCCCACACCATCTTGCACTGTCCCCTAGTGACATGCAGTGTCCATGGATTCACGAGGTTCTCTGCATACCCGTACACGTCCATCTGCTAGATTCAATTTGAAATGAAACTCAACATACACTCCTGGAAATGGAAAAAAGAACACATTGACACCGGTGTGTCAGACCCACCATACTTGCTAAGGACACTGCGAGAGGGCTGTACAAGCAATGATGACACGCACGGCACAGCGGACACACCACGAACCGCGGTGTTGGCCGTCGAATGGAGCTAGCTGCGCAGCATTTGTGCGCCGCCGCCGTCAGTGTCAGCCAGTTTGCCGTGGCATACGGAGCTCCATCGCAGTCTTTAACACTGGTAGCATGCCGCCACAGCGTGGACGTGAACCGTATGTGCAGTTGACGGACTTTGAGCGAGGGCGTATAGTGGGCATGCGGGAGGCCGGGTGGACGTACCGCCGAATTACTCAACACGTGGGGCGTGAGGTCTCCGCAGTACTTCGATGTTGTCGCCAGTGGTCGGCGGAAGGTGCACGTGCCCGTCGACCTGGGACCGGACCGCAGCGACGCACAGATGCACGCCAAGACCGTAGGATCCTACGCAGTGCCGTAGGGGACCGCACCGCCACTTCCCAGCAAATTAGGGACACTGTTGCTCCTGGGGTATCGGCGAGGACCATTCGCAACCGTCTCCATGAAGCTGGGCTACAGTCCTGCACACCGTTAGGCCGTCTTTCGCTCACGCCCCAACATCGTGCAGCCCGCCTCCAGTGGTGTCGCGACAGGCGTGAATGGAGAGACGAATGGAGACGAGTCGTCTTCAGCGATGAGAGTCGCTTCTGCCTTGGTGCCAATGATGGTCGTATGCGTGTTTGGCGCCGTGCAGGTGAGCGCCACAACCAGGGCTGCATACGACCGAGGCACACAGGGCCAACACCCGGCATCATGGTGTGGGGAGCGATCTCCTACACTGGCCGTACACCTCTGGTGATCGTCCAGGGGACACTGAATAGTGCACGGTACATCCAAACCGTCATCGAACCCATCGTTCTACCATTCCTAGACCGGCAAGGGAACTTGCTGTTCCAACAGGACAATGCACATCCGCATGAATCCCGTGCCACCCAACGTGCTCTAGAAGGTGTAAGTCAACTACCCTGGCCAGCACGATCTCCGGATCTGTCCCCCATTGAGCATGTTTGGGACTGGATGAAGCGTCGTCTCACGCGGTCTGCACGTCCAGCACGAACGCTGGTCCAACTGAGGCGCCAGGTGGAAATGGCTTGGCAAGCCGTTCCACAGGACTACATCCAGCATCTCTACGATCGTGTCCCTGGGAGAATAGCAGCCTGCATTGCTGCGAAAGGTGGATACACACTGTACTAGTGCCGACATTGTGCAAGCTCTGTTGCCTGTGTCTATGTGCCTATGGTTCTGTCAGTGTGATCATGTGATGTATCTGACCCCAGGAATGTGTCAATAAAGTTTCCCCTTCCTGGGACAATGAATTCACGGTGTTCTTATTTCAATTTCCAGGAGTGTATCAGGCTACATGTTCCCAATCATCGACAGTCCGATGTCAGTGTTGACGGGCCCAGGCGAGGCGTAAAGCTTTGGATCGTGCAGGCATCAAGGGTACACGAGTTGGCCTTCTGCTCGGTAAGTCCATATCGATAGTGTTTTGTTGAATGGTTCGCACGCTGACACTTGTTGAAGGCCCAGCACTGAAATCTGCAGCGGTTTGCGAAAGGGTTGCACTTCCGTCACGTTGAACGATTCTCTTCAGTCGTCTTTGGTCCAGATCTTGCAGGATCTTTTTCCGGCGACAACGACATCGGAGATTTGATGTTTTACCGAATTTGTGATATTCACGATACACTCGTGAAATGGTGGATAGGCATACACCTGCTCGTTCATCAGCTTCCTGAGCTTCATTTGTGTTATGTTCTTGGTTTTTTCGAGGTGACTGCGCAGACAAATCGTTTGTCGCTGACGAGCAGCACTTTTCCGTGGGCTCGTGCCTTCTTGAGTTATTGGAAGTGCGGTTCTCTCAGTGATTGCTGATGTAGTAAAACCTTGTGCTATGAAGACATCAGATTGAGCTGGAATACTCCCGTTGACTCGCAGGATTTCTCAGCTGTTTGGACTGCAGCTACTATAGAATTATGCAGCTCGATACAATGCACCCACATCTGTCTGCTTAACGGGTCTTCCTGAATTTTACTGACCGAGGTGGCGCAGGGGTTAGCACACTGGACTCATATTCAGCAGGACGACACTTGTAACCGTGTCCGGCCTTGCTGATTTTGGTTTACCCTGATTTCCCTAGATCGCTACAGACAAATGCCGGGAGGATTCCTTTGAAAGGGGACTGCTGATTTCCATCCCCAACCTTAAGTAATCCGATGATACGGTTGACCTACGTTCGGTCCTCTCCCCGAATCAATCAACCAACGAATCTCCCTGTATTAGTAACCTTTAGAATCAGAAGAAGGAAATGGGGGGAGGGGAAGGTAACAGTAAGTGCGTAGTCTTTCCCGCTATCTTCTAGCATACTCTTAACCAGTGCGCCACGCAGTTGAAAAAAAATCACAAATGGCAGTCTGTTTGGTCCCGACCTTGTCGTGTCATGATTTGTTCCACACAGAACGGGGATTCTTTTGGCAAGTAATTTTATTTTCTGGCACATACGTAGATAGTTCTTACTGCCCGCAGCATACAAATTAAACATCACATAATCCTAAACAAAAACTTATAATTACCTGCCACAGCCAATAAACCTGGCGGAGCTCTTCAAGGTTACATACATGGCGTCAACATACACTTAAGCGCCAAAGGAACTGGAATAGGCATGCGTATTCAAATACAGAGATATGTGAACAGGCAGAATATGCTGTTGCTGTCGGCAACAAGTCTCTGGCGCGGTTTTTAGATCGATTACTGCTGCTATAATGGTAAGCCATCAAGATGTAAGTGAGTTTGAACGTGCTGCTGCGGTCGGCGCACATGCGATGGGACACAGCATTTCCGAGTTAGCGATGATGTGATGATTTTACTGTACGGCCATTTCATGAGTGTTGTGTGAAAATCAGGAAGCCGGTAAAACATCAAATCTCCGACATCTCCGCGATCGGAAAAATATCTTGCAAGAACGGGATCAACGACGACTGAAGAGAATCGTTCAACGTGACAGAAGTGCAACGCTTTCACAAATTGCTGCAGATTTCAGTGGTGGGCCAACAAGTGTCAGCGTGCGAACCATTCAACAAAACATCATCGGTATGGACTTTCAGAGCCGTAGGTCCACTAGTGTACCCTTGATGGCTCTATGACACAAAGCTTTACTCCTCGACTGGGCCCGACAACTTAGACGTTGGACTGTTGATGAATGGAAACATGTTGTCGTGTCGGACTAGTCTCGTTTAAAACTGTATCGAGCAGATGGACGTAGACGGGTATGGAGACAACCTCATGAATCCATGGACCCTTCATGTCAGCAGGGGACTGTTCGAGCTGGTAGAGGCTCTGTAATGGTGTGGGGCGTGTGCAGTTGTAGTGATATGGGACCCGTGATGCGACTAGATACGACTCTAACATGTGACACGTACGTAAGCATGCTGTCTGATCATCTGAATCCCTTCACGTCCATTGTGCATTCCGACGGACTTCGACAATTCCAGCAGGACGATGTGACACCTCATACATCCAGATTTGCTACACGGTGGCTACGGGAACACTCTTCTGAGTTTAAACGGTTCCGCTGGCCACGTATCTCGCCATATATGAACATTATCGAGCATATCGGGGATGCCTCGCAACGTGTTGTTCAGAAGAGATCTCCAACCCCTCGTACCCTTAAGGATTTATGGACATCCCTACAGATTCATGGTTTCAGTTCCCTCCAGCACTACTTCTGACATTAGCAGAGTCCATGGCACGTCGCGTTGCGGCACTTCTGCATGCTTGCGGTGGCCCTACACGATATTATGTATGTGTACCAGTTTACTTGGCTATTCAGTTTATTGCCAAAAACGGTGCGCCATGTCCTCGGGTCACAATTGTTGGCGACTCGTGTGAAGAACACTGTGCCGTGTTGCGGCACTTCTGCGTCCTCGCGGAGGGCCCTACACAATATTAAGCAAATGTAACAGTTTGTTTGACTCTTCAGTGTAGAACCAACAGCTGAATGTAGTGTTTCACTGTCGATCAGTGCTGCCAATTAGAGGAAATGCCACTACGGACTCTTACTAGACTCATAGTCTTACTCCACCTTAACCAATATCTGTATGCAGTCTACAAAATATGTTTGAAGTAGTAATAAAAAAGTAATAAATGAAGTCTAATGAGAAATTTGTATTACATAGCTGGTCTGAGCGTCGAAATATTTCAACATCTGCACTTTAAAATTTATTCCGGACCTGGACTGAAACCCGGATCCTCCACTTCTATGGAATATTTCATTAACCGCCTTTTTTAAAATCTGATTTTGTTCTCTTTCGTTTGTTGCATCTACTCGGGACGGGCGTTGTACGACAGCCGTTTAAGTTCGTCTTTGATCCATTAAATCCGTATTTTTTTAATTACAGAGGGCAGCCAACCCTCTGACCGAACACGCTGAGCTACCGTGCCGGCACCGCCTCGGACATCTGGACGCGCTTCCCGTCCAGTTACTCAAATTCCCAGCCGCTGTTCACAACGGATGTGACCCCGTTCTTTTCCCCTATTGCTCGCAGCCTCAATGTATTCCCGCTGGGGGACGAACGATATTTTGCATCAGCATTTACAGACTCGTATGCCTGTCAAGGCAGTTCTATAGGATTATATGTGTGGCTTCTGTTCTTTCGAACGTGTCCGAATGAGCAGGCACCACACATACGATGGTATAAATTAAAACGTCGCGCCCTATGCTGACATTGCGTTGGGCGATTAGCGAAAATGTAGCTAGGGCTACATTTGTTGTTTTGTGGGGGTGTCAGCGAGAGAAAGCTTCGAAATGGTATGAAATTGTAAGGAAAGTTCCTTAAAAGTCTCTAAGTCTCCTCATTCTCAGATACATCACGGATTTAGTCTGATAATTTGCGTCGTGAGTTATGAAGCCTCAAGACATATATACCTAGTGAAGGCGCCGGTACTGTTTATTGGGAAGTAAAACAAGGCCTATACAAGCTGGATCCACACTCAGCCACTACGACAGCTGAGCTGATTGCAATTTTGAAAGCCCTAATATTCGCGCAGACGTCCACAGCAAACATGCCGGCCACGGTGGTCACGCGGTTAAGGCGCTCAGTCCGGAACCGCGTGCCTGCTACGGTCGCAGGTTCGAATCCTGCCTCGGGCATGTATGTGTGTGATGTCCTTGGGTTAGTTAGGTTTAAGTAGTTCTAAGTTCTAGGGGACTGATGACCACAGATGTTAAGTCCCATAGTGCTCAGAGCCATTTGAACCATTTTTGAACAGCAGACATAATAGTCCACATCTATGATAGTATGTCAACCTTACAACTGATCAGAAACCATCATAAATATTCTACTGTCCAAATAACTGCAGCAATTGTCGACATTGTGTGTCGGATGCAGAGGATGGTATGGACGAAAGGCCACTGTGGGATGTCAGAAAATAAACAAGTAGATACCCTGGAAAATCAGGCGGCTCTGCATGGAGCTATTAAATATGATAAACTCCCTCTCACAGATATGATACCCATGCTTAGACACCGACTGTCCTTGGACTGGCGAGAGGAATGGTTGCAGACATCTAAAACCAGGGGCAGTCACTACCCACTAGTTCATTCCACGATTACAAGAGTACCATGGTATAACAAGGTACAAACATAAAGGAACTACACAGCAGTTATAACACGACTGAAATTTAATCATCGGAAGTTCAAAAGACAACTCTATCGGCTCAACCTAAGCGCCAGCCTTCTATGTGTTAGCGGGAGAGGAAGAATATTCAAATATATTTCTAAAATGTCCTCGCAACACACACCACACATACGTGATCGTTGGTCTCTCAGTCATCAGTTTCCAAGCATCTTCCAAACCTTGTTAACATTCATCGATGTAGCAACGTGTAAACTACTGTACGAGTTGGTCACAGTGCCAATATCAAAATGTAGCTCCCTTCCCTGCTAATGTAATGTTCCTGGTACTTAGAACTATATCCCCATGTGCTACAATGCAGAATATGGAACGCTTGGCCTCTGAATCTATGTGATAGTGTACTTACTATGTGTACGCATCTGAATTCTGATATTTCTATACATATGGCTGTAATAAAAAGGTTCTTGCAAACTGTTTTCCTGCTCTATGTAGATGTTACTAATAGACCTGCACAAATATTTAATTTTTTCTCATAATCTTTCGAAATAATTCTCACAGGACATATGACGAACATTTTGTTGTTAATTTAGGTATATAATAATTAACGTGGACTGAACTGAGATCGTCACAGATGTGTAGAAATAGCAATTTATCGTTTATTGCTATGCTACTAGAAGGAATTTTATAGTTCGAGTATACTACCACTGTGTATACTGTCTTCCATTTTCATTTTGTTTACTCATTTCCGTATACTCTGATGGAAGTATTGTGTTATGTCAAATCAGTCCTTTGTTGTACCAGGGGGCGACTTAAAGAAACGTCTGGGATGAATTTTCGAAAGATATTGTAACAGAACATTTCCTGTGTTTGGATGACGGCTTATTTTGTTGCACCTTTGCTGTAAGACATCACTTAGAAGTTCCTGGTTAATAGTCCGTGGTCGTTGTATAGAACATTCTCCTAACGTTTCCTCTTCGACTTCGGGAGACATCTTCAGAGGTAAAATGGCAAACTGCAACCAGAACTCGAGGGAGCGCCGAATATTTTGGCAATGTAGAGGGCACCACCGTCTACCACGTGAATTAGCCTAGGAGATTATCTCTGGTAGAGCCAACATTCTCGACTGAAAGTGATCGATCGTCATTCGTAGCTAGCAGTGTCGGCATCGAAATTTTATCTAATTCAACACCTTCCCCTTTTCTGTTGAAGTTATTACTTTGTTTATAAGTCTCAGTAGGCTGTCTGTACATACTGGCATGGTAATGCGTATTTTCGATACGACACACATCTCGGTGAATTTAATTTCAAGATTCTCCTCTTGATGAAGATATTTCGCTACTGCCTTCTAGGACACACGGATAAATAAGCCGCAGCTTACCAAGATGGTGATCATGAAATAAAACTCACTGACACGGGTGTCATATCGAAAATATCGCATTATCATGCCCATATCAATACACTGGCTATTAAGATTTATAGAAACCGTAGTAATTTTAACACGAAAGAGGAAGCCGTTAAATGAGATAAAATGTGGATGTCCATATTGTAATGTAAGAATGACGGTCGATTACACTCAGTCGAGACTATTGGCACTACCGGAGATAATCTATTAGCCGACATCATGTGATAAACTGCTCTGTCCTCTGGACTGCCAGTATATTCGGCGCTCCCTCAAATTCCAGTTGCACTTCGTCACTTTACCTCTGCAAATGCCATCCGCAGTCGGACAGGAAAAATTAGGAGAAAGATTTATACATTGACCACTGCCTATTAGCCCGGAATTTTTAAATTCAGTCAATAATTATTTAGAATAATGAAAATTTAATTTCTGCTGCCTCTGAAAACCGTTCGATAGGCAACCTGCAACTAAAATCGAGTAGCTGGTTTATTATTTTAGCGTAATGTACTCCGCGAAATACAAGTACGGGATCACTTTTTTGAACGCCGTATTCATCTGGCAATACAAAGTGGAAGTTTGAAATTTGCATCCAAGGTGGCTACTATGTTCATGCGTGGGCAAGCAAAAGCGTGACACACTTCGACATCACCCTCAGATTGAGCGACGTTCCGAACACCAAGGTATCGACGCATGCGAAATAAAGGCCAGAGTTTACAAGTTCATACAAAGTGTAAGATGGGTTGGTACCAAATTCCACTACAATTCCGTCCAAGGGCAACGAGGACGTGTCACACAATGGCAGGGTCGTCACATTCGCTCTTACCCACATTTCACCCCTTCTTTTGACGCCTTTGAAATGGAGGTCAGAACTCGACGCTCAGCGTCGAAATCACACGCTTTTCTCATGGTTGGTTAACGAAATGGTTTTGGACATCCTTCCGCTTAGAACTGACACGAAAATGTGGCATAAATGGCATCAATGAAACCACCCCTTTCCTTGGGACTTTGATTCACATACACTTCGCTGTCGAAAACGGCAGTTCGAGGTGTGAGGACGACATTCTTGGCAACCTTTGACATTTTTGACACCCCCTAAGCGATTCAATCCTTCTCTAACGACGTCGTGGATCACCAACCCCAATGAACTTGACCGAGCACCTTTGCAATGCAATGCGGCCCGTGGTTTTGTCTGGTGGACAGAGGGGACCACTAGGGACCGGTCGAAAACATTCGACGAAATCTGAACTGCGATCCGAGACAGCACAGGATGCTTATACTTTCTCATTTTTCTGTTTCACGCCTGTGTCTTAATTACAGATGGTGCGACATTGACAAATGCTTGAATAAAACGGGGACCTGAGACCTCCTTAGTTTGACGATACCCTCGGTGCCACATGACTGGCGTTGTTGAGCACTTTAAAAATGCAACTGTACAGAGAAAAACTACGACACGAGTCCTAAGTCAATTACTCAAAAACAATCTTAATCGCATTTATTATTATTATACCGCCAACCGGTTTCAACCCGACGTAGGTGTCATCTTCTGGGCGTTTACACCATTGGTCGACTGCTGGTGGTGACACTACTGTCTACATAACGGCCGTTATGTAAACAGGAGTGACACCACCGGCAGTCGACCAATGGTGTAAACGCCCAGAAGATGACCCCTACGTCGGGTTGAAACCGGTTGGTGGTATAATAATAATAAATGCGATTAAGATTCTTTCTGAATAATTGATTAATCATACTAATCGCTGCTGCATCTCCACAACCATGTTGTCCAAAAAACGAGTCCTAAGTGCCTGCAAGCTGGCTATGCTGCTGCCTTTTCAGCGGCAGAGGTGTGTCAAGCAGTTGCCTGTCCACAGGAGCCTAGGATTTGGAAAAAAAGGAATGAAAAATGACTATACAACTTTATTTTTCCAAGATGCTAATTATAATTTTATGATGACACCTCGCTTGTAGAACGCTACCAATAAAATTTCTGAGGCCGCTATTTTCTGAACATTTGGTGTCAGAGACCAGTGGTTTCTCGCTCCAGATTAACTGTATTTCGTTTCTGTATCCATCACTGCAACTGTCCAATGTCAAGCAAACAGACATTGCGCTTCCTTGTGGTACTTGCTGTTGACAACACTAACGTCCACTTTGCTCTCCAATTCCTTCAATACTGTTCGATTTTGCCTCTGGTTACTATTTATAGTAGTATTAGTTGCATGTTAACAGTGAAACGCAGCAGTATGTGTAGCTGTACTGCTTACGAATTGCAAAATTTGCAAACAGAAATGCACTGTGATGTTTATTCCCTACAGTTATTTTCACTCATTGATAAAACATGCACTCTATTATAATTACCAGTTTCGATGTTAAACCTCTTGAGAATTTTTACAACGAGCATAGAAGAAAACTAAAAATTAAATGACTGCATCACAACTGGCACAGAAATTACGGAAGTTATATTGTAGGATTAAAAGAACGTATCTTTTCAGGAAACCAAATTGCCTTTGGTACGCATGTGGTTACTACAAAACATGACGTCGGAAACATTCGACAAAGCCTGAACGTGTTGTATAAATGCCCTAACGGAAATCTGTTTAACTTGAAAGAGCTAGAAATTTAATGTCATGGGAAGAGGGATCCTGGAATACTATTTAATAAGCAAAGTGATTTAACTTTTAACTATATGATTTTTGGTTACACTTGTTCCTGTAGGGATGACAGCTAGAGGGTATACAAATGGCAGGCAGGCGTCTGCTGTTTGTGGTCGACGTGCAAATGAACAGCATGGCTCGGAAGATGTTTCCACGGTTTCTGTTGTTTTTAATGAGAACAAGTTTGGATGCAAACTCTTCACCCTTTTACTGCTATTATGTTTATAGTTGTGAAACTTTAATTAACAGTCACGTTCATTTTAATGCTAACTCAGGGATATTTAAACAATTGCATAAAAGCGTATTATTCAGCATATCAGACATTATGAACACGCTATGTGCGTCGTCTATGATTGCATAAAGTAGAAAATAGTGTGCAGAGTAATCTGTCGGCAGCACACCGGGTGGCAAAGATCTTGCGAGAAGATCGATAACAGGCACAGGCATCACGCCTATCAGGAGAGAGGCCAAGTAGAGACTAGCAAGCATTGTGCCACCAACGCTCTCTCGACCGCTACTAATTAGATCGCCCCCGCCCACAGGAGGGCCCAGACAGTCAGTCAGCCAGTGATTCATCGAGTCGAGTCATCAGTGGCAGACCAGGAAAGTAGCAGTCACACTTAGCTCAACCTCTAGCTCAGTCAGTACCTAGTGAACGAAGCAGTGTGCGTAGCGTAAGTGTACTTCATCAGCAGTGAGGCCAACGTGGACTAGTACGGAAGAGCTAGTACCACAAGCACTAGCTTCAGTTAAGCACCTTTCTTATTCTAATGACTAAAAATCCAACTAGTATATGTGTTCAGTTGTGTTATAGAAAGAGTAGCAGGCCACCAAACAACATCCTTTCCTTGCTTCCCACGGTACAAGACGACACAAAAAATACCATCCATCTGCAGCACTTTTAAAATGTGTTGTGTGCAAACTAAACAGGAATATCTATGCAAGGATATCTTTTGCATAGGACATTGGGAAAAACTGTTGTGTTTCCACATTGTACCTACATTATTCGTAGAGGCTAGACAAATGTCAATTGCAGTTTGTTAGATTGTTGTGATGTAGTAATTAATTGAAGTTTTTCTTTTATATTCGCTGCAATATGATGTCCCTCCCAAGTCATCAGGTGCATTTTCTCTGGTGATTCGGCGGATATTTGAAATTTCGTCGATGCAAATCTAACTGGAGTGTCTACGGAAAGTGTCGGTTTGCACCCCGTTACAAAGAAAATGACTTGAATTTTACTTGCTCATTCGATAGAGCAGTCTCAGATTAGTACAATTTTTGTTTCATCGGTATAAATTAACAGAGACAACAAAACATGAAGAACAACCAGTACCACAACAACGACGGCACTGCCATGACTCGAGCTGACTGCTACCACAAAGTGGAGTAGCGCTATTCACTCACTGCTGGAGTACTGATTATTCCTCGTGTTTTACTGCCCTTGATGGTACATATCGATGAAACGATTACTGCACCAGACTAATTAGGGATCACTCTATCGGAATGATACGTAAAATTCATCTTTAAAAATATTTTGTCTGTAACGGATAACGAACTGGGCTTTACATGATAGGGTCCCTGTGTAGGCTCCAAATACAAATTGCGATAAAGGAATTGCAAAAATCTAGCGAAAGGATAAAATACGCCTGGAGAGTCTTAAGACAGACACTTGCGTATATACCGATCAGCCAGAACTTTATAACCACCTACCTCAAAGCCTGTATGTCCCCCATTGGCATGGATAACATCGGCTACACGTCTTGGCATGAAAGCAGTGAGACCTTGGCAGGTCGCTGGAGAAAGATGGCACAACATCTGCAAGTTACCTATTTGCCGTAATTCTGACGCCACATCAGTCACATCCCAGATGTGTTCGATCAGCTTCCAAACTGGTGAACTGGGAGGGGGGGGGGGGGAGGGGTGAGGAGCTAGCAAATGAATCGGAACCCTCCACTGTCACCATCAGCTCACTATATGCCTCGTGACATGGCAGATTATCTTGTAGGGAAAAATTATCGTCATGAAGGGGTGTACGTGGTCTGAAACCAGTGTACTTTACTCCTTGGCCGTCATGTTTCAGTGAACCATGGATCTCCACGTCAATGTTCCCCTGAGCATAATGGAGCCGCCACTAGCTTATCTTATTCAGCGGCACAGGTGTCAAGAAGCTGTTCCAATGGAAAACGGCGGATTCCCGACCTCCTATCGGCATGATGAAGATGGTATCGCGATTTATCAGAGTATTCAACGCTCTGTGATTGCGCCGACGTCGAGTGCTGACGGTCACGTGCTCATTGCAGTCGCAGTTGCCGATGTCATGGTGTTAACATTGGCACATGCATGGGTCGTCATGTGCGGAGCCCATCGTTAGGAGCACTGTGTGTTCAGACACACTTGTAGTTTTCCCAGCATTAACATCTGTTGTTAGCTCCCCCACCGTTTTCTGCCTGTCTCTTTTACCAATCTGCCCAGCCTGCGACGTCCTACATCTGTCGTGAGGTGTGGCTACGCAACTCCATGGCATCTGGACCTGGTCTCACCTTTGTTTCACCATTAGTTAAAAACACTCAACACAGGACTCCTTGAACAGCCGACAAATCATGCAGTTTCGGCAATGCTCATGCCTTGCCTCCGTGTCATTACAGTGAACCCTCAGATAAATTCAGATAGATCTTATGCCTTCCACAATTCTACACACGGACGGCACGTTCACTGATCCTGCATGCACCTTGCGTGTGTCTGACAGTCATTCCTCGCCATGTGACGCTGCTGTCGTCTGCACGGGTTTATATCGATACTAGGTCTTTGGTCATAGAGTTCTGACGGATCAGTGTATACATACCGTATATATCTAAGCAGATACAGCTGTCAACTAGACACCTCGTTTTATGTAATCCGCAATTGTATATCTGGCCTTCAAAAACAACACGCAGTTTTTCATATGTCTCGCTCGATAAGTGGAAACTGTTAGTCCTACAGAAAAAAAGGACCTTTCTCTATAAATTTAATGTAGTTAAATTTTACTCTGGGATAAGTTTTCAGTAGAGGACGTAGTTTTCGAGGTAGCTAAGAAAAACGTACCAAAGTGACCCTCAAACACAATTCACTTCCACACTTTGCCCTTTAAGGGTCATGATTTCTAGTATGTTGTTGATGGCACTTCCTCGTACAACTTACAACTATACAAAAATTTGCGACTTCCGAATTATTTCCCATATCCATCTTGGCTGCTCTGACTGGCCTTACTACGCCGCCGGCTTGTCGAACGCTTACAAATGGTAAAATTGTCACATGTGTAGCTTTCATCTATCAGTTTTGCGTATTTTAACATTATAAAACTTTCAATTACGTCGTTGTATTCGTGAGGCCTCCTGACTACGTAACTGTTGTGGCTTGTAAACAAAAGTTTGGGTCGTATTGTCACTGTAATTACATTTAGCGTAACGTTTACAGAAATCGTTTTTGTTTCATTACCCTCCCGGGCACGTTTAAATTAATAACGTTAACCGTATAGCTGGCTATGCTAGTGGCGCAGTAGCCACGTCAACAAAGAACAAATAATGTCTAATATCGGGAATAGTTCGTGCAGTCGGAAATTTTTGTACAGTGGCAGGAGGGAGCGCAACGAACAACATACTAGAAATCCTGACTAGTGTGGAATGAGTGTGGGGCAGAGGTGAGTTTGAAGGTCACTTTTGTGCGTTTTTCTTAAATAACTCGAAAACTGTGCCTTCCAGAGCAAACTTATACCAGTGCAAAATTTAACTATGTTAATTTTCTTACAGAAAGGTTCTGCCTTCCTGTAGGTCTAATAGTTTGCGGTTAGCGAGCAAGAGAATATTAAAAGTGCTCACGTAGTTTTTGAAAGACAGTGGTAGTGGCAGCAGTGTGTGTGTGTGTGTGTGTGTGTGTGTGTGTGTGTGTGTGTGAGTGTCTGCGCGCGCACGTGTGTGTGTGTGTGTGTGTCTGTGTGTGTGTGTGTGTTTGTGTGTGTGTTGGGGGTGGCTAGCAGGGGCGGAGGAGGCGAAGAGGCAGGGCTAATACTGAAACTGGCAATAAATAAGGCAGATATGTGATTCATGACTGAAAATACTTGTTGTAAAAGTGACACCGTGATCGTCGGCTCTCAAAGTGATATTATGTTCGTTTTTGGGACAAGTCCTTTATGTGTCTGTGTAGTATTTCGTGTCGAGTGTTCGTATTTTTGCGATGTTTTTCGATCATTATCAACAAATCAAGTGGTATAATGCGCGCGAAATTTTAACTCCCTGTCGTTCTGCTCCTTTGCACGCTACACTGGTAGGAGCTATGAAAATACTGTGTGCTTAACTGAACTTTTAAACAAGTTTGAATTAATGTGTAAGACAAAGTCTGTGATGGTAAATCAGATCAGACGAAATTTTGGAGCACAATTGGCTATGACTGCACCGCAGAAAGAAGAAAACATAAGATGCAGTACCCTTCAAACTGGACGCCATGTCTTCCGAAATTTCAGAAAATTTGCAGAAGCACGAGTCTTTGACGTCTGACACCTCTGCTAAACACGACACTTTGTTTGCAGAACGTTTTGCAAAGCAGGACGTGATGTCAAAGGAATTAGCTTCTAAAATCGTAGCACTGAAGTCAGAACAGGTAGGTTCACGAGGGCCCGTGCACAATTTAGAGATGAAGTCGATGAATTTAAATAACACCAGTCTACGTTTCCTGTGACCGTTTAGCAGCTCACCGATGGGTAAAAAAATTTGCTGCCAAGCAGGAGAAATCAGTCTATGAACAATTAGAATTACAGTAAAAGGAGTCTGCTGCTGAATTTTCCTCATAGACATCCGAAAATGACACGTAAATTGCCAAAATAATAGACATGACATTCGAAGAACAGATTTGTAAAATTACGTTTTAGATTACGGCGGAATAGGATCGTTCCAATATTCGGGAAGAAACTGAATTGCGAAATGCAACTAAAAAGTTAGTTCTAGATTTTTCACTGCGGCACAACGTTGTCAGTAAGGAGACTAAAAAATGTGAAATAGGAATTAGCACAGTTAAAAATACAACGCACGATAACCAACCAGTTGCACACAGTTCAGAATTGAATCACAATTCAGGATAACTGTCATGCAGGTCACAGGAAGTACATTCATGTTCAGAAGAAACAAACCACCTTGAACGACAAGATGTAGGACTTCCATATTAACAGAATATACATATCAGTAGTGATCCCAAGGACCGTCTCGGTAATCGAATATCTGGTTGCAGACTACATTTTACGTATGGAGTTTCTCCAGGGCAGGAGTGCCAGAACCAATCTTTTTTCGTGAAAACGCCAATTTACAGTTGATGGTGTTAAAGTATAGGTAGAATTGTTGAAATTAGATGCCAGTCATGGCAAACATTTCCAAGACCTCAAAATAAAGGTAATAAGCTATACATTACATTAATAGGAAGCTACGTGCAATGATTGATGTCACCTGTATTAAGGCACACATAGTTAATAAAATAAAGGAGACTACATATTAATATTACTTATTTATTTAACCTGATATTGTTAGGGCCATTATATAGTCTCTTACGTCGAACCACAGTTTGACACATACAGCAACTTTTTACATCAAAGTCACCTAAGAAATAACAATTTAAATACTATAAATAGTGTTAAAACGATTTGAGTATTTATAGTGACAATATGAGTAAATAATACCGACAAAGTTAATGAAGTACATAATACTAACTAATAAAGTTAATACTGGCAGTACTTGTACTGCTCTGGTTGCTCACGCTAATAGTGATAATAACAATAAAATAAATAATAGTGAAACTATTAACAACTATGATAGTGGCAGATTTGAAAAGAATTGACAAGTGTACAAAATAGATATTTTCTGATATAGCGAGTTTTTGGAGAAAGAAAATTTAAGAAAACTGCACCAGCTGAGAGATTTGGTTGGAAAAAATGATGTACAAACCTAACCGTAGGTATGGTAATCTTTATTGTTTATTTAGTTGGTTTGTCATTAATTGTCTTCTGAAGTTGGAGATGTTCAGCTGTCAATGCAGGAAGTTATTCCAGAGAGGGCTCCTGCTATTGAGAAGGACTTCTAGAAAGTGGCTAAACGAGTCGAACGAAATGGATTTTTCTCTCTTGAAGGTGGGTGTTTCTGACATGTGGCCCGGACAGGAGCGTTAAGGTCGAGGAGAGATATGGAGGTCAGTCTGCACATGTAAGACAGCAAAGGTGATAGACGGTATGAAAATCGCTGTGCTTGTTTGAATGCATAGCTGTGGGTATGATGGTGAAATATGATCTAAGAGTAGAACATCACAGTTATAAAAGACACAGTCGCGTTAGTATGTTGACTTCGCTTGATTATGGTATAATTTGCAGTCTCGTGTGATTTGGGATGGCAGACGTAAATGTTGTGAGAAGACGATATGAGTCTACTTAATTTATATCCGCAGAGTCTGGGTAAAGAACTAAGAATTGTAAAAAGAAGAGTGCCGTGAAGAAAACGCTTAACATCAGAAATGAACGCAAGTATCAACTTGCTGCTACTCAGCGACTTTTGTTGAGGCGACAGTTAGGCTTACCATGCTTGCCAGCCAGCATTGTCACTGAAAAACTGTGCGCAACACCCACCTTCAAAATACAGGGTGTATCAAAAAGAGTCATCCGATTCAAAAAATCATAAGTATTATGTTGTTTGTGATGCGTGCGTGAATACCGTACTGCTGGAAAGAACATACTCTGGAGTTTTACATGATAGCAGCAGTATGTGCTCACTTTAGTACTAGTAAAAACTGTGTCGAGACAACAGAAAGCGTTTTGTGCTACGTTTTGAGCATTGCGGGTCGGCAGTAACTGTTCAGCACGACTTTCGTACTAGGTGTGGTGTTGATCCGCCTGCAGCACAGAGCATTAGCCGATGGCATGAAAATATCCGAGAAACAGGCAAATCGCTGAGCCATCCCCGAGTTTCTGATACAGATGTCGAACCCATCCGCCATAGTTCCACAAGGAGTCCGCAGAAATCCGTTCACCGTACAGCTCGACAACTCAGCATGTCCCCAATGTCCGTCTGGCGTGTGCAGCGTCGACGATCGTAAAAGATTCAGCTACAGCAAGCTATTTGTTTAGGTGACGAACAACAACGTGTAGAATTATGTAGTTTCGTTATTGGCAAGATGGAGAATGACATTTTTCTTCCGCATTTAGTGTTTAGTGACGAGGCAACATTTCATTTAAATGGAAGGGGAACCGTCACAATGTGAGACAATGGGGTACGGAACACCCACCTGAAGTTATTCATCATGAGGGGGACTTTGCAAAATTTAATGTGTTTTGTGCAGTGTCTTGGGGAAAGGTGTGGCCCATTTTTCTTTACCGGGAACACTGTTACAGGAAACACATATCTCGATATGCTTGATACCTTTCTTTTCCCACAGATGGAGACTGATTCGAACGATTTCATTTACCAACAGGATGCGACTCCGCCACACTGGAATCTGGAAATGTGGGAATTTTTAAATCAAAGGGTTTCTGAACTATGGATCGGTTGCACTGGACCAAAGGATTCAGCCTTACAGTACTGCCCTCCAAGGTCACTGGACCTGACTATATATGTGACTTATGGGGGTTCATAAAAGACCTTGTTTATGTGTCTCCGTTACCAACAACAGTGAATGAAATGAGCAGCAGTTGTGGAAGACATGCTCCCTTCAGTGTGGGAACAATACGATTACTGCACTGACATGTGCCGTGCATCTCAAGGGGGCATATTGAACATCTACGAAAAGGTATGAGAAACGTTTGAGATTTCCGTTCGCTAAAAAAACAAAATTCATTGTATATTAGTTCAGAAATATAGACAAGCCGAATCGGATGATTCTTTTTGATACATCCCACATATAATATGCCTGATCAAGAGTGCAGTTGGCTAACTACAAAGACGCTATCTGAGTACGCTTGTAGATATCCTGATATATGATTTCGGACTGATTTGTGAGCCACGAGCTGACGAACACTAAATTTAATCTAGCCATAAGATAGACTGTTCTTACTTTTGCCAAATAAACTTTGTTGTAGGCTTCTTCTCCCTAATCCTTGCGATTACAGTTCGTTGATAAATTGTTTTCGCAACTAAAACTGTTATCATCATATTTGTTTCTGATACTTGTGTGCAGTTGTTTCAAGTGTTACCATCTGATATTGTATGGCGATTCTGGAATCTGTACCTCCTACCATCCAAAGGGTCCTCAGATGTATCATAACGTTACATCCTTGACAGGAACTACCGGACAGCGATCTACCGACGACCAGAGATGCAATGGATACGAACAATCCCAACTCCGTTACCTTCTCTAAGCAGGAACCAACCTTCGAAACGTCTCTGTAGATAGCGATGTGTATATAAAAGGCTGTCAATAAATTGGATACACAGTATTAATGTTATTGTGGACATTAATACCGTATATTCAACTTATTAATATGACTACGTTCCTCCAACAACAGTGCTACATTTCTTAGATATTAAGACACTGTTTATGAATTTATGTTCTCCGATTAATGAACAACAGGAAAGCTTTCCTCAGTAGTGGAAACGATAAAGACAAAGAAAATATCACAATTTAGTCGTCAAGGAATTACAGATAACTGTGCAGGTAACAGAAATTATTTTGTATGAAGGATTTTCGTATGTGGACGTTCAACCTTACTCAAAAGGAGTCACGGAATGAAAAGTAGTATAGTAAAATGATTAAAAGTCTCGTGAAGTTGAAGGCCTTTCCACGTTATCCCTGGGTTACCAGGGCACTACAGCGAATGATGAGTCAATATAGGGCAATAATCGGGGGAGAAATATCCCATCCAATCACACGAGTAGCAAGAAGAATAGCAGTGATTCTTAGTGTTGTCTACCGCTCAAAATCAATGAAACTATTTTACTGATTTACATTATTCTATAAAAACATCTTTATTGTATCTTTTCATGATACGGCGGTTTACTTAAATGATCATTGTTTATATGCTAATGAAAGAAAATGACAACCAACCCGATATTTCACAATAATACCATCAATAACTTCTCATTTGAAGCAAAGACAGAAACCTAAAGTTAACCTTACCAATAGTGATGTGAGTAAAATCAAAATGGCTGCAAATTTGTTTACCTAGTAAACATTCCACAGTCGCTATGTGTGCAAAATTTAAACTCTGTCGTCCTTCTTCTTTGCTCACTGAACTACATGGGATTACGAACAGCTATTACAGCAATTTTTTATCTGCATTTCATTCTTTTCCGTGGCTGATCATCATTAGAAATATACTCGCACACATACACACAGTAAATGTTCATTCTATTAGAAAATCACAAATCATTTTCCGTAACTTGAAGTAACATAGATCCACTGATAACAATACATTTATCCAAAGGTATGCCATTGCATCATGATGAAAGGTTAAAAACTAATAACGAAGTAACATACTGCCGAATGTATTTAAATATCTACACTGAAATGACAAAGAAACTGGTGTGGGCATGCGTATTCAAATACAGAGACATGTAAAGAGGAAGACTACGGCGCTGAGGTCGGCAACGCCTGTATAACACAAAACAGTGTCTGGCGCAGTTGTGAGATAGATTACTGCTGCTATAATGGCAGTTATCAAGCTTTAAGCGAGTTTGAACATGGTGTTATAGTTGGCGCACGAGCGATGGGACACAGCATCTCCGAGATAGTGATGAAGTGGGGATTTTCCCATACCACCATTTCACGAATGAACGGTGACTATCAGGAATCCAATGAACATTAAATCTCTGACGCCGCTGCGACCGGAAAAGGATCCCACAAGAAGGGAACCAGAAGAGAATCTTTCAACGTGACAGAAATGTAACACTTCAGCAAATTGCTGCAGATTTCAGTACTGGGCCATCAACAAGGGTCAGCGTGCGAACCATTCAACGAAACATCATCGATATGGGCTTTCGATGCAGAAAGCCCACTAGTGTACCCTTGATGGCTGCATGACACAAAGCTTAACGACTCGCCTGGGCCCGTCAACACCGAGATTCGCCTTTGGTGATGGGAAACATATTGCATGGTCGGACGAGTATCGGGCGGATGGACGTGTACGGGTGTGGAGACAACCTCATGAATCCATGGACACTGCATGTCAGCAGGGGACTGTTCAAGTTTTGAAGGCTTTGTAACGGTGTGAGGCGTTTGCAATTGGTGTGATATGGGACCACTGATACGTCTAGATACCACCCTGACGGATGAGACGTACGTAAGCAAACTGCCTGATCACCAGCATACATTCAACTCCATTGAGCATTCCGACGGGCTTGGGCAACACCAGCAGCTCGATGTGAGACACCATACGTCCAGAATTGCTACAGAGTGACTCCAGGAACATTTTCTGAGCTTAAAAATGGCGTCAGTTCCCTTCAGCGCTACTTCAGACATTAGTCGAGCCCATTCTACGTCGTGTGCTGAGGAGAGGGGGGAGGGCTCTTCGGTGTAACTGGCGTGGGTAATAACAGAGAAGTTAAACGTTCACTTTTCTGGTGACGAAAATTTGAACCTGAGTCTTCACGAATTATTCCAAGGATTATTGCCATTTTGGCTAAATTTAAGGGCCTTTATGCTTTAACCCGACAGGTAGAAAAAGTAAAGATAATACTACACTCCCGGAAATTGAAATAAGAACACCGTGAATTCATTGTCCCAGGAAGGGGAAACTTTATTGACACATTCCTGGCGTCAGATACATCACATGATCACACTGACAGAACCACAGGCACATAGACACAGGCAACAGAGCATGCACAATGTCGCCACTAGTACAGTGTATATCCACCTTTCGCAGCAATGCACGCTGCTGTTCTCTCATGGATACGATCGTAGAGATGCTGGATGTAGTCCTGTGGAACGGCTTGCCATGCCATTTCCACCTGGCGCCTCAGTTGGACCAGCGTTCGTGCTGGACGTGCAGACCGCGTGAGACGACGCTTCATCCAGTCCCAAACATGCTCAATGGGGGACACATCCGGAGATCTTGCTGGCCAGGGTAGTTGAATTACACCTTCTAGAGCACGTTGGGTGGCACGGGATACATGCGGACGTGCACTGTCCTGTTGGAACAGCAAGTTCCCTTGCCGGTCTAGGAATGGTAGAACGATGGGTTCTATGACGGTTTGGATGTACCGTGCACTATTCAGTGTCCCCTCGACGATCACCAGAGGTGTACAGCCAGTGTAGGAGATCGCTCCCCACACCATGATGCCGGGTGTTGGCCCTGTGTGTCTCGGTCGTATGCAGTCCTCACCTGCACGGCGCCAAACACGCATACGACCATCATTGGCACCAAGGCAGAAGCGACTCTCATCGCTGAAGACGACACGTCTCCATTCGTCCCTCCATTCACGCCTGTCGCTACACCACTGGAGGCGGGCTGCACGATGTTGGGGCGTGAGCGGAAGACGGCCTAACGGTGTGCGGGACCGTAGCCCAGCTTCACGGAGACGGTTGCGAATGGTCCTCGCCGATACCCCACGAGCAACAGTGTCCTTAATTTGCTGTAATTTGCTGGGAAGTGGCGGTGCGGTCCCTTACGGCACTGCGTAGGATCCTACGGTCTTGGCGTGCATCCGTGCATCGCTGCGGTCCGGTCCCAGGTCGACGGTCACGTGCACCTTCCGCCGACCACTGGCGACAACATCGATGTACTGTGGAGACCTCACGCCCCACGTGTTGAGCAATTCGGCGGTACGTCCACACGGCCTCCCGCATGCCCACTATACGCCCTCGCTCAAAGTCCGTCAACTGCACATACGGTTCACGTCCACGCTGTCGCGGCATGCTACCAGTGTTAAAGACTGCGATGGAGCTCCGTATGCCACGGCAAACTGGCTGACACTGACGGCGGCGGTGCACAAATGCTGCGCAGCTAGCGCCATTCGACGGCCAACACCGCGGTTCCTGGTGTGTCCGCTGTGCCGTGCGTGTGATCATTGCTTGTACAGCCCTCTCGCAGAGTCCGGAGCTAGTATGGTGGGTCTGACACACCGGTGTCAATGTGTTCTTTTTTCCATTTCCAGGAGTGTATTTCTTCTGCTATCAAACGAATCGCCCATCATAGCTGTCATTGAGTTACTGTGCTGCTGTTCTATTTCCTTCGGTCAATCCAACTGTATTAACATTTCCATTTCGCAGATCTCTATTAAGATTATTATCAGTTGAGGTATTAATTCACAATTTGGCAGACGTCAGTGTCATATCGAAACTTACTGTCGAACGCCTGAACGCAGTCTACATTTTGGTTCAGAGGTGGAGAGCTTGGTGCATAGGCTATCATCTAATTTGATTGAGACCACAAAAAAAATTCAGACAATAAGTGGATGATTAGCCAGAAGGAACTACAAAAATATTCAGGGCAATTTAGGACTACAGAAATACAAGTCGATGATAAAAGGAAATAAACAGGAAGTGCAGGGAAGCTGCATGAAAAATTAAAGACAACGAAAAAGGAATGATAGTCGCAAGGACTGAACCAGCAAATAGCAAGGGTGGTAACATTAGGAGTGCAACAGGAATTCCACTCTTAAATGCAGAAGATAGAGCCGATAAGCGGTAAGAGTACAATGAAGGCCTCTATGAGGGAGAAGACTTTCTGATGTGATAGAAAAAGAAACAGGAGCGATTTAGAAGACATTGTATCTCGTATTAAAATCCGAATTTAAGAGAGGTTTGGAGTTCTTACGATAAAATAAGGCATAAGGGACAGACAATATTCGACGAGAATTTCTAAAAACGTTGGGGAAGTTGCAACAAAACGACTATTCACGTTGGTGTGTAGAACCTATGTGTCTAGCGAAATACTATCTGACTTTTGGAAAACCATCATCCACTCAATTCCGAAGACTGCAAGAGCTGACAAGTGCGAGAATTATCGTACAACCAGCTTAACAAATCATGCATCCAAGTTGCTGACAAGGCTAACATACAGAAGAATGGAAAAGGAAACTGAGGACGTGTTAGAAGACTAGTTTGACTTTAGGGAAGGTAAAGGCAGCAGAGAGGCAATCATGACGTTGCGGCTGATAATGGAAGCAAGACTAAAGAAAAATCAAAACACATTCATAGGAGTTGTCGACCTGCAAAATGCGTTCGACAACGTAAAACGGTGAAAGATAGTCGGAATTCTAAGAAAAATAGGGATGAGCTATAGGGAGAGACGGGTAACAGACAATATGTACCAGAGCCAAGAGGGAATAGTAAAAGTGGACGACCAAGAAAAGCACTCGGATTAAAAATGGCGTAAGGCTGGGATGTAACCTTTCGCCCCTACGGTTCAGACTGTATATCGAAGAAGATATGAAGCTTCATAAGTGGAATGAAAATTCAAGGTGAAAGAATAACAGTGATACGATCCGCTGATGACGTTGCTACCATGAGTGAAAGTGAAGAAGACTTAAACGATCTTCTGAATGGAATGACAATCTAATGAGTACAGAAAATGGACTGAGAATAAGTCGTAGAAAGACAAATGTAATGAGAAGTAGCAGAAACGAGAACAGCAAGAAACTTAACATCAGGATTGATGCTTACGAAGTATATGAAGTCAAGCAATTCTACTACCTAGGCAGCAAAATAACCAACGACGTATGGAGCAAGGAGGACATCAAAAGCATGCTGGCACTGGCAAAAACTAGCATTGCTGTCCAAGACAAGTCTACTAGTATCAAACACACACCTTAATTTACGGAAGAAATTTCTGAGAATGTACATTTGGAGCACAGTATTTTAAGGTAATGAAACATCGACTGCGGGAAAACTGGGAAAGAAGATAATCGAAGCATTTGAGAGATGGTGCTACAGAAGAATGTTGAAAATTGGGTCAATTGATAAGGTAAGGAATGAAGAGGTTCTGCGCAGAATCGGAGAGGAAAGGAGTATGTGGAAAACATTGACAAGGAAAAGGAACAGGATGATAGGACATCTGTTGAAACATCAATGAAGACTTCCGCGATACTAGAGGAAGCTATAGAGGGCAAAAACTGTAGAGGAAGACTGAGATTGGAATCATCCAGCAAATAATTGAGAAAGTAGGTTGCAAGTGCCACGAGGTTGGCACAGGAAAGGAGATAATCCACAAGACTGACGACAAAAAATTGCCAATGGGAGGGCTTAACTGTAAAAGTGTTCCCCCCTCAAAATATTAGCTAATAGAGACTAAAACGAACAGAATTCTTAAGTGTGTGGCATCCACCCGTCACTTGATATTATATTATATTTCTGCTGATACTTCTCCAGCTGGAAAATACATGTGGAAAGTAAAGAAAATACATTAGGGACTCGGCGATGCGAGCAACTCCAAAGCTGTTATATCAAACAACAAAACTTTAAAGATGTTACGCGTAAACGCCGTATCATCGCAGGAAATACGCCTGTAGTGGCAGTGGGTCAACGCTTATATAAGGGTGGGGTGAGACCAACATGCTGTGTTAATAGCATTTGTTTGTGATCTGGTGAAAAAGTAAGTAGTTGCCTCAAGCACCTTTCTCGGTCATATAAATACCAGGAAGACCCCAAGGAAAACATTTCGCGGAATTAATTGAATTTCACAGAGGTCGTTGGAGTGTTGATAGGGAACAGGTTAATTAGGAAGTCGGACTCACCCATCAAAAATAGCTTTTCTTTCAAAATGCATTGTTATCTTCCACGAAGCTGTAACTACTTCCACAGTAAAACTACTGCCAGAACCAGTTATCTTTAGGAAATACTATTGTTTGAAAACACAGTTTTGATACACATGTAACTGGCAATAAGAATTTTTGAAAAAGCACTTAAACATGGCAAAAGCATTAAACAGTTAAAACTCAGTAAGAAACATTAAAGCGTTGTGATTACAAAGAAATAGCTATCTTTCAAATTTCACTAAAAGTGACATCATAACAATATTCTGTTAATTAATTCAGCACATTACTCCCACGGGTTTTAAGCACCATGAACTTCCAGATTTAGCTTCGACATCTTCCGGCCTCCGGCAAAAACTTAAACACTGTAACATAAAGGGAGGTTAAGTACATTAATTGCAACTTATTATGAAAGTAGAATTATCCCGGAGTCTTTTCCATTGCCTTACGCTATTTCTCCAGTTTAAAGTCATCAGATAAGGACTAAAAAATAATTCGAAATGCAGCTCTAAAAGAGGTGATATAATGGGTACAAAGCAGCATCGAACTACAGCTCTTGCCTGCGAACAGCGAAGATGAAGAGCCCAGAGGCGCACTCTTGTTTTAGCCGCAGATACGACTCGTACCTGAGAGTAAACTATTACTTGGTGCATTAGTTCGTAGCGTTTTTTCATAATAAAATCAGAAGGTACACGTAACAGACTTTAGTAATCAGTAATTCTCCTTGACTATTTACAACAATCTGCAACGCTGGGGTAAATTTTCTATTCAGCGACTGATGGAATAAAATGGTTTTGAGGCGAAGAGCTCGTCGAGACATCTTCGGAGCTCATTTTCATTCGGAGAGGAACTTCCTTGAAGTTTGTTCGATAAAGAGCGCAAAAGGTGAAAACACGAGAGCGCAATATCAGGTGGGTGCGTAAAGACGTCCCAACCCAACCCCTGTATGGTGTTTTTGTCAGTATAGCAGCCGGCCGGTGTGTGGCCGAGCGATTCTAGGCGCTTCAGTCTGGAACCGCGCGACCGCTACGGTCACAGGCTCGAATCCTGCCTCGGGCATGGTTGTGTGTGATGTCCTTAGGTTAGTTAGGTTTAAGTAGTTCTAAATTCTAGGGGACTGATGAGCTCAGATGTTAAGTCCCATAGTGCTCAGAGCCATTCAGTCAAGCAGAATGCGGGAGGCCGTTATCGCGAAGTAGCATCGCTTCAAGCCTTGTTTCTGGTTCTTGTTCTTGGACTGCGTCTGCAGAACGTCTCAGTTTGTTGACATTAAATGTCAGCAGCGATGGTTACACCTCGCGGAAGCAATTCGTGGTACACCACACCATCGCTGTTCCATCAGATGCCTAACATTACCTTTCGTTGCTACGCACATGTTTTTGTATGGCGAGTTGTTGCTTTGTTCGGACTCAACCGTTCCTTCATTTTTTTCCTTACGTCAGGATAGAGACACTACTTCTCGTCGCCAGCAGCGGCACAGGATAGGAATGATCGGTGCTGTCCACAAGCCAATTGATGACGAGCATGCACAGATGCACATATGATCAACTGATGATTTTTGTGATTTTGGCATAGAGCATGGGATATCGATACACCCGATTTTTAAACCTTCTGTGTTGTATGCAGATGTCGCACTTCACTGCATTTTCCAATCCTCGAGTATAGTGACGTGGATTATTGTGGATTAATGCTTTTAAACGATCTTCATCAACTCAGAGGGTTTTTCTGAACGTGGAAAGTCACTAATATCAAAACGGTCCTCCTCGAAACGAGAAAACCATTTTCTCGCCTTGCTTTGTCCAATGGCATTATTCCCAAACACTGGGCAAATATTTCTGGCTGCCTCCGCTGCTCTCATCCCTCTACGAACTCAAACGGAACAATATGTCGGAAGCGTTCTGATTTCTTCACTTTTCACTCCATGTTCAAGCGTCCGCAGCTCCATTCACCATTTCAAGGTGACAAAATGCCAATTCGTAAACTCAAATAGCAACAGTGAACGACAAACAAAAAATGTCAATGGACAAATAAACTCGTGGGAACCGGAATACCAACATGCAAAACAAAAACCGCTACGAACTTATGCACCATTCTAAATATTATGATCAGCTCATTAGAAACTGGTTTTAAACAACTGCTGACGAAGACGGATTAATTCAGTATTAATCCAGAAATTATGGAACGCTAGATAAGTTACACATTTTAGTAAAACACGTACCACGATGAAACTTCCTAGCAGATTAAAACAGTGTGCCGGAACGAGACTCGAACTCGGGACCTTTGCCTTCCGCAGGCACGTGCGCTACCACTTTTTTTTTTTTTATTATCAGATTGACTTGGTATATTTCACGAGAATTCAGACAACCATAGTCAAATCATCATTTAATATTAGCTGCAAAAGGAAAATCAACAAATTAGGTGAAACACAAATAAAACATTTCTTCTGAAGGGGAAGACCAACCCGTTACCCCACCCGTATGAATTTTGGGTGTATATATATACATGCAAAAGAGAGAGAGAAAAAAAAATACGAAAAAATACAACAAGGGAGGGGACTCGAGCTCAGGGAAGAAACAGGAATCACAGGGGGAACTTAACCAACCCCTTGACGGTTAAACACAAGAAAAAGCATATTCGCAAAAAGCGTTCGGTATTGTGGTAACCGCTGCCATTTCCAATGCGCAGTTGACAAATAATGGTGAAAAACGCGGGGATCTGGGTCATTACCGCCTTCAATGACGTAATGAACATAGTAACCCAAGAGCCAGACAATCGTGTTCGTTTTCGTCTGAGGAAAATAAGAGATGTCCGGATGTAAGAAGATGTCGTCTGGGAATGCGGTTTCAGGCCCTCTAGTAAGAAAAGCTAATTGACGGCGGACCCAGAGCCAATGATCCCGTCCGCAAGTAACTAGCCTGTGAAGTAAGGTGTCAGTTTGATGACATTCCTCACACTGATCAGTCGGACGAAGGCCAATACGAAAAAGACGATCACCAGTAGGTATCAGACGGTAAATGACCTTATACCACGTTGATACAATCTCCATCGGCAAAATGGGAAGACTAAGATGAGACCAGACCGTTTTCCATGACGTTGACGGGGAAGCAAGTTCAACAGAAGAAGGGAAACATGCTGTACCCCAACGGATTTGTAGCATGTTGGTAGTAATATGCGTCATAGAAAGTATATCAGCACCCAGAATACCGACAAGTACAAAGTATTCACGAATGTGCCGCAATTTAGGATTAATCCGTCCAACATCAACAGGAGGGGTCAGACTGGCCGGCCGGAGGCGGGAAAGTAAGCGAGAGGTGACTGAATGCGGAGCCCGCGTACAGGTTAAAACATTGCGGCGGGCAAATAAGATGGACGTCTTCACTTTGATATCTGAAAGACCCAATCCTCCAAGCTTCCGAGGCCTGGCCACAACTTCATACCGGACACGGAAGACATGGCGGCGCCACAGAAATCGACTAGACAGCTGTTTCAGCCTGCGGGCCATCATCGCGGGAAGCGGGAAGACCTGCGCAACGTAGTATATTTTACTGAAGACATAGGTCTCTAAAACCCGTGCCTTGTGAAGGAGGCTAAGGGAACGGCGTTCATGTTCAAGGATCGCCCCGTGAACACGACTCGTAACCTCACGCCAATTTAGTGCCGCCATTTTGATCGGATTACGATCCACTATGATCCCCAAGGTCTTATGGCGATCGACAACCGTCGCCCAAGGAATGACGACATGATCAAAGCCTCTCAACGGCAGGAACGTGCATTTGCGATCATTAATGCAAGCACCAGCAAGACCACAAAATGAATCCAAGGTATCCTTAAGCCGCGGTATATCCTCGGCATGTCGTACTAAAACCATGACGTCATCGGCGTATGCACGGACTGCAAAAATTTCCCCCAATATATTCCAGCCACGTAAGTGCATGGTGAGATGGCGAAGTAAGGGCTCTAAGGATAGAACAAAAAGTGACATGGATAAGGGGCTTCCCTGGGGTAACCCCCGTCTGATCGATATCCGGGGGGTAGGGTGACCGTTCACAATCACCGAGACACTGATACCGGTAAAAAGATTAGTTAAGACTTGTCGAGCATCATTATTAAAGCCGACAGCGGTGAGCACTCTCGATAAAAAATCATGGCTGACGCGATCGAACGCTTTTTGGAAATCAAGAAAAAGCAAAGCCCCTGGGATATTAGCGGCAGCCGCCACCGAGATTACATCGCGACATTCGAGAACGGAAGTCAGTATCGTGCGTCCAGGCACACAGCTTTGGTGGGCGGCAATAATGGTATCGAGCAGCTTAGAGAGACGGATATTAATTGCTCGAGCGACAAGTTTATAATCAAAGTTAAGGAGAGTAATAGGACGGAGGGAATCAATTGCAGGTCGACCTGTGGATTTCGGGAGGAGGACCATTCTGCCTTCCTGAAAAGGAGCAGGAAGTGAGACTCCCCGCATCACTTCATTTACCATTGACGTTAAGGTGTCACCAATGAGCGGCCAAAATTGAACATAGAACTCCTTAGGAATACCATCTAATCCAGGCGACTTGCGGGACTGCGATCCTGCAACAACATCATATATGTCATCCTTCTGAAAGGGACGCAGAAAGGCGTCGTTTAATTGAGGAGTGACGACGCGAGGCAGCAAGGAGGTAAAGTCGTCAAGAGAGGTTTCCGCCGGGACATGAGTATCGTACAGATCAGTAAAATAGGTGTAAACGAAGTCAGAAATGTCACGGTGAGAGGTGAACACGCGGCCGTCAGCGGTTGTGAGGGAGGCAAGGCACCCACGTTTCCGGCGCGACCGTAAACGGACTAGATGGTATAGTGACGTCAGTTCCTCTTGTAGAAGGGAACGTGGTTGAGACCTCGTCCGCAGGCCCTCCATTTGAATGCGTTTGAGCTGCAGCAATTTGGCTTTGATGCGCTGTATATCAGTAACCCGGAGGGGAGCATGCGTAGCACTATCGTACAGTTGACGTAAGACAGAATAGTAAAATTCTTGCGTTCGTCGATCTTCTGCCACCTTCGCAGCCCCAAAACGCATGAGAGCCCTACGGATGTGTGGTTTTGCATACAGTGTCCACCATGCCACGACAGACGGGTACCGGTCCATAGTACGAGAACAACGAGTCCAAATGTCCTCCAGGACGATACCAAGGGAGGTATCCTGCAAATACGCGATATTGAGCATCCAAGGAGGACGAAACAATTTTACCGGTTGTCGCTCGTAATTAAACGTAACGGCTACAGCGCAATGATCAGTAAAACAGGCTGGTATCACATCAACAGCCAGAAGTTGCCCACACAAGGAATCGGAAAGGTAAAAGCGATCGAGGCGACTGCTAGACGTGGGAGTAAAGTAGGTATGTCGCACAAGTGTAGGATAGCGAGAAACCCACACGTCACGCAGGTGCAAGGAGCGCACAAGGTCGTCGAGTTCTTTACTGAAATTAAAATTAGGAGACTGATCTACCGGCCGTAGAACACAATTGAAGTCCCCACCTAAAATTATCTTTGTCGGGGATTTACGAAGCAGGTAAATGACTTCTTCTTTATAGAAACTCGAGCGTGCGGTAGTACAACCCGAACCAGAAGGGGCATAAAGAAGGAGTAAACTGAGATCATAAAACGTGCACCCGATCCCCCTTCCACTGTCGAGTACTTCGAAATTCATCAACGGAATGCCTTCTCTATAAAACAAGGCAGTGCCCGTAGAAAGTTCGGAAGCGACATTAAAAAACGTCGAGAACCCAGGAATGGAAAACTGGTCGAATAGGACTTCCTGTAAAAAAACAACATCTGCCCCAGACTGATAGATAAACTGTCGCAAAGCGGCGAGCCGAAGCTCAGAACATATTCTGTTAATATTCAGAGTAAGAAATGTATATGCTTGCATGGAACTTCAACCTAGAAAGAAAAACAAAGATCGGTAGAGAGCCGTCAGGTGACGGAGCAGCATACAAGTAATCATACCAGAAACAAGCGCTGAACCACAGAGAGAAAAACTACGAAACAGAACCCTCATCTTCCCTCTGCTTTTTCTTCGGACGTGACGCGGCTCTCCGTGGCTGTTTACGGATTCGACTGCGGCTCCGCGGTGCCGACGGTGCAGCGTTCGGCTGCGTTGGAGCATCATGTAGACATTCCGTGTCAGATTGCGAGAGAGAGGCCTCTACATCCCACTCGTCCGCAGACATGGGTTCACGGTGGGACAGTTGGTGAATAACAACGGGATCCACTGGCTCTGGAGAATCAATCAGTTGTTTGATGGGAGGAGGCTGTGACCCAGAGGGGGCGACAGAAATTCCAGAAGGGGGATGCGAAACAGAGTCAATAGGAGAAGTGTCAGAGAGCACCGGAGAAGACACGTGGCAACCAGAAGCAGGTTCCGTCACGGGCGTCTCCGAAGAGGCTGCCGCGGTAGCAGGAACAACATCAGATAAGGTGTCAGGGAGCTTCTGCAAAGGCGTGATAGCACCTGTGGCTTCCTCATCCACGATTTCCGACTGAGAAAGAGAGTCCTTTACCGGAGGCCCATCGGAAGGGCGAGCCAATAAGGAAGATTCATCAGCCGCATCATCCTGTGTTCGCCGACGCTTGTTGTGAGAAATCAGCGCGGGAACATCGGAATTTAGGGCAGCAACATCCCTACTCAAGGACAACGGGGGAAAATCACGGCCGTTGTCGGGCAACGGATCACTGCGTCCCTCAGTAACAGTGAGCGATTCAGTCCGAGATCCTTGCGGGAGAAGATCAGCTAAAGTCAATTTTTTACGCTGTTCGTATGTAGGTTTTAATACCACCACACGCCGCGGACAATTAGTACGGAAATGACCAGTTTCATTACAATAATAACATGTTCCTTCCTGGCCACTGTACGTGATATGGACCCTATAACCACATACCTGTAGGTGAGAAGGAATAGGTTTTTTGACCACCATTTCCACCGACCGAATACCACTATATACCTGTAAGCGGTGCTGAGCAGACCAGCGTTCCTTTCGAATATGGCGTACGTCCCCATAAGGAAGCAAAACGGACTTCAGAAAAGAGTCGTCAACCTCGGGCGGAAGGTTAAATACCCGAACATTCGTATATATCACTTCTGCATTTGCCAAGAGAACCATACTAGTGGAACCATCACGGTGCGTAAAGGGTACCTGAGAACCATGACGAGAAAGTAGCCTATCAACCTGGAGCGGGTCAAGAAACTTAACAAAAAACACATATAATTCGCTGTCGAAATATGCGGTATGCACCTGATCAGTAGTGACCTTAACTGTATCGACTAACCAGTCATGTATCTCCAAAGAACCGGGCTGGACGTGACGCGTGGATTTGTCAAAGGTAAAACTGACTGTACCTGTACGCGGAACTTTCGTGGGAACCATGGTGGACATCACGGCGAGAGACGACGCCGCGACAGGAAGGGCCGCACGAACACCAAACACCAGCCGACAACCAGCGATGCGACGCGCACGGAGACCAACACGGCACTAAACTGACAGGAGGAAAACACGCTGCGCTACGGTAGAGGCGGAACTACGAGCACGACCTAGTCGCCCGACGCGCGGAGCGAGAATTACTGAGCTACCCAAGCACGACTCACGCCCCGTCCTCACTGCTTTACTTCCACCTATACCTCGTATACTAGCTCTGGTAGAGCACTTGCCCGCGGAAGCCCAAGCTCGCGAGTTCGAGTCTCGGTCCGGTACACAGTTTCTATCTGCCAGGAAGTTTCATATCAGCGCACACTCCGCTGCACAGTGAAGGTCTCATTCACGTTCCACGATGTTCACAGCTGCGGTAGATGTTTACCCTTATCAAAAGACTCACACCTCGACACCACGCAGCCATGCAACAATGACAGATATGAAATACGCTACATCGCCCTTTACTGCAGTCTTCAGTCACCCAGGCTACGGAAACAAATGACATGCTGTCGCTGATGCATGGTGCTCCCGCTATTTGTAGCTCTTCGGCGGTTCATCTACTACTAGAACAATTCTGCGACCGTTTCCGAAGTCCAATATCTCCATGAAACAAAATTTTTCTGCAATGAGAGAAAACTGTCTCTCATTGTTATTTGGTTTTTATTGTTATTCTTTATTTATTACAATTTTCTTTATATTATGCATTTATGTTTGTACTGCCTGTAAAACGCATCACGATATTTTTATTTAAAATAAATATTTTAGTTCCAACTTAACGACTTTTGGAACTGTAATCTGGAAATATTTTGGTTTTAAAATGATGGGTACAAATACAAGTAACATAGACATTTGATAATATTTATTCCTGTTACAAAATTATTAGTGACCACTAGAAAAAAACACAATATATATTCACTAATTAACTTTTTTGAACAATTGCCGTAACCTTTATATTAAATTTGCTCGTCATTATGGACAACTATATTTACATCAAATACTGATCTGTTTTTCAGCCTTTTCAGGTATCTCTCCGACATCAGATTCTTCATCTAGTTTAGCTCCAGAAGATATATTAACGCCCATGCAGCGTGGTCCATAGTGGATCCGTAAAAGGACTGCTACATCGTTTCTGGTTTCACTATAACACAGTGACGTATTTCTGCTCGTTTTGCTCCCATCCAGGATTTACCCCTCTTGCAGGTACTTTTACCACATCCTATATAATTGTCATAGCTATGCGGCCCTTAATAAAAAACAGTACTCTGACCTTCCATTCTCATTAATTTCGTTTTTGAGGCTTTAACTGAATGTGCCACGAGAGGAAGGTTTCATAGCATCTTTAAAGAGATATCTTCCAGTCAGCAACATGTACATCTGATCCACGTTTCTAGATAGTCGCTAGCTAGTCGCAAAGTTTCCGGTAACGTCAGTGGTGTTCAAGACATTGCTTTTTGAACGTATTTCGTTCTCATTGCGGCAAACCAGCCACTACTTAGTAATATGTATTTGCGCCAAAATGCAACATCACACGTATACTGATACGAAAAATATAAATACAGAATTCTAATCAAAATACGAGGATGACCCGGCGGTCGGATAGTCTCGATGGGCCACTTGTGGCCCGAAGACGGCGTTCTTAATCAAAATAGAGTCGCATTTTCTCACAAGGGATATTAATATAACATTAAAATTTATTCTAAATACGACAGGTGTACTGAAATAACAGGATTCGGAATGTTTTGTGATTTCAACATTGGAGCAAGGTCAGCAATCGTGATAATCTTATATATTAGAAACTATCAGCCTCGATTGCGGTAATGAAACCAAGCTTCTCCTACATTTCAGCTCCCGAGACCCACCGCACGGCGTCCATGGAGACGAGGCGCACGTCAGAGCTTGTCTTGGTGTAGACTTAGTACTTACGTACAGCATTTTTAAAATGTGACTACGTCTATTCAGACTGTTTTAGTTTTATTTCTAGACCATGCCCACTTAGACAAATGATAGATTCAGGTATATCTTCTAAAGAAAGCTCAGTTACTTGTGCTGAAACCTAGATAACGGTTGGTTTCATTACCGCAATCGAGGCTGATAGTTTCTTATATATTGGATTTCGAAATTTATCTTCTTTAGAGCATTAAATATGTACTGAATGTATTGGTTTTACGTCCTGCATTGTCAGAATTTAACGTTTACTGTAACTGTGGCACTCATGGGCGTGATGCTGTATGGAAGTTAGGAGTTGCTTTTACACCAGAAATAGCACCTACAGGAACTTGTTTGATTTTCTAAGATCTGCAGCTCGAAGCTTAAAAAGTTAATAGTGGAATGTGGTGTGCGTACTGTAAGATCTTCGGTACACACACCATCACATTATTTGACTTGTCGCTGTAACGAAGTAGGCGACTGTCAGCGATATGTCTCGTGGTCTTATCGTGGCGTGTTTATCTTCTGCCGTTAGGTCCGACGATACAAATGCCACTTGCACGCTTAGAGTAGCAGATTGACTGTGACCAACTTTAAACAGAACATGATTAATTTTCACACACATTTATTAAAATAATAAAAAACATAGACATTACATAACTTGATTCTGGATGCTGTTTACAACTGACAATCTGAAGTACCTTTGGTCTTGGTACGTTAATCTTATTCTCACATATCTCTGCCTCCCCCCATAAACCATGGACCTTGACGTTGGTGGGGAGGCTTGCGTGACTCAACGATACAGACAGCCGTACCGTAGGTGCAACCACAACGGAGGGGTATCTGTTGAGAGGCCAGACAAACGTGTGGTTCCTGAGGAGGGGCAGCAGACTTTTCAGTAGTTGCAGGGGCAACAGTCTGGATGATTGACTGATCTGGCCTTGTAACACTAACCAAAACGGCCTTGCTGAGCTGGTACTGCGAACGACTGAAAGCAAGGGGAAACTACAGCCGTAATTTTTCCCGAGGGCATGCAGCTTTACTGTATGGTGAAATGATGAAGGCGTCCTCTTGGGTAAAATATTCCGGAGGTAAAATAGTCCGCCATTCGGATCTCCGGACGGGGACTATTCAAGAGGATGTCGTTATCAGGAGAAAGAAAACTGGCGTTCTACGGATCGGAGCGTGGAATGTCAGATCCCTTAATCGGGCAGGTAGGTTAGAAAATTTAAAAAGGGAAATGAACAGGTTAAAGTTAGATATAGTGGGAATTAGTGAATTTCGGTGGTAGGAGGAACAAGACTTTTGGTCAGGTGAATATAGGGTTATAAATACAAAATCAAATAGGGGTAGTGCAGGAGTAAGTTTACTAATGAATAAAAAAATAGGCGTACGGGTAAGCTACTACAAATAGCATAGCGAACGCATTATTGTGGCCAAGATAGACACGAAGCCCACGCCCACTAATGTAGTACAGGCTTATATGCCAACTAGCTCTGCAGATGATGACGAAATTGATGAAATGTATGATGAGATAAAAGAAATTATTCAGATAGTGAAGGGAGACGATAATTTAATAGTCATGGGTGACTGGAATTCGAGTGTAGGAAAATGGAGAGAAGGAAACATAGTAGGTTAATATGGATTGGGGGTAAGAAATGAAAAAGGAAGCCGTCGGGTAGAATTTTGCACAGAGCATAACTTAATCATAGCTAACACTTGGTTCAAGAATCATGAAAGAAGGTTGTATACATGGAAGAATCCCAGAGATATTAAAAGGTATCAGATAGATTGTATAATGCTAAGCAGAGATTTAGGAACCAGGTTTTAAATTGTAAGACATTTCCAGAGGCAGATGTGGACTCTGACCACAATCTATTTGTTCTGAACTGCAGATTAAAATTGAAAAAACTGCAAAAAAGTGGGAATTTAAGGAGATGGGACCTGGATAAACTGACTAAACCAGAGGTTGTACAGAGTTTCAGGGAGAGCATAAGGGAACAATTGACAGCAATGGGGGAAAGAAGTACAGTAAAAGAAGAATGGGTAGCTTTTAGGGATGAAATAGTGAAGGCAGAGGAGGATCAAATAGGTAAAAAGACGAGGGCTTGTAGAAATCCTTGGGTAACAGAAGAAATATTGAATTTAATTGATGAAAGGAGAAAATATAAAAACGCAGTAAATGAAGCAGGTAAAAAGGAATACAAACATATCAAAAATGAGATCGACAGGTAGTGCAAAATAGCTAAGCAGGCGTGGCTAGAGGACAAATGTAAGGATGTAGAGGCTCATCTCACTAGGGGTAAGATAGATACAGCCTACAAGAAAATTAAAGAGTCCTTTGGAGAAAAGAGAGCCAATTGTACGAATATTAAGAGCTCAGATGGAAACCCATTTCTAAGCAAAGAGGGGAAAGCAGAAAGGTGGAAGGAGTATATACAGGGTCTATACAAGGGTGATGTACTTGAGGACAATGTTATGGAAATGGAAGAGGATGTAGATGAAGATGAAATGGGAGATACGATACTGCGTGACGAGTTTGACAGAGCACTGAAAGACCTAAGTCGAAACAAGGCCCCAGGAGTAGACAACTTTCCATTAGAACTACTGACGGCCTTGGGAGAGCCAGTCCTGACAAAACTCTATCATCTGGTGACCAAAATGTACGAGACAGGCGAAATACCCTCTGACTTCAAGAAGAATATAATAATTCCAATCTCAAAGAAATCAGGTGTTGACAGGTGTGAAAATTACCGAACTATCAGTTTAATAAGCCACAGCTGCAAAATACTAACGCGAATTATTTACAGACGAATGGAAAAACTGGTAGATGCAGACCTCGGGGAGGATCAGTCTGGATCCCGTAGAAATATTGGAACACGTGAGGCAATACTGACCCTACGACTTATTTTAGAAGCTAGATTAAGAAAAGGCAAAGCTTCGTTTCTAGCATTTGTAGACTTAGCAAAGCTTTTGTCAATGTTGACTGGAATACTCTCTTTCAAATTCTGAAGGTGGCAGGGGTAAAACAGAGGGAGCGAAAGGCTATTTACAATTTGTACAGAAACCAGATGGCAGTTACAAGAGTCGAGGGGCATGAAAGGGAAGCAGTGGTTGGGAAGGGAGTGAGACAGGGTTGCAGCCGCTCCCTGATGTTATTCAATCTGTACATTTAGCAAGCGGTGAAGGAAACAAAAGAAATATTCGGAGTAGGTATTAAAATCCATGGAGAAGAAATAAAAACTTTGAGGTTCGCCGATGACATTGTAATTCTTTTAGGGACAGCAAAGGACTTGGAAGAGCAGTTGAATGGAATGGACAGTGTCTTGATAGGAGGATATAAGATGAACATCAACAAAAGTAAAACGAAGATAATAGAATGTAGACGAATTAAATCAGGTGATGCTGAGGGAATTAGATTAGGAAATGAGACACTTAAAGTAGTAAAGCAGTTTTGCTATTTGGGGAGCAAAATAACTGATGATGGTCGAAGTAGAGAGGATATAAAATGTAGCGTTTCTGAAGAAGAGAAATTTGTTAACATCGACTATAGTTTTAAGTGTGAGGAAGTCGTTTCTGAAAGTATTTATATGGAGTGTAGCCATGTATGGAAGTGAAACATGTACAATAAATAGTTTGGACAAGAAGAGAATAGAAGCTTTCGAAATGTTGTGCTACAGAAGAATGTTGAAGATCAGGTGGATAGATCACGTAACTAATGAGGAGGTATTGAATAGGATTGGGGAGAAGAGTAGTATGCGGCACAACTTTACTAGAAGAAGGGTTGGTAGGACATGTCCTCAGGCATCAAGGAATCACCAATTTGGTATTGGAGGGCAGTGTGGAGGGTAAAAATCTTAGGTAGACCAAGAGATGAATACACTAAGCAGATTAAGAAGGATGTAGGTTTCAGTAGGTACTGGGAGATGAAGGAGTTTGCACAGGATAGATTAACATGGAGAGCTTCATCAAACCAGTCTTAGGACTGAAGACCACCACACACACGCACACACATATCTCTGATACTTTACAAAGTGGCTATACATTTCTCTTCATGGCTATGTACAGGAATATGATAATCTTATTAGGCGCAGACTGAAACTTGACTACAGACTAATGAAGACTAATGCAGACTGGTACAGACAGGTGCAGATAAATGCAGACTGACTTATCGGAGTTCAGCACACTCTTTATAATACCTCGCGCGTTCAGATATCACTGCGCTAGTGTGATCCGCGAGCAGAAAAGGTTCTACGTTAGCAGCAATCTCATTGGCTGCATGACATATTAATACGCGGATCGGTTAAGCAGAATTTGGTCAGTCTGTAAGACAGCGCCATCTCGTAGTGCGGAGACGAACGAGCGCTGCGCCTGCGCCTGCGCTGTTGTGCTTTGCTGGGCGCGCTCTAGTGGGAAAGTTGTGTACGCGCTGACTACGCGGAACTATGTACACAACATGGAAAAAATTGATTTAACGGGTTTTGGAAATTGGCAGCTGTCTTCGTCGCACTAGCGTCGTCTCCGCGGTTACTGTTTACTGAGCTGTGGCTGCACACTCGGTCATCGACGACTCGTTTTCTTCACTGCCTTGCCACACTCGCCAACCTTCCGGGTTGTTCTTTTTTTCCTTTTATTGCAATTGCATCCTCCTGGCCCATGTGCGCTAACCTTCCAACTCCGCGCTTGTGATTTACACCTCCGCAACTGGAGGCGGAGTCAAGGAAACCGGAGACAGCACCTTGGTAGCGAGCTCTGGCGGAGACGCAATTAAGCGAGCCATCTGTAGTCTCGGCTCAGTCGTAATTGTGAAACTTGAGGCTAGTCTGTTAAACTTGTGGCACTGACTGTTCCGGACGATGATTGGCAAATGTGAGCTCCTAACTTTCTAATCAACCTCGATAGTATTGCACTTGGCCCCAAGTGGCCGTCATCAGAAACGTGCTGTGCGTTACAGTAAACTGGTACAGTTGTGATTAATGAAATCACACTGTGAATTCTTCCAGTACAGTTGTGCATATGCTGCCAAGTGTTTCAGCTTGTCTCCGTGAAATATAACGATAAAAACTCTCGACAAGTCGACCGAAGCACTCTCAGTCCCAAGGGCAACAATATTGTGGTCGATCAATACACGCAGAAGCACCTAGGGTGCGCCTGCTTAGCTGTGTGAATAACGAGAAATTTCCGACCCGACGAAGGATACATGCCGTTCACCTAACTGTCGATCCCATGGGCCCCTGTTTCGCGATAGTAGATACGGATGAACGCAGACATAACTGTGGCTCCACACGCGAGCGGTGGAAACTGATCCGCCAGATACTGGCTTCCCTCCTACGCCGCCCCTTTGTTTCGATTGCGCCCCAGGACCTCTTTCATCCCGATGCCGTGTGTTTCCCGACCACACGGTGAATGCGGTCAATTGCGTAAAAGGAATGGCGATGCACTACTTGCTCCGCGACGGCGAAAAGGATGCCCTGCGAACGAGTTCGAGATCTTAACGACAGAACGCAACAATTGGGGTGTGCCGGGTGTGAGGAGAAGTTGACTCGCAAACGTGATGTTTCCACGATCCACATACGATAACAGAAAGAATCTCTGACTGTGTGCAGCAGCCCCGGACACTTTGACGGTTGACATTGGAGATGCATGTTGAAATAACGACCTCTTCTTACTGGGCGCCCACTTCGATAAGATGACGCCGGCTGGCAAGAAGGCCCTTTCTCGCTCACGGTGTTGTCATATTTTTGGGGGTATGGCTCCCTTATATTTGTTGTTTTAAAATAATAACACGAAGGGCTAAGCGATTCTATGAGAAACAGCAGTTAGAGCAGATCGATCAGGATTTCCGGAAAAAACAATTATAGAGGCTTCTATCAGACGTTACAATCGAATTTGAAAGGATACGAAGCCCCTAGTCTTTGTTTTAGAGACGAAAATTGAAAGCTCGGCCCTACCAACAAAGAAAACTGCACGATCATGTCTCGTTATTTTGAAAACATACTTCATTGTGATAAACCGAAAGAAATGTTCCCTGTATGTCCCCTAACTACCAAATTCACCTCCACCTAGTAAAGAGGAGAGGAAAGAGATCATCAACAACCTTACGAATAATAAGTCTGCTGGAGAGGATTCAATAGTTGCGAAACTACTGAAGCTGGCAAATAATAAAACTCTAGATGTACTAGCCCGACTTTTTAAGGAGATCTGGAGAACTGGGATGATACCAACTGAATGGCAGTCAGCTTTAGTCCTTCCTTTTCACTAAAAAGGCGATAAAAAGAATGTCAGTAACTATAGGGGCATCTCATTAGTATCTGTTCCAGATAAGATTCTCTCCAAAGCGATACAGAACAGAATAGAAGGTCGTCTTGGCCAACTGACTGGGGAATATCAAAAGCGCCGTTCTTGTGCAGAAGAGATCTTTAACCTCTAGAACATCATCAGGTACAAAAAAACGAGGAAATAACTACGTAGTCGTGTTTGTTGATTTTCAGAAGGCATATGAGTCCATTGACCGACAGGCATTAATGAATATTTTGGAAGAGTTTGGGCCTAGATGATTCATCAAGAAAGGTCATCAAACAAACTTTCACTAACACAGAGTCAAAAATATAGTTTTTGGGTGAGATATCAGAATCCTTTACAATCAGAACGGGCGTAAAGGAGATGGACTGTCCCTACTACTTTTCAACTGCGTCTTGGAAAAGGTCATTCGAGAGTGGAGAACGTTGTTAGCCCAAGGAGAAACAAATGAACAGCAGTTGAGACTTCCTCCTAAGAATAAAGGGGTCTACATAGACTGCTTGGCCTTATGACTTGGCCATTTTTGCTAACAACATATAGTCATCAGTCAATAAGATCAATAGGCTGTCAGAAATTGCTGAAAAAGTTGGACTCCAGGTCTCTATTCAAAAGACAAAATATATGACGAACGTCTGGACCTGAAAGGATGATCACCAATCAGGGAAAAGTCGAACGACTTAAGAATTTCAGGTATCTCAGTAAAATCATCCAGGAGAATGGATTAGAAGAAGAAGCAATTAATGTCAGGATGAGGAGGTTAGACCAAGCATACCAGCTGACAAAGAATACCTATAACAAAAGGACTATGGGTATAGGGACAAAGTTTCGACATTATAATACTGTTGTAAAACCTGCGTCCGAAACTTTGACCATGAATAGACAAGGTCAAGCTGAACGGTTGGAAAAGTGAGAGCGTAGGATATTAGGAAAATCCAAGGTAATAGATGAGTTGATGGACAAAGGCGATTGAGAGCAAATACTTGTACAGCAAGACAGAACCTATCACAGCATCCATTAAGAAGAGACGATTGTTATCCTACGGTAATCTCACGACGATGGACGGCGATCGACTGACAAAGAGAATATGGAGTTTCACCCGATCTAAGAAAACAAGGCTAAGATGTGAAAAAGATCTTAGGCAGATTGGTATCTCAGAGACAGAATCTCCTGACAGGATGAAATTCGGAACATTGGTGAGCAAATATCAAGGTATTAAAATGGCTTCAAGGTCCAAAAGACGGAGAGGGCCATTACCTGAAGAGCATAAACAGGCACTTCCTGGTGGGCTCAGAAGATATTGGAAGGAAGTCAAAGCGGGGACATGAATAAGACCTGAACACTAGAACGAAATTGGTTGTTACTACGCAGTCCATAGAGGCTCAACTAGATGGTAAAAAATAAAAAAGTAGTAGATGTGACAGTGCACCTAGGAGGAAAGAGGGGGAGACATCATAGCCAGGCCTTGGAATTCGAGTCTTGCCCGCCTTGCCTCCTCCATCCTGCCGCTGACTGTGCTTCTCAATTAAGAAATAAATAAATAAACTTGACAGGATGTAGCGCTCGCGGTGAGTCGACGCCGCATGTGGCGAGTTCTAGAAGTGTTTTTGTTGGTTCTTCAACGAAAGATAAATGGTAAGGTGACCGCTAATAAAGAAAAATAGTGGTTAACTTTACGGCCTAGTAAAATAAAAGAAGAAGAAAAAAGACAAACACAAAATAAAAAACTGCCTACCACGTCGTCAGTCCGAATTCGATTCCCGGCCGAGTTGGAGATCTCCTCCTCCCGTTGACTGGATGTTGTACTGTCATCATTACCTCCTCATCAACGCCGCGTAAGTCGGCCACCTGAAATAAGACTTGCATCCGACTGCCAAACTTCCCCGGAAGGGGCTTCAAGGTCATCAAAGACAACAAATTACTTTCAATTCCAATTTCATTCTTCTCCTTCTAGATAGTTATTATGCAGAAGCTTATAAAATCTTATAGGCATAAAAATAATACTGAAACCAGACTGGTGAACACTATCTGGTTCGATCAAAATTCCTCAATATTATGCTAATTCACCATACTGTAAATCAGAAACTTTTTGGACCGAACAGAAAGTTCCAGCGCTGCGTCACAAATGCAGTAAAGTTCAGCCTCATTTGCGAGAGTGGTAGCGTCAAAAATTTTTGATATGTGTGGTAGTCAGAATCCCACTTCAGCCCTCTACGAATTTTGTCGGTGTCGATTTGTACGTAAGCACCGGGGACCTAGAAACGATGGAGAGGCTTCATCCCGACGTAGCCCTCAGTGGTTCACAACCCCGCAACAGGCCACAGCAGTCCACCCACCCCACTGCCACCCCACACCGAACCCAGGGTCCTAGGGTTATAGTGAGGTTCGGGGCCCCCAGTGGATTACCCCCCCCCCCCCCTACAAATGTTTGCGTGGTAGAGTAATTATGATGTACGGGTACGTGGAGACGGTGTAGGGGAACCAGCCCGCATTCGCCGAGGTAGATGGAAAACAGCCTTAAAAACCATCCACAGGCTGGCCGGCACACCAAACCTCGACACTAATCTGCCAGGCTGGTTCGTGCCGCTTGAGAAACAGCGTGTTAGATCGATCGGCTATCCGGGCGGGTCAAATGTCGAATTAATTGCGTGCACCTCTGAATTCGAACGCAGACACGCCTACAATCTTCGCATTCCCATATGCAAAGCAATTACAAAACGTTTCAATTCTCGAAAACAGGGCTTCTTAAATGTCACCCGCACCGACACATTTTTCAAACTTTTCAAAAACGGAAAATCCCCTCTACCTCACTTGGAGAGACCTTTTTACCAATTGATTGATTAAAAGATACGCATGTTAACGTATTCTGTAATAAATAAAGCTTCGATTGCCTTATCAGTTACGGCATTTTGTACAAAACTTTTGAATGTCTTGCGAGTTGGCGGCCATTCTGGCGGTAACGTACTACTGAGATCCGATAACGTAAGAGAAACTCTGTTCTGCCAGTTTTTACCCTCATGCATTATTTAACGATTATGGATATCATTGCAGAATGGAAAAAGAGCTGTAATTTAATGTCCTGCCAACATTGAAGCATACTGTAATGCCATTGGTCTCAGGTTATGTGTTGTGAAACCATCGTACAGCAGTCTCATGAATCGATCCAAGTATGTTACTCACCAGTCGCCAAACGTGTGATATTGTTACCACAAAATGATTCGAGACTACGATATTCCATTATCTGAGGCTTAGGGCCACTATGCAATTGGTCGCCATCAAAATTTATAACTGATCCATGAGAGAACACCAACATGAGATGTTCGGGAAAGGTTTTTTTGTTTGGCAACGTATCTTTGGTCCTGGGTTTTTACATTTGATAGTGTCTGATGGCATAGAAAGTGTAAACACTTGATAATTGGTTAACGTAGTCCCAAAACACGATGTGATAGAAGTATCGCACGTTAGGGAACAGGTACGTAACATCCTCAGTATCGAGGCAGTGTAGCGTCTGTCAGTTACGTTAAATATAACTGTTTACTGATCACAGCAGTGCCGAATGTGTCATGGGTTGCGTAGTGTACTGAAAAACGGACATCTGTATTTTTTTCTATGAGCCAAACCAGCCTTTGCCATATATGAGTTATCGAGAAAAAAATTACGAGATGCCCATCATCTTTTCTTACGTCTCCCTACAAACACTAGTCATGAAAATACGATAGGCAGTGTTCGACCAGGGCCAAAACGAATCCTCATGAAGAATCACAAACTCTCAGAAGTCTTAAGTCATATGTACATCTGAAACGTGTCAGCTATTCGTACCTACTTGTCTCGTAAGTACGCAAGCGCTGCGCGCGATAACCTTATGGTTCCTTCCGATACACAGCAATTCTGACATTCTGCACTGCATGACTATGTGAGGAATAGGATGTCTCACGTAGTTCATAGACTTCCGGCTGTGGGAGCCAATCAAAGTGCTCAGCACAAAATATTCAGTCGGAGACAACCTACTCGCAACAGGAAGCCACTCACTGCTTCACCTTGTGTTGTAGGTACAGTATGATGCTATATTTGCGATGAAGGATGCCGATCGGTAGTTTCAATATGTTGTTCCATATATCTGGTTGAGATCGATGCAAGCTCACGTTTTAATGTGTGCATTTCCCGCGTATCATTTTCTTTTATTGCATATTGTGTTGTTTTTGAAACACTTTCATACAGAGTAATTTCGGATGACAAGTATTTGTTGAAATTGAAAAAGAATCAGCATTTCTTTCTGATATGTTTAGGAACATGTGTCCATTAGTTGAATTCAGCCGCTATTCACATTCTCCCCTCTCAACTAAAAGTAGGAAGACCATTTTGAACGTATAAGCCACTTTTTCTGCCTTTTTGAATAATTACACCAGTGTTGATGCGTTGTGTTGCTTTTGAGACTAACTGTAATCATCCATCTGAATCATCCTTTGAATATTAAAACATCTTTCTACCACAATCTGCAATTTTCATTGCATTAAAAGTTCATTTATTTATTTACATGTCAAGTTCCATGGGACAAAATCGAGGACCAAACTCCAAGGTCATGGAACATGTCAGTGCACGAAATTACAACATAAAAATAAATAACAGAGGAAAGTAAATGTTTATGAATCCGAGAAAAGTCAGTCCATCAGCTTAATTAAACGCAATCAACAATACAACAAGAATCAGCTTAATTTTTCAAGGAGGAAACTCTTCAGTTTCGATTTGAAAGCGCGTGGATTCCTGCTGAGATTTTCGAAATCTAGTGGTAGCTTATTGAAAATGGATGCAGCAGTATACTGCACACCTTTGTGCATAAGACTTAAGGAAGTCCGATCCAAAAACAGGTTTGATTTCAACGGAGTATTGACTGAGTAAAAGCTGCTTATTCTTGGGAATAAGCTAATATTGTTAACAAGAAATAGTAAGGATATATATATTGAGAGGCCAATGTCAAAATACCCAGACTCATGAACAGGGGTCCAGAAGAGATTCGTGAGCTTACACCACTGTGCTGCCCGCTTATGAACCAAAAATATACTTTTAGAATAGGAAGAGTTACCACAAAATATAATACTATACGACATAAGCGAATAAAAATAAGCAAAGTAGACTAATTTTTGAGTCGAGCGATCACTCACTTCAGATACCGTTCAAATAGTAAAAATGGAAGCATTATGTCTCTGAAAAAAATCCTGAACGTGGGTGTTTCCACAACAGCTAACTATCTATGACCTAGAAATTTGAACTGTTCACTTTGACTCATCGCCCGTTCTGTGAAATTGAAACTGCAGGTTTTGTCGAATAGTGTGTGTTAGAAACTTTAAACATTGAGCCTTACTATGATTTAGCGTTAGTTTTTTTTCTATAAGGAATGAACTTATGTCATGAACTGCACTATTTGAAAGTGGGCCAAAGTTGCACACAACATCCTTTACTAACAAGGCAGTGTCATTAGCACACAGAAATATTTTAGAGTTACCTGTAATACTAGCGAGCATATCATTTATATAAATAACGAACAGGAGTGGCTCCAACACTGATCCCTGGGGCACCCCCCGTCCCTTCCCCACTTGACCGTAACCCACTCAGACCCCACGTCACAGATATTCCCATCATTCCTTTCATTGAATTTACAACTTCATGCGTCGTGTCTCAGGTGGAATAGTCGATATTCAGGGATATTTATGAGTCTGTTCGAACATGGTACAGATCTCACAGCCATATATATGAATTACTAAACAGAAATTCCAACATTAGCCGAAATGGGGCATTGAAATATACTCATTGGATACGAGTTAAAATTTCTGTCTGGTCACTACTCGAACCCAGATCTGCCGCTTTATGTGAGAGGTCACCTTAACCGCTTTAACCGTCCGGGGACAGTTCATGTCAAACCCAAATTCATGACCTGTTGCACAATACATTGTAGCGTCCCCTGTCCATTACCCTCATTTCTCGCAGTCACAAGCTGATTCCCCCAGGAGGTGAATGCATCCGTTCTGAATGGTCATGAATTGCCGTTAAGGGGCATACGTTTTCTGCGTGGTGTCTGTTTTTGCGGACGTGTCCCAACCTTTCGTAAGCAGTGCACGGTAAGAGCGGAATTTGGGATAACCGAAGCAGTTTATTGCCGCCACTCGCGTAAAGAGAGAACTCCAGTTTCCAGTGCCGGTCCATCACAAATTTTCACTTGTCGCCATTGAATTAATTTCAACGCATGATTGCGGCTAATGTTGGTATATCATTTCATCATTCGCTGATATGACAGGAACGACCATTTGAAGTAAAAAACTTCGTAAGTTTTGTACAAACTTTTGTCTGTTTGTGAGAAATCTAAATAAATTGCTTTCAAAAGTTCTCACCTCATGTAACGTGAACTTCAGATATCATACTCAATTGCTGAACGAAACTGACTGCTTTTTTGCCCTGTGTTGTGTGTGTGAACAATGACGTGAAATAATACTTCAAGCTTCGTAAAACGCAAAATCTGAAATAAAGGAAATGAATCTGTCAAAAGAAAATATCTGTGTGCTCAATGAAAACTATATAACTAAAACACAGGACCAAAGAACATGATGTACATTAAAATGTTTAATTAAGAATATCCACAAAAATAAATTACTGCCCTACTCGGAAGAAAATAACTGTTTGAAATTATCAACGCTGTTGATGGAAAATTAATACACCTGCTAGGACGACATCTGATAATCCAGACTACACACTGCTCAAGAATGTAAGGTGATATCTGCCGTGAAATAAAAGTGACTTACCTCTTGCTCAGCATACTGTTTTTGTTTCTGCAGTACTGACGTTCTTGAAAACAAATATAAATCAGGAGATCTAGCTGCTTTAAAATTCCTCCAAAGTCTTCTCTATTAACATAATTAATAAAAAAGTATTAAATGAATTTCTATCTTTAAAATAAAATATTTCAAATAGTCTCTCCAAGACTAAGAACAACACATCACATTCTCTGATATACTCGACTGTTCGCTAGCATGTCTCAAATAAGAATGTATCAGCGCTGCAAAGTTAACTGACTCATAATTCAACCATAGATAAAACTAAGCACAGAGTCAAGGATCTTATTCACCACCCCTGTGCACGGACACTCATCTTCGTCCCACTCCAGTAAATATAAATTGTTTACAATATCTGAAAACATATGGGAACCTTACTTCATCCCCTGCCACTCAGAAAAAAATAATGTAATACGGATTGCCTCAGCAAGGACAATAATTCAAAAAGAAATTTAAAGAAGGGAGTACAATAAGTTACAATCATAAAACAATTACAAGTGTTAGGATTTAGGCTACAAAATACACAAAAGAATTATAAAGAATGTAGCAACCAGTCGCAGAAACATAATTTATTTATCTTAGTGCAACTGGTTTTCGGTGTTCAGAGTTGCTTTTACATAATTTGAGCGTGCTGCTCTTGTTGTTGTGTGAGTGACTTTGGAGCACCTATTTTATTGCCTGTGGTTGGCAGTCATATGGCAATCCTTGTATCGATTACCACCATACACATCAGAAATATAATGGCGCATGTACATTTATCCATGAAGCTATAGTTCACATAGTAGATATAAAGTCGTTATCCACATATATGGTTCTTTGTATGCGCAACACCTTGTTACTCGCCTTATTAAAGTAATCCGATCGTTTATCTCGTTTTAATTTTTACCTCAACTTTGTCACCTTTGGATTTGTGCATTCCAGTAACATAGTGTTATCTATTGGAAGTAACATAAATGTACCTTTTCATGACTTCACTAGTTCGTATGTAGAACGGCAGATGGCCATTGATACCACTATTCGGTTTCATGATTATGACAAATAAGTTTCATTTCCTAAATTTATCTGAATGGAATCATATATTTAGCGAGTTTATCTCTTATTACTAGTTTGCCGATCGCAGTTTTGACGTATATATTTAATTTGTTATTATCATCTGACAAACAATGTTAGGACATTTTCACTTGCTGTAATTATTTAAATTGGTATTGTAAATTACCATCACTGTATAACTTTTTTTGTAATATAATGTATTCCGTATTGCTTGTGTTTTACAATACTTTTGTATTTTACAAAGAGGGCACTTTTTGCAACGTGGCGCCACCTCATGTTGTCTTGTTGTAGTGTTGACGTATGATGTGTCACTTCATGATAGAAATCTGCCAAGGGCACTACTTCTACTTATGGCATGTATTGGTTAGAAAAATGGTATGTTATGACTTTGAATTTTAATTTCTGACATCAGTATATGTTGTAATTGATTTCAGTATGTTTTATTGTCAATTTTTTCGTTTGTTACAGCAGTTGCTGTTTATGCCCTGTCTATTTGTTTTAGCACCGATGATGACTCATATCAGGCGAAATCGATTTGCAACAAGATAAATAAATTTGTTTCCGCGACCGGTTGCTACGTTCCTTATAATTTTATATTCGATGGACACTGCTCAGCAAGGGAACCTTATGGAGCCTAACATACAAAAGAATGTTCTGAGTTTTGCGTATAACGTGTGTTTTGCTCAGTGGGAGAAGAACGCACACTCTTTGCTGATTTTTGTAGATTGTAGGTAAATATTGCATCACACAAAATCACTGAAAATTTGCTTTAATGTCTCAAGTAATTAATATTGAGGCTAGTATGTGAATAAAAATTAAGGTAAAATGTTGCGCCAATTAGCACCACTAAGATACTGTTAATATCCCTCGTCATTAATGTTGTGGATAAGAAAATGAATGGAACTAGCACAATATTGACACATTTCGTGAAGAACAGCCACCGATGAGGTCGCTGACCCTATACTATTCAACCCGCAATGAGAAATGGTAACGAATATGAAGACTGTTACAGGCTTAGGAGCAGCCAGTAAGGCAACTGAACCTCCATCACTCCCTACACCCTGAAGGTTGGCAGTAAATGTAGAATCAAACACGAGCCGACACAGGGTAGTGGTGTCCCACTGACAGTGCATATTTCCAGCTCAAGTCTAATAAATACGAGCAGACTTAGCGAAGCAGTTTTCCACTGACAACTCATATGTCCAGTTGATGCCTCGAAGATAAACTCCGTTCTACTGTTTCCTTTACGTACGTGCAAAACTTATTTAAATCGTCGGCAACTTCACTGAAAATGCAATTTACATTACAAAAATGCTATATCAACTGCACGTGCAGTACTGTCTCTCTAATAAATGACCGTATTCCTAGAAATTATTTGAAAGAGGACAGGAGCACTGCATAAAAATGTAAGATGAAACCTATGCACAAAATATGAATATTTGTAGAGTACAATAGTCAGTGTGATTAGGAGACATTTACATACATAAAGAACCGCACAATATTCTGTGCCAGACACGAAGTAAAATTAAGGGGGGGGGGGGGGGGGAGGAACTAACGAAATATCATTGTCTTATATTGGTGACAAATGGCCATGTAAATGTAAAAAGAAATCTAGTGTGCACGCAACAACAGATCCTATGTTACACACAATGTTTTGTACCTTAGAACTAATAACTAACGTGTCAAACATTGGAACAGTGGTAATAAAAATAGATACATACAAGACATACACACAACGTAAGACGAAGAAGGTATATAGGAAATATTAAGCACAAACAGATAAATGTATCGTGGTTATTGTGAAAGGTAAAGAAATGGGAATTAAGTGCTCTTCAGAGCCAATGTCGCCGTCAGCCTGTGTGATAACTTGTCCTACTGTCATTTACTACTCTCGTGTGCTGGTCAGCTTTCTAACTTTAGTACTGTATGTACACTATCGTTTCACTAGAACATTTTCTCTTTTTACTTGCCAAAAACGTTATTTTCTGATAATAATACCTTTCATGCCAATTTATCTGTCAAAACCGTCCATGAGAAAGTCAAGAAGACGCCACAAATTATTGGTTTCTCACAACTTTCCAATCGTGGATGTGGGTGTGAACGCGTGAATTCGTTAGTGTCGACATTACTGTTTAGCACATTTTCAACACATGTCAACTTTTCTGCCATATCGTTTCTGCCCCTTTTCTGTTGTTGACTGACTTTAATCTGATTTTCTTTACAATTCTTAAGTATCAAATATTCTGTTGTGTCTGAAAATAGTACAGGATGTGTGAGATCAGAATCATTGACAGTTTCTGGAGACAAATTTTTAATCTTTCTCGTCAAATCTTTGATATCCTCGGTTAACGTACTAAGTTGTTCTTTTTCGTTCGTTAGAGATCAGTTTTAATGCATGAAGCTGTTCTCTGACTTTTCAACTGTGATATTAAGATGGTCTTAACGTTCTGTGGACTGCGAGACGATTGTGCTAGGTAAAATGGTATTTAATTTTGCGAGACGCTCTTCTTCGTCATTCTGTTGTATAGTTTTTAAATTATTTTGTTCAGTTTGAAGGCTGCGTATCCTGACACCTCTTATTACGAACAGGTTGCATGTCATTTCTAATCTCTTCTCAAATCTCTGCACAAAAGTTTTGCTGCTTTTTTTCTCAGGTCTCTGAATGTGAGATGTGAGTTCATTTTTCGCACTTTTTATATATTTACTTGTTTCTACTTGTGATTTATTCTCCTTCAGTAGCAACTCTAGTAACGCTGTATTGTTGATCTCCGCACACATGATTACAGGATTTACAACGACTGTGTGTGTATTGTCAGTATTTGATGTTGCCCCGTGAACTGTTTGATTAAAAGATGTGGAAGCAGATCCTGAATCTGTCTCAGTAAGTGGCTGTTGTGAAATTTTGCTTAGCTGAGGCGACTTGTCGCTCGCCGATTCGTCTTCTGCAATTTCTTGTTCACTGTTGGAAAAATGTGTTGTTGCATTTCCTAATAAATAACTCATACGTGATCGGCAGTTATTCACATTCTTTGAAATCTCAGCTAAATGATTTATGTGTAACGATTGTTGTGATTCTTCTGTTTCGTTAATAATTGCATTATTACTTCGTGACTTAGTGAGTGAAATAGTATTACAACGGAATACTGTGTTGGGTGACGCCTCCTACTGCTGCCTACTGACATTTCCACGACCAGTGAAAGTGAAACGCCCTTTTTCTATGCCCAGCCAGTATTCTTCACCTCATCGAGATATGTGAAAGCGACGAGACACAACACTACCTGATACAGCAGTGAATATTTGTTTATGTGCGCTCTTTGTAGTAATTTGAGTCCGTCAGGCAAATCTTTTAAAGTTTCTTTCGTAAACACGTTTGGATTCAAATTATCCTGTCGACGAGCTGCGTTGTTTAGCTGTTGCCGCCAAAGATGCTTATTAACAGTTGCTATTCGGCCGATACACGTTTCAAAACGAATTGATATCTTTAAAAGACACAGGGTTCATTCAACGCAGGACAATGTTTTGTCCGTTGAAGATTATGTCCTTTAATATTAATGTGGCATAAACTGTTATTATTATCATGGTTCACTGCCCGCGATACTCTGTTCGAAATCTTAGAACACTATGGTTTGTCCTTAACTCGGTTTTTATTAAGACAGCTTCACTGATATGATTCACTACCATATATGATCAGGGTTTGTAACAGAAGACCAATTTTCGACGTGATGTTTGAATAGTATCTTCTGCAACAACTGAAGTTCCTAAATTGTAATTAGCAATATCGATCTCTTATCTATTGAGATGTTAGCTTTACTTCAGTTCTGTGAGTTTCCGTACCTTTGACAGTAAATTAAACGAACATAAATTTACCTCTAATGAGCCTGGCATCCAATGAAGTTAGTTATTTCACGCAGTTGCGCGTGAACTTAAGAGACGTGAATACTCAGGACTCAAAAGCTAGAAGCTCTCTAACACAAAGACTCTCAGACGGCAAAGACTCCCAGACGCTAAAGACGTTAACAATACGCGCATTGCATTTATATTGTACTTGTGAAATAAAAGGGACGTTCGTTAGAAACTCTTTGAATAAAGTCCCTGTCTACTTTGCATATAATACTCCATTCCACTGGCCCTTACTATTCTTTTATTTAATATTCTCTACTTTAAAACGGGAATTCATGATTGTACATGAAATATGGCCATTGTTCACGGCCGGTTCGAATAAATTTTAGTTTCAAGAAAAATCAGATTGTAACAGCTGGTAGTCATAATGTTGAAATATAAAACTGAATTACCAAACAAAATTTATTTTTGTTATTAAATAACCGAAAGTAATAATTCCTTTCACGCAATATATTAATGTGTGAAAAATTCAGGTAACACTGAAACAATTGACACAGTCTGAACTGTTGTCTGTCTACACAATCAAGAATTTCACACTCGATATTTTCTTGCAAGGAAAAAAAAAGCACACAAAATTGCACACGAAAATAACAATGAAATTACAATAGCTGACAGAGAAAATAAAAATGTTAGCTAGAACTTTTATAAATCGGTATCGCACTTTCTGGCACCGTAGAATAACAAACCGAGGAAAAAGGGACTTCTCTTGGGTAGATATTTAATGCACTGTGAAACTGTATATCGGCGTCATAAGCAAGTATAAATACGAAGTCCACTAAATACGGTTCGATAGCTTTGGAAAATGTGAAATTTAGATTTCACTGGACGATGTGCCTTGTTACACAATATGAGGACCGGTCACGCAATCTTCTCAGCCAATCAGAACACACAATGATAGTACATCACACGTTATGAAATCAACCAAGCGTATCATAAGATTTTCAATGAGCGAGCACTGAAACGACGAAAAAATTTTATGAATGAAACAGGGATAAAGTAAATATTCCAAAGCAGCACATAAAATGTACAGTATCCAACAAAGCGATGCTGCAACATACCTGTAACGTTGAGGAAAAATGGAGGCGCCAGTTTCTCCAAAAGGCACGGAATTTTAGTCGCTAATCGTGCTTACAACAGTCTTCGAAAGAATTATTGCATTACAGTTCCGGTAAAGTTCACTCACTCACTTATACAACCAGGTGATGTAATATTTCTTTCTGGCCGTGTGCTCGATATGTAACCCGCGAAATGTTTGGTCCTTCAGCCATATCGTGGTATGGCAGCTCTGATGTCCTGCCTCATTCTGTCTACATTCTGTGTGAACAGAAAGATCTTTCGTATCTACGAAGTTCATACCCTGGTTCACTTTGAAGTGAAGAAAATCATTAGTACTTTCCTGGGAGGATCATTTCTTTTCTTATTCTGAACAGTACTTATTTGGTTCGAAATCCAACGGGCTCAAGGAGCATTTTTTCAGGCCTCGCTGAATTCCACCGAACACCCAATATCCTACGGCTTCACAAGTCAGTCTTTCACCACAACCTGATCTTTATCTGCCAATTCAAGTTGTGCCTGTATGCCGCAGTCTAAGTACACCATAGAAAATCGCGAGATATTCAAAAATACAGTCGAAAACAGTGTGACCACACTCCTGGAAATCACGACCTATTGGTAGAATAACAATAAAGTATTTGTCACAACAATTTAGCCTTAGCTTGCTAAAGCCTCCTGGAATTTACGATTGCAATTGGTATTATTTAGTGGTTCCCGCTATCATTTTGGGCAGTAAAATTGTCAGTTTAATGTGTAAGGTAGGACATTTTGTCTTATTTTTGCATGTGACATACTACTGGAGACCTTGTAATTAAATACTGCATAGCTACCGTATAAAATAAGACTTATTTTGAATAATAAAATACGGAGCAACAAAATTCCCCCCCTCCCCACCCCTCCCCGCCCTTTAAAGTTCTAGAATTAAAACCTGTTGTTACGTCAGGCCGTACCATACCCTTGGAAATTGCGATATGGAAATCACGGCATATTCGGAATAAAACAGCCAAATGTTTATCTCGTACAAGAGTAGCAATGTCATTGCTTCATTCGGATCCACTTCAGATGTCGTCTTACATCTTGCCCTGAGCATATCTCTAACGAAAAAAGAGGACGACCCAAATTTTTATATGAGGCTCTGCTTATTTTTATGTAGCACGTATTTTGGTATGTGAATGCTCGCGACGAATTAGTAACGTTGTTGTTGGCCGGACAGATCACGTCTGCTATACTCACTGAAACTGCCTGGCTAGATCACATGTGATGTGCTCAGATTTCGTAACAAATCACATCGCACAGCGCAATCTCCATATCACAGTTTCAGAAACTGTCGTGCCGTATTTTGTCGATTTCGTATTTATGCCTACTTATTCTGCAAATATGCAGTTTCAGTTTTACAGAACATTAAAGTTATATCCAAGAGACGTTCTTTGCTTCTCGACCTGTTCTGCTACAGTTCCGGAAAGTGTGATTCCGATATATAAAAATCTAACCCAAATGTTATTACACATACGAGTAGCGCTGATTTGCTTCGCGAACCTGTGTCGCAATGTAATCATGTAATCACCGAAAAACCAGAGCAGTATTCTAGACGAAAAGGGTCGACGTGTGTAAACTTCCTGTAAAATTCAGTCAGTATGTGAGAAAACTGAATAAACTGCTTTCAGTAATCACGTGTAACGTGTACTTTAGGTATCGTTTTCAATTGCTGAGCAAACCTGACTGTTGGTTGGCCTAATGTTGCCCATGCGAAAAGTGTCGCGAAACAAAACTTAAAACTTCATGAAACGCAAGATTTGAAACAAAGAAAATGAATCTAAGTAACTGACAAAATAAAATAATTGTGTGCTCAGCGGAAACTAGAGAACTGAGTAGCGAACTACGTTAGGACCGTTCCATTATATGCAGGGCAATGTTTGACAAAGATATCCACAAAAATAAATTATTGCTCTACTCGGAAGACAATAGCTATTTCAAATTATCAACATTGTTCACTGAAAATCAATGCACTTGCTAGCACGAACATCTGACAATCCTGTCTGCACACTGTTTGCTCAAGAATGTAAGGTGAGGTCTGCCCTGAAATAAAAGTGACTTACCTCTTGCTGCTTTTTGTGTATGGATTACTGACGTTCTCCTAAGCAATTAAAAATCAGCAGATGTAACAGCTTTAAAATTCCTCCATAATCATCTCTATTAGCATAAAGAACAAGTAAGCATTAAATGAATTCCCATCTCCAAAATAACTTCTCCCAGGTACATAACAACAGATCTCATTCTCTAAAAACTCAGCTGCTTGCTGCCATGTCTCAATAATAATTTCCCAGCTCTGCATAACTGACTGACTAGCAAGTGATTTACAGATAAAACCAAACGCTGAATCAAGGATCTTATTCACTAGGGCGGTCATTCATCTTTGTCCCATTACAGGTGAATTATTTACAGTATCAGAAAACGTATGCTAACCTTACAAGTTCTTAAGACAAATACCCTATTCTGAATGGTTTCAGAGGTAGAACACTTTTAATGTATATTGTTATGTATTTTCTTTATTATTTAACGCATTGTCAGGTTTACACTTATACAGTTAGCAAACATTACAACATGCGTTTCACACAGTACCAACTGTAAAATACGAATTTTAAGACATTCACCTCTAAGCACTTCGTACACTTTACCTTACAACTGTTGTTTGAATATCCCACTGTCAAATTCAGTACATATATGCACCCTCGCTTTGTGTCTCGGATTGCCTCTTGCAGCCTCCGTTATGCGACCAAGCAGATCGTCTTGCGTTTTCACCTTTTGATTCTGCACCTTACACTTCGTCCAAAACCATAAACAAAATACAAATGGCCCAAGGTTTTATCGATCTTGGTGGCGAATAAGTTATACTACCACGACCAACCCAGTGATTAGGGTAAGTGCAGTTGAGATGTTTCCTCAGACGTCTGTCGAAATGGGAAAGGCTCTGTTATGCTGGAAGTACATTGAAGTCCACGTGACCAAAGAAACGTCCCCGAGGCGTTCAAGAAACGAATTTTCAAAAAATACAAGTCAATCTCTCCGGCCTTCGCTTTTCTACATGGGTGGATCCATCAACACACCTGTCACGTTACAGAAAACATTTATATTCCTGCTATCGATGATTCCGTTCCCTGTAAACGTGGTTTCATTTGAGAAAACTATTAATGGAAGCGAATGACTATCGTCATTTAACCTACGCCACGATTCACGTTGTGTGGCATTATTTCTAAATTGAAGATTGTGGACGCGCTGAATGTGAAATGGTTGCACGTTTTCCAAGAGTAATGTTCGTCAGATATTTGTCAGCTGGACATTGATTCGAGCACCAAGTCGTCTTAAGCTGGTAGTACCACTACACTGCACCATTTCAACAACGTGTTGCTGTTTCTGCTCAGGTTCTTGAACTATATGCTCAGAACAAAACGGGAACCTTGAAGAATACCTTTTTCTTGGAATGAGCTGGAAACTCTGGTAAATACACGATAAGGGATTGGACGTGTCGGAAAGAGCTGACGGTACACTTCGACAGCAGCAGGAACACTACCATCGCAAAAGCAGTAAATATACACCATATCTGCACATTATTCATTAGTGTTTGTATATGGTAATGCAGGGAGCGATGGTACAAACACTGTTAACCAATGTTTGTCAGCCGGCCAGTGTGGCCGAGCGGTTCTAGGCTCTTCAGTCTGGAACCGCACGACCGTTACGGTAGCAGGTTCGAATCCTGCCTCGGGCATGGACGTGTGTTATGTCCTGTCCTTAGTTAGGTTTAAGTAGTTCTAAGTTCTAGGGGACTGATGACCTGAGATTTTAAGTCCCATAGTGCTCATGGCCATTGATGTTTCTCACCGAAACACTCTCAACCGCTACCTTTACTTCGCTCACAACACACCATCGACGCTGTGCGTTCAACGGACAAGTTTAATGGCAGAAAGTCACCCGGAGCGAGGAGATTGAAAGCAGCGAGGTTAAAATAAAACGTCAAAGGCGTTAGGGGAAGAAACATACGTGGCGGCACTACCCCAAAAATAAATGTATGTGAAGTGTGTTCTCTGTTGGAATCCATTCGGAATGATGCATATCACCATATGAAATCTTTTGCTTAGTATTATTGCTCTTTTAATATCCCTGAATACTGGCCGTTCCTCATGGCTCAAAATGATTCAAATGGCTCTTGGCACTATGGAACTTAACTTCTGAGGTCATCAGCCGTCTAGAACTTAGAACTACTTAAACCTAATTAACCTAAGAACATCATACATTTCCATGTCCGAGGCAGGATTCGAACCTGCGACCTTAGTTCCAGCTGTAGTGCCTAGAACCGCTCGGCCAGCCCGGTCGGCGTTCCTCCTCGGACACCATTTACGTCTACACCAGTAACGGGACTTTTCGTGGTGCCTGATTCACTTCAACTGTTTTGACTCAGTAAGAAATGCCCTTGCTGTACTTCGCCTCACATTCTACTTCTGTCTTCATTAACTCATTTACAGTCGACTCATGAGTCGACGTGCAGCAGTTTGCTGATCTACACATTCCGGAGCAGCGTTCTCTTCATACCGATTTTACTACATAAATATCGTCACGGTCTATTAAAGTTTCAAAGTTTTTGCCCCGGGTGCTTAGTGCTAGATCGAAGCAAATATACAGCATTGGTCTTTTACAAGTATCGTCTATAAGTTGGGACTAGTTACTTGTTTGTTTATTAAAATAATGGTATTCCTGTTTAAAAACCTATTGACCAGTTTTCTTCTGAAACTGTTTAATGAAATTCCTCTTGCGACTGTGAAAGTACTACCGTTGTCATTAAAATTTCCGAGTCAGTTTAGGTCACCAGGGAATTGTTCCCGAAGTTTGGCGGAAAATCAGAGTGTATTTCAACTGAACCTTCAGCACCAAATTTCAAGATGACGACAGGCTCTTACTTTTCTTCTTTAATGACCAAAGTAACGTATGTCGCATAGGTAACATCTGTCGATGTCGGCCTTCCACATTAAAGACAAACATCTTTAAATGAGCAGCTGTGATTTTTGTCTTGCAGACTACTGCAGGCGTCATTATAGACCCATTCGCTTATTCTCACGTTTAATTTCTGTTTAAATGTACTGCAATGTACTGAGTGTGATAATAATAGGTGTCTGTAACTAACTTCTCGGCTCATGTGCACATCTTCGGCAGATTTACTTCGGTCTGATTCCAGCACATTTCCAATACGGACAAATTGCCTCTGGGTCTCGACTGTCGACTTGGCGACCCATGCGACGTGAACGGCCGACGGAAGCGCTTTTATAAGAGTTCGTGCTGGCATCGTGCCACGGCCCAGAATATTACACATTCCACGAAGGCCGTACCGGTTTCCGGTGTCGTTATGACACATAAGAATGCTAGTGTGTCTACAAGCCCGAGTTGAGCCTGCATTCGGTTCTAGGCGAAATGGTCGTGATATCCTTCACCGTATTCCGGAGCTAAATAAGACTAAAACTAGTAGTATACATACTGACATATCATGAGTGATACAATCGTATTATTGTTTTGATTGCGTCTTGGTACACAATTCCCAATAACGTGGTCATCAGCGAATGTATGATTACTATCACCTCAACAGATTCGTTCTTTTTGAAAGGCAGGTGTACTACTTTGCACATAATACATACAATCGTACGAGGAGCAAGATTTCTTTTGTATAACGTTAGATTAATTTTGTGTTAGGTTTCGAAAAGTAAAAAGACAAAGCAACACAAAAAGACTAACGCTCTCTTACAATAAAGAGATCCAAATACTGGTCACCTTCATACTTACTTGGAAACTATGCAGCTACGAGTCCTGCTAGGGTCTACACATTTAAGACAATTTTATTGGGTCTCTTCTTTGTCTGTTTGATTCATACAAATTTCGCAATTGATTTAAAACTAACTACAAGATGAAACTTTCAACACAGGTCACAACTGGATGAGACTGCAATATTAATTAGCTTTCGTGTCTGGTGTGTGGCGCAGGGTACTTTGTCTTCCTACCTGTATTTCTGTTCAGCACAGATTTTGCAAGTGATTTGAAACTAACTACCCGATTTGCTAAAAATCTAGAACCTCCAAAATAGCTCAGAAGTGGATGACAATGCAGTATTAACTCGCTTTTGTGTGTGCGTCGTGTGGAGAAGGTTGCTCTGTTTACGTGTCTGCTTGTCTATCCGGTATGAATTTTGTAATTAACTTTAAACTAGCTTGTCGATGAGCCAAGGGCTACAAACTTTCAACATACCTTAAAACTGGATAACAATGTAATATTAACATGTTCTTGTATCTTGATGAAACTTTCCCTAATGCTCGATTCACTATTGACATTTAATAAACACGCTTTTTTCAGCAGTCATCTATTTCTGAGATATTATTATTATTATATGGTTCCAATTTGTTTATATACTCGCTGCATTCAACTGTCACCCAATTACGCGATATATTTAAAGTGTCAAACCTATAGTGCATCGGAAAGTTTGTGCCGAACAGACCTTGTGCAACGACGTGCGCAACCAAGAACAAATGAAAGAACCAGAAGGCTTATCATTAACTCTTGTTTGTGTGACATTTTTCAGCCGAGGAGATTACTGCAGACACCCTAAATCAATTGCAAAATCGTACCAAACTGACAAACATACAGAAAAACATAGTACCCTCCGCCACACACGATAGATGAAAGAGAGTTTATTATTATTATTGTCTTCCACAAATCACGATGTGTGATGAAGATCCTCTCTCAGCGACTTTATGCGGTACCTCTTATCCGACCTAACTATGTAACCCTCAGCATTTTACTACATTAATACATTTCAAAAGCTTGTTAAATCTGAATTTTATACCTCCATCTTTCACTTCCACACAAAAGTGTTCTCCAGGCAAATATCTTTAAAAAACACATCGTAACATGTTGGATTTTAAAAAATTCCACTTTTCTCAGAAATGCATTTGTTCCTCTTGCCAGTCTGCGTTTTACATTTCTATACTTAGGCCATCATCAGTTATTTAACAGTCCAAATATGAATAGTGAATGCCTCATTTACTAATCAAGTTCGGCTACATAGGATTAGACAATAACAGCCAATTAGTTACAGAATTAAACGTTTATTAACCCTTTACAGTCGTCTGGACAAATATATGTTCTTCACAGAGAAAATACATTCCTGGAAATTGAAATAAGAACACCGTGAATTCATTGTCCCAGAAAGGGGAAACTTTATTGACACATTCCTGGGGTCAGATACATCACATGATCACACTGACAGAACCACAGGCACATAGACACAGGCAACAGAGCATGCACAATGTTGGCACTAGTACAGTGTATATCCACCTTTCGCAGCAATGCAGGCTGCTATTCTCCCATGGAGACGATCGTAGAGATGCAGGATGTAGTCCTGTGGAACGGCTTGCCATGCCATTTCCACCTGGCGCCTCAGTTGGACCAGCGTTCGTGCTGGACGTGCAGACCGCGTGAGACGACGCTTCATCCAGTCCCAAACATGCTCAATGGGGGACAGATCCAGAGATCTTGCTGGCCAGGGTAGTTGACTTACACCTTCTAGAGCACGTTGGGTGGCACGGGATACATGCGGACGTGCATTGTCCTGTTGGAACAGCAAGTTCCCTTGCCGGTCTAGGAATGGTAGAACGATGGGTTCGATGACGGTTTGGATGTGCCGTGCACTATTCAGTGTCCCCTCGACGATCACAAGAGGTGTACGGCCAGTGTAGGAGATCGCTCCCCACACCATGATGCCGGGTGTTGGCCCTGTGTGCCTCGGTCGTATGCAGTCCTGATTGTGGCGCTCACCTGCACAGCGCCAAACACGCATACGACCATCATTGGCACCAAGGCAGAAGCGACTCTTATCGCTGAAGACGACACGTCTCCATTCGTCCCTCCATTCACGCTTGTCGCGACACCACTGGAGGCGGGCTGCACGATGTTGGGGCGCCGACGAATGGCGCTAGCGGCGCAGCATTTGTGCACCGCCGCCGTCAGTGTCAGCCAGTTTGCCGTGGCATACGGAGCTCCATCGCAGTCTTTAACACTGGTAGCATGCCGCGACAGCGTGGACGTGAACTGTATGTGCAGTTGACGGACTTTGAGCGAGGGCGTATAGTAGGCACGCGGGAGGCCGGGTGGACGTACGGCCGAATTGCTCAACACGTGGGGCGTGAGGTCTCCACAGTACATCGATGTTGTCGCCAGTGGTCGGCGGAAGGTGCACGTGCCCGTCGACCTGGGACCGGACCGCAGCGACGCACGGATGCACGCCAAGACCGTAGGATTCTACGCAGTGCCGTAGGGGACCGCACCGCCACTTCCCAGCAAATTAGGGACACTGTTGCTCCTGGGGTATCGGCGAGGACCATTCGCAACCGTCTCCATGAAGCTGGGCTACGGTCCCGCACACCGTTAGGCCGTCTTCCGCTCACGCCCCAACATCGTGCAGCCCGCCTCCAGTGGTGTCGCGACAGGCGTGAATGGAGGGACGAATGGAGACGTGTCGTCTTCAGCGATGAGAGTCGCTTCTGCCTTGGTGCCAATGATGGTCGTATGCGTGTTTGGCGCCGTGCAGGTGAGCGCCACAATCAGGACTGCATACGACCGAGGCACACAGGGCCAACACCCGGCATCATGGTGTGGGGAGCAATCTCCTACACTGGCCGTACACCTCTGGTGATCGTCGAGGGGACACTGAATAGTGCACGGTACATCCAAACCGTCACCGAACCCATCGTTCTACCATTCCGAGATCGGCAAGGGAACTTGCTGTTCTAACAGGAGAATGCACGTCCGCATGTATCCCGTACCACCCAACGTGCTCTAGAAGGTGTAAGTCAACTACCCTGGCCAGCAAGATCTCCGGATCTGTCCCCCATGGAGCATGTTTGGGACTGGATGAAGCTTCGTCTCACGCGGTCTGCACGTCCAGCACGAACGCTGGTCCAACTGAGGCGCCAGGTGGAAATGGCATGGCAAGCCGTTCCACAGGACTACATCCAGCATCTCTACGATCGTCTCCATGGGAGAATAGCAGCCTGCATTGCTGCGAAAGGTGGATATACACTGTACTAGTGCCGACATTGTGCATGCTCTGTTGCCTCTGTCTATGTGCCTGTGGTTCTGTCAGTGTGATCATGTGATGTATCTGACCCCAGGAATGTGTCAATAAAGTTTCCCCTTTCTGGGACAATGAATTCACGGTGTTCTTATTTCAATTTCCAGGAGTGTAGAAAAGAAGTAAATTATAACAGATGAGAAATAAAAATAAACCGGTAACGTTCGGGTACTACAATAGTAGTCTCCAGTTTGACAATCACGTCGTTGAAATACGTAAGCTAGAACTGCAGAGCGATGTGAAATGTAACGAGCATGCGAAGACTGTGGTAGGAAAGGCGAATGGTCGACTTCGGTTTATTGGGAGAATAGGAGTGTGGTTCATCTGTAAGGAAGACCTCACATAGGACTTAAGTTCATATTTTCTTGAGTGCTGTTCGAGTGTCTGGGATTCGTATCAGGTCGGATTAACGGAATACACCGAAGCACTACTGAGAAAACTTAGAGAACCGGCATTTGCAGCTAACTGCTAAATGTTTCAGTTGCTTACAACGTACATTGTGCGTAATGACCACGAAGAAAAGATAAGAAAAATTAGGGCTCATGCAGAGCGATGTACATGTACATTTTTCCTTCGTGAAAGTGGAAGAGGAGGGGAAATTACTCGTATTAGTTGTACGGAGTATCGGCGTCGATGTAGAACGCCCTGACAGCGCCATGCAGAATAACACCGAAGCCGATAGGAAAAAAGCTTGGTTTATGACAAGTGTGTCGGAACGCGACGTACTAGGTTGGACAATATAATATTGCAAGTATCTTGTCAAGTGAGTTGCAGGTAACGTCGAAGCTGAGAATGGCGAGATGAAGTATCTAAAGGCTGCGGTAAGAAATTCCACGCCGCCGTGTAACAGCGAGGAGCGGAGTGATTTATCTGAGTTCTTTCCTCAGCCGACATTGGAGGCGGCCAAAGTTGAACGCGTGGGAAGAGTCTCCCCAGGGTGGGGGACGGTGCTAGGTGGGCGGCAGGGGGGAACGAGTGGGGTGGGTTGGGGGGGGGGGGGGGGGGTGCAGGCAACTCTGGCAGCGGCGACAACTGCAGCCGCAAGTTTTAATCAGCGGTGGGCGGGACCGGCCACAAAGGCGCCGCCCTCGTTACCAGGGCAGCGGCGGGATGGCTGGATGGTTCTCTCTGCATTGTCGCATCGCGCGTTGCGCTGCGCCGCTGATGAATCCCCCCACTCCGCGGCAGTCTTTTAACGGGAGGGCGTTCTGCCGCAGACCAGACCACACACGGGGGACTTCTAATCGCATCACTTTGTGCCGCGCTCTTCGCCGTAAGTGGCCCCCGTCGTTCCGCGCCTCCGGCTCCCGCTATGACGAACTGCAAATGAGGGCGACAGGGTGACTGCGAAATGCGCGCGGTGCTCTGCGCCAGACGAAATGAGCTCAGCTCAGTAATTAAGTGTTCATCCTTTGACTCTGAACTGTTATTCGCAATATATATGCGTGGTGCCTGTTCTTTCGGACATTTCCGGAAGAACATACACGACATAAATCTAACTAAGGCTAGGACGGCCAATGTCTCCACTTCATGTCCACACCAGGCTTGCACTCATACGGGAATCGGCTAAATCTTCGTTCTTCGAGTAATGTGGGTAATAGGAAGGGGCACTGAAACCGAACGGTGATCACCATCAGCGACAGGTCAGTTTATCTTTCCTATTTACGGTTTGTGATCTTTGTTGGAGACGTTAATCAGAGCAGGGGGAGAGTGGAGGGGTGTGCAGTAGAGAGTCGCGCGTTGACTGCCGATGCGAACGGTCGTGCAGGGTGTCCTGGATTAGCTTGTCACGTGATAGCGTGTAGGTTCCATTTCCGGCACGGTAAGTCCTCACGTACGGTCAGAGGGTTATCTGCCCTCTGTAATAATAATAATTAAAAATAACTGAGTGACTGGATCAACGACGAACTGAAACGGGTGTCTTGCGACGTCCGCCCCGAGCATATACGAAGAAGGAAGATGAACAAAATGAGATTTAAAAAAAGCTGTCTAAGGCGCTGCAATCATGGACTGTGCTGCTGTTCCCTGCGGAGGTTCGAGTCCTCCCTCGGGCATTAGTGTGTGTGTTTGTCCTTAAGATTATTTAGGTTAAGTAGTGTGTACGCTTAGGGACTGATGACCTTAGCAGTTAAGACCCATAAGGTTTCACACACCTTCTTCGAACTACGAAGGTGTGTGCCACCTACTCAAGATTCTTCCGCTATCGCCAGCCGTTCTAGATAGTCGTTACGCAAAATTGAATTGCCTGGCCGTACTTATTTATTTGACATCTCTATCGACTCAATCTACCCCTCCCTATATTAAGATTTTATGATCTCTTTCTTTAACAACACCGCGGAGAGAGTATTTGCTGTGTACGATTTGTGTGGCAAGTTGATATCTCACGCGTGTTTGTTTAACTGGTGGCTATAGCCGCGAACTTGTATTTAGTAACAAAATGTTTATTTGCGGCGCCAGCCTATTAGCGTGGGGCCAGCATTATTCAGTTTAGGTTCACATTTCCGTCATTACTGTCTTTAACTGTCTGTACCGGCTGGTAATTGAATGTTTTAGTCTGCTGTAGACTTGTGAACACTCCAGCAATAATCTGGTGGTTTGCGAACCGGCTGTAGTGTACCGGCCAGATCATGTATGAGCGAATTATGAACCAGCTCCCACTAATTTAGAGTTGAGAACCAACTCTTCAGTTACTTTATTGCCGATTGTAATTATTATTTGTGGAAATTTTGAAATCTGTAAACACTATGTGATCAAAAGTATCCGGACACCTTGCTGAAAATGACTACGTTCGCCCTTCGTAGCGCCCTTCATCTGTAATGATGGAATTGACTTTGGTGTCGCGCGGGATTAGCAGAGAGGTCTGGGGCGCTGCAGTCATGGATTGTGCGGCTGGTCCCGGCGGAGGTTCGAGTCCTCCCTCGGACATGGGTGTGTGTCTTTGATCTTAGGATAATTTAGGATAAGTGGTGTGTAAGCTTAAGGACTGATGACCTTAACAGTTAATTCCCATACGATTTTACACACACATTTTTTTGACATTGGTGTTGGCCCACCCTTAGCCGTAATAACAGGTGCTGGAAGGTTACTTGGGGAATGGCAGTCCATTCTTCACGGACGTCTGCACTGAGGAAAGGTATCGGTGACGATCGGGGAGGTCTGGCACGAAATCGGCTTTCCAAAACATCCCGAAGGCGTTATGTAAAATTAAGGTCAGGACTCTGTGCAGGCCAGTCCATTACAGGGATGTTATTATCGTATAATCACTCCGCCACAGGCCGTGCATTATGTACTCGATTGTGTTGAAAGATGCAATCACTATTACCGAATTTCTCTTTAACGGTGAGAAGCAATAAGGTGCTTAAAACATCAGTGGAGGCCTGTGCTGCGATAGCGTCACGCAAAACAACAAGAAGTGCAAGCCCCCTCGATGAAAAACACGACCACACCATAAAACCACAGCCTCCGAATTTTACTGTTGGCACTACACACGCTGACAGATGATGTTCACCGTGCATCCGGCGTACCCACAAGCTGCCATCGAATTGGCACATTGTGGACCATGATTCGCCACTCCACACAACGTTTTCCCACTGTTCAATCGTCCAATGTTGACGCTCCTTACACCAAGCGAGGCGTCTTTTGGCATTTACCGGCGTGATGTGTGGCTTACGAGAAGCCGCTCGACCATGAAATCCGAGTTTTCTCACCTCCCGCCTAACTGTCATAGTACTTGCAGTGGATCCTGATGCAGTTTGTACTTCCTGTGGTATGGTGTGGATAGATGTCCGCTTATTACACATTACGACGCTCTTCAACTGTCGGCGGTTTCTGTCAGTCAACAGACGAGGCCGGCCTGTACGCTTTTGTGCTGTGCGTGTCCCTACAGATTTTCACTTCACTATCACATCGGAAACAATCGACCTAGGGATGTTTAGGAGTTTGGAAATCTCGCATAGAGACGTATGACAGAAGTGACACCCAAATAACCTGGCCACGTTGGAAGTCCGTAATGACTACCGAGGTCGCTGATATAGAGTACCTGGCAGTAGGTGGCAGCACAATGCAGCTAATACAAGAAACGTATGTTTTGGGGAGTGTCCGGATGCTTTTCATTACATACCGTATTACTGTAAAGCCTTGGTTGATCCGTTTTGCTACTGTTTAAAGTGTTAATTATTCATTAAAATGTCTTGTTATCAAATAGCGTGTGTCAAGATAGCCTTTCAGACTGTTTCAAAATTAACCTTCCCAGTTCTAGTTAATTACTGAGTTTTAATTGCATTTCTCTAAATAGCCCTTCAGGCATTATTGGTTGTTAGTTGCATTTTCTTTAAATCAACCCTTAAGGCGTTATTGGTTGTTGTTTGCTGTTCCTTAAATTCAGCCCTTCTGGTGTTTGCTTTGGGAATTTGTTGTATTTGTGTCGTAGCCGTCTTTTTTAAATGTGTCCTTCAGGCTACGTGCGGAAAATATTTTTATGGCTAGATTGTCACCAGTGTTGTGAAAATAACTAATAAACTTTTAATCACTAATGTAGTCGAATTAAATCAGGTAATGTCGAGGGAATTAGGTTAGGAAATGAGACACTAAAGTAGTAGATGGGGGTTACTATTTGGGGAACAAAATGACTGATGATTGTCGAAGTAGAGAGGATATAAAATGTAGACTGGCAATGGGAAGGAAAGCGTTTCCGCAGAACAGAAGTTTGTTAACATCGAGTATATATTTAAGTGTCAGGAAGTCTTTTCTGAATTTGTATGGAGTGTAGCCATATATGGAAGTGAAACATGGACGATAAATAGTTTAGCTAAGAAGAGAATAGAAGCTTTTGAAATGTAATGCTACAGAAGAATGCTGAAGATAGAGGTGTAGATCACGTAAGCAAATGAGAAGGTGCTGAATAGATTTGGGGAGAATAGGAATTGTGGCACAACTTGACTAGAAGAAGGGATCGGTTGGTAGGACATGTTCTAGGGCATCAAGGGATCACCAATTTAGTAATGGAGGGAAGCGTGGACGGTAAAAATCGTAGAGGGAGGGCAAGAGATGAATGCACTAAGCAGGTTCTGAAGGATGTAGGTTGGAGTAGGTACTTGGAGATGAAGAAGCTTGGAGAGAAGCTTGTAGAGCTGCACAAAACCAGTCTCTGGACTGTACTGTCAAGGCCAACTTAATGTTAAGTAAAGTCTGTGTTACCTACTCATCAACTTTGTACAAATAAACAAAAACCGGCCCAGTCCTTGCTTTGGTTATTTGGATGCGTGGTACCTTGTTGGATACCCTTCCGCGTCTATCAAGAACTAAATTTGTGGTGGGTAGATAAGTCGTAAAATTGGCTCTGACGGGATGCGTGGTAGGGTAGTCCCTGCAGTTGCAGTGACCACTGTGTCTGGATGGCTTAGTGGTCAGAACAGTTGCCTAGTAAGCAGCAGTCCCGGGTTCGAATGCCACTCGGACACAGGTTTTCAATTTTCCCCATTGATTTCAATTAATGCCGGCTCATAGCCGATTGCTCTGTGTCCTTATTGACAATGCTTGTTTCGAAATGAATTTACTGAAATCAGGCGTGATTGGACAGATTATTAACATCAATCCCTTTGAAACGGCGAGAGCCTAATGTAAGAGGGCTTATTGCCCCAGGCAGCCACATTGTATCTTCCCATCTCTGAATTTATTCAAGACAGTCTCCCCCTGAATCAAATCACAGCTGAAATGTTGCCCTTTTCCTAAGTCGCATTTAGCATTGCACCACAGTTTTCTGGATGTCCTTAACTCCGTCACAACGATGTCTTTTCATTGCCAGCTTCAATTTAGGGAACAATTAGAAGTCAGATTGTATCAAATCCGGCAAATACAGTGGGTGACCCAGGACTGGGACCCATTTGACGGCCAAGAACTCGTATACAGTCTTCACTTGGTGAGCTGAGGGGTCGAATTCGTGCCTATAAACGTTGGGGAATGAAAAGATTTTGAGGCTGTCTCTCTGCTCCATTGTCATTTTCCAGCGAGCGACAGACACGTACCGTCGCATTCGCGACCATGAAGCCCACTTTACCAATGCTAGCGCTTTGACTTGCTGCACAGCTGTGTTTGAAACTCAAGCATCGTAACTCTGCAGCTCGCCAGAAGATGGAAATGTTACGGCACAGAGTAGTAAGGGGTTGAAAAATAGAAAATTTCATAAAAACTCATTCATCTTGCTACGTGCAAAGTGCGGTCACGCCAGAGGCAAAGACAGAACCAGGAAATAAATGGTATGTCGCAAGTGGATGAGGCCTTGGCACGCTAAAACACCGCGCTGGGTGGGAGAGGACGAGCTCAGCAGATAGCAACACAGAACAGAAAACCAATCAAAACGTGACAGGCATATTTGTTAGCTCGTAATAGATGTTTAAGGAAACTGTACCTGTTTCATAACGAGCAATATCGGAGAACCTGCAAAGCAGTTAAGAGCCTGTTAAGCGAATATAGCAGAAAAAGCACACATGTGGTCATTCCTAACCAAGCATCACGTCACAGCCTCACGTTAGCTCCCTTTAAATACTTGAGGTGTCTAGCGATCAAGGAGATGATAATTGACATCGATGGCATTCTCAGTAATATCACTCTATTCCTATATATTCCAGAGCAGTCTACGAACAAACCGAAGATGTAGCTGAGATGAGGGTCTTCACCTAATGAACTTAATGCTATTTGCCGCTTACCACAGCTGAGGAGGAAGCTGTCTTCCGACAAAACCAAGTCTTGGAGTGCAGACAGCACCGAACTTCAGCGTGGAAATCGGCAGCACGGCCTCGTGAGTTCCACGTTCGTGTTCAACACAGAAGTGCCTTTTGGTGTGCAGACCTACATGAATCGTACGAAGATCGACTGTCACGCAACTCCGACAACACCAGGTCGCGGATGAGTCATCAAGGGAGAACATATTATTCGGAGTGGGATCGAACACACTGCAGCAGGTAGTACGAGGCCACTTGTGCTGGACCATAGCAGCGCCGGCAGAGCACCGCGGCGCGAGGTTACTCACTCATTCCGCCAGCCAGACGCAGGTCTGAGGTTTTTACGTGGTTGTCTTCATTCCGTCTCATCGAAATGAATGCCAGCTGAGCCCATAGAGCCTCCTCGCACCGCAACTGAGGCTGCAACGACAGACTGGTGATTATCGCTGGAACAACCAGTTAACATCTCCAGTTTAATCTGTCAAAACCACCCAAAAAACTGGTTTCTCAAATAATAGATTTTCGGTTTTTCATTGTTATTATCTCCAAGTAATAAACGTAACCTCCAAGCAAAGCTGAAAAATACGAACGTGAAGCAGTAAGAGATCTGAATCGATATAAGATTGTGACTGTGGCACAAATTGTCGTCATTCTCTGCAGCACAAGTGTCGGTGAAGGAGATGGGCGCGGTGATGGTGGGAGCATAAGGAAACAAGTTAATGACTTTCTCCTATCTTTACCTTTGGAAGTTACGGTATGTTTTTCGCGCTGAACAAACCGCAAATTAAGGGTTCAATCACTATTTCAAGTTTATAGCATTTCAATCGAATTTTTCTTTTCTTTCAAAGAGAATTGTGAATGTTTTCTCCTTATGTGATGTCGGAAGATTGTTGTGCATCCTCCCGTTTCTAACATATTAAAGAATACAGAGCACTGTTCTTAATTGCTACCACACTTTGTAAAATATTTTCAAACAAGGGGTTGGTTCCATTTTGCAACACAATCGAAGTCCAAAGACGACCTTGACAAACTACCTCAAAGACCAGGTAGGGCCAAGTCCTTCACACAACGCGTACACACGAAACCATCCAATACGCCACCCCACATGATAGGAGGCAGATCACTGTCTCTGCAGTGCCATACCGATTCTTATAATCTAGTCTTTGTTCCTAGTTTCTAACTGTCATTTTTGTTAAACTAGCACTGATCGCTTTTCCGAACATTCCGAATCAATGCAAATTTTACGAATACACAATATTCGTTTTTTAAAAAAGAAGTTTTATTTCAAAAATGAAAAATGTAGCACTGAGATGTTGGTATTTTTACCTAGATATTAGTAAAAATAAAAAATACGTGTTATAAATGACACAAAACAAATAACGAAAAAATAGCGGTTATTTAAAACTAAAATGTCCGTATCGGTTCCATTTGATCGGTTTTTCCCATCCCCAAGCACCAGCAGCAGCGTGAGGATCCATATCTCACGAATTACTAACGCCACTGTGCGACGGCTAGGTGCGTCAGGAAAAAGCTTCATCCACACCATGCGACACTTGTTTCCAGTGCCTGCCTGACAGGAACACAAGACTACAGTGAACAGTGTTCGGAAACAAAAGGTTATTACAATGAGCTGTTTTTGACTCATCCCGGCCCCCCAAACTGCACCAGAGAACACCCAACCCGCACTCCTCCTTGAGTGTACTGCCACAATATGTCGCCCTGACAAAATTTTATCACAATAATTAATTTATGAGAGCAGTCTTAACAAATCAGCTAAACACCCCTGTAGGTGACAGATAACTTCAGAAACATTTAGTGTGAAGGACAGATTAGCCTAATGATTGAGGCTAAATGTTTCATTACCGATTACCCTGTATTTCATCTCCATTACCATTCCATCTGCAGAAACGGAGAAGTTTGACATCCACAAAATTTTGTGTTGAAAGTCATGGTTGTCGAATTGCATATAACGTGACAAAATTATATTTGGTTTACAAACTAGCGTAAGTGACACTGTCACCGAGGCACCGTGGCTTACTTTCGAAACAAAGGTTATTTGTCTGCTGTCAAGGAAGAGTATCAGACTCGGCATTAATCGCATCAATAGAAAAAATAGACCAACATATAGCCTTCATCAGGACCAATAAAAATGCTTAAATTCGAAAGAAAACCGCATCGCCAAAATTATAACACATATGAAATGGTCGCCTACGGTGACCAAAAAGCAATCAACATTAAAGTAAAAAAGAGAGAAATAAAAACAATAAATTTTTGTCACAGTCCTCTGATGCTGATCAAGGGAAAATGAAAATTACAAAATTACTGGGAAGGATTAAAATAAGCTCAAAGGTGACACTAGAAAAGGATAGCGACTTCCCACAGACCAATAGCGGGTGACGAAATGAACTGAACTTCCACCGGCGATGGGGTGAGGTAAGATGGCACAGTACGCAATATACGAGATCTGCGTCTTGCTTAGCATCAGAAATCATCTATTCCCTACGCAGGATAGATGAAATCTTATATTGCCTCGAAGAGTATCGTAACGAAACCTCACCGGTGCTAGAACCAACAGTAACATGGCGAATGAAACGCTGGGTCCAAAGTAAGCAGTAGCCCTGAGGAAACAGCTACTACCTCAAACTCCCATCTACTAAAAGTTGTCTCACTTGTTGTATTCTTAAATATTAATTCCCGTAACCAGAATGACGTCTCGTATTCTGTTGTCGTTGTTATGGTCTTCAGTCCTGAGACTGGTTTGATGCAGCTCTCCATGCTACTCTATCCTGTGCAAGCTTCTTCATCTCCCAGTACCTACTGCAGCCTACATCCTTCTGAATCTGCTTAGTGTATTCATCTCTTGGTCTCCCTCTACGATTTTTACCCTCCACGCTGCCCTCTGATACTAAATTGGTGATCCCTTGATGCCTCAGAACATGTCCTAGCAACCGATCTCTTCTTCTGGTCAACCTGTGCCACAAATTTCTCTTCTCCCCAATCCTACTCAATACTTCCTCATTAGTTATGTGACCTACCCATCTGATCTTCAGCATTCTTCTGTAGCACCACATTTCGAAAGCTTCTATTCTCTTCTTGTCCAAACTATTTATCGTCCATGTTTCACTTCCATACATGGCTACAATCCATACAAATACTTTCAGAAACGACTTCCTGCACTTAAATCTATACTCGATGTTAACGAATTTCTCTTCTTCAGAAATGCTTTCCTTGCCATTGCCAGTCTACATTTTATATCCTCTCTACTTCGACCATCATCAGTTATTTTTCTCCCCAAATAGCAAAACTCCTTTACTACTTTAAGGGTCTCATTTCCTAATCTAATTCTCTCAGCATCACCCAACTTAACTCGACTACATTCCATTATCCTCGTTTTGCTTTTGTTGATGTTAATCTTATATCCTCCTTTCAATACACTGTCCATTCAACTGCTCTTCCAAGTCCTTTGCTGTCTGTGACAGAATTACAATGTCATCGGCGAACCTCAAAGTTTTTATTTCTTCTCCGTGGATTTTAATACCTACTCCGAATTTTTCTTTTGTTTCATTTACTGCTTGCTCAATATACAGATTGAATAACATCGGGGAGAGACTACAACCCTGTCTCACTCCCTTCCCAAACACTGCTTCCCTTTCATGTCCCCCGACTCTTATAACTGCCATCTGGTTTCTGTACAAATTGTAAATAGCCTTTCGCTCCCTGTATTTTACCCCTGCTACCTTCAGTATTTGAAAGAGAGTGTTCCAATTAATATTGTCAAAAGCTTTCTCTAAGTCTACAAATGCTAGAAACGTAGGATTGCCCTTCCTTAATCTAGCTTCTAAGGTAAGTCGTAGGGACAGTATTGCCTCACGTATTACAACATTTCTACGGAATCCAAACTGATCTTCCCCGAGGTCGGCTTCTACTAGTTTTTCTATTCTTCTGTAAAGAATTTGTGTTAGTATTTTGCAGGTGTGACTTATTAAACTGATTGTTCGGTAATTTTCACATCTGTCAACACCTGCTTTCTTTGGGATTGGAATTATTATATTCTTCTTGAAGTCTGAGGGTATTTCACCTGTTTCATACATCTTGCTCACCAGATGGTAGAGTTTTGTCAGGACTGGCTCTCCCAAGGCAGTTAGTAGTTCCAATGGAATGTTGTCTACACCGGGGGCCTTGTTTCGACTCATGTATTTCCGTGCTCTGTCCAATTCTTCACGCAGTATCGTATCTCGCATTTCATATTCATCTACATCCTCTTCCATTTCCATAATATTGTCCTCAAGTCCATCACCCTTGTATAGATCCTCTATATACTCCTTTCTGTTTTCCCCTCTTTGCTTAGAACTGGGTTTCCATCTGAGCTCTTGATTATCGTACAAGTGGTTCTCTTATCTCCAATGGTCTCTTTAATTTTCCTGTAGGCAGTATCCATCTTACCCCTAGTGAGATAAGCCTCTACGTCCTTACATTTGTCCTCTAGCCATCCCTGCTTAGCCATTTTGCACTTCCTGTCGATCTCATTTTTGAGACTTTTGTATTCCTATTTCCCTGCATCATTTACTGCATTTTTATATTTTCTCCTTTCGTCAATTAAATTCAGTATTTCTTCTGTTACCCAAGGATTCCTGCCCCATGAACCACGGACCTTGCCGTTGGTGGGGAGGCTTGTGTGCCTCAGCGATACAGATAGCCGTACCGTAGGTGCAACCACAACGGAGGGGTATCTGTTGAGAGGCCAGACAAACGTGTGGTTCCTGAAGAGGGGCAGCAGTCTTTTCAGTAGATGCAGGAGCAACAGTCTGGATGATTGACAGATCTGGTCTTGTAACAATAACCAAAACGGCCTTGCTGTGCTGAAACTGCGAACGGCTGAAAGCAAGGGGAAACTATTATTTCCGAGGTCATGCAGCTTTACTGTATGGGTAAATGATGATGGCGGCCACTTGGGTAAAATATTCCGTAGATAAAATAGTCCCCCATTCGGATCTCCGGGCGGAGACTACTCAGGAGGATGTCGTTATCAGGAGAAAGAAAACTGGCGTTCTACAAATCGGAGCGTGGAATGTCAGATCTCTTAATCGGGCAGGTAGGTTATAAAATTTAAAAAAGGAAATGGATAGGTTAAAGTTAGATATAGTGGGAATCAGTGAAGTTCGGTGGCAGGAAGAACAAGACTTTTGGTCAGGTAACTACAGGGTTATAAACACAAAATCAAATAGGTCTAATGCAGGAAAATAGGAATCCAAGTAAGCTACTACAAGCAGCAATATGAACGCATTATTGTGGCCAAGACAGATACCAAGCCCACACCTACTACAGTAGTACAAGTTTATTTGCCAACTAGCTCTGCAGATGACGAAGAAATTGAAGAAATGTATGATCAAATAAAAGAAATTATTCAGATAGTGAAGGATGACGAAAATTTAATAGTCATGGGTGACTGGAATTTGGTAGTAGGAAAAGGGAGAGAAGGAAACGTAGTAGGTGAATATGGACTGGGGCAAAGAAATGAAAGAATAAGCCGCCTGGTAGAATTTTGCACAGAGCACTTGGTTCAAGAATTATAAAATAAGGCTGTATACATGGAAGAAGCCTGGAGATACTGACAGGTTTCAGATAGTAGTAGGTGAATATGGACTGGGGCAAAGAAATGAAAGAATAAGCCGCCTGGTAGAATTTTGCACAGAGCACTTGGTTCAAGAATTATAAAATAAGGCTGTATACATGGAAGAAGCCTGGAGATACTGACAGGTTTCAGATAGATTATATAATGGTAAGACAGCGATTTAGGAACCAGGTTTTAAACTGTAAGACATTTCCAGGGGCAGATGTGAACTCTGACCACAAATCTATTGGTTATGGCTTATAGATTAAAAATAAAGAAACTGCAAAAAGGTGGGAATTTAAGGAGATGGGACCTGAATAAACTAAAAGAACCAGAGTTTGTACAGAGTTTCAGGGAGAGGATAAGGGAGCAATTGACAGGAATGGGGTAAAGAAATACGGTGGAAGAAGAATGGGTAGCTTTGAGGGATGAAGTAGTGAAGGCAGCAGAGGATCAAGAAGGTAAAAAGACGAGGGCTAGTAGAAATCCTTGGGTAACAGAAGAAATATTGAATTTAATTGATGAAAGGAGAAAATATAAAAATGCAGTAAATGAAGCAGGCAAAAAGGAATACAGACGTCTCAAAAATGGGATCGACAGTATGCGCAAAATAGCTAAGCAGGGAGGAAGTATTGAATAGGATTGGGGAGAAGAGAAGTTTGTGGCACAACTTGACCAGAAGAAGGGATCGGTTGGTAGGACATGTTCTGAGGCATCAAGGGATCACCAATTTAGTACTAGAGGGCAGTGTGGAGGGTAAAAATCGTAGAGGGAGAACAAGAGATGACTACACTAAGCAGATTCAGAAGGATGTAAATTGTAGAGGGAGACCAAGAGATGACTACACTAAGCAGATTCAGAAGGATGTAAATTGTAGTAGGTATTGGGAGATGAAGAAGCTTGCATTAGATAGAGTAGCATGGAGAGCTGCATCAAACGAGTCTCAGGACTGAAGACCACAACAACAACAACTCAAGGATTTCTACTAGCCATTGTCTTTTTACCTACTTGATTCTCTGCAGCCTTCACTACTTCATCCCTCAAAGCTACCCATTCTTCTTCTAATGTATTTCTTTCCCCTGTTCCTGTCAATTACTCCCTTATGCTCTTCCTGAAACTCTGTACAACCTCTGGTTCTTTCAGTTTATCCAGGTCCCATCTCCTTAAATTTCCACCTTTTTGCTGTTTCTTCAGTTTTAATTTACAGGTCATAACCAATAGATTGTTGTCAGAGTCCACATCTGCCCCTGGAAATGTCTTACAATTTAAAACCTGGTTCCTAAATCTCTGTCTTACCATTATATAATCTATCTGATACCTTTTAGTATCTCCAGTGTTCTTCCATGTATACAACCTTCTTTCATTCTATTCTATTCTATTACATTCTATTCTATTGTATTACAGTCAAAAACAAGATTTCTTGCTAAGGAGCATACAGAAAGTAAGAAAGTGTAAAGACATATTACAATTTAAAATAATCTGAAATTTACATAGCATATGTAATCGAACTGCTGTGTCTTCTTTACATAAAAATAGTCACTATTAACAGTGAAGTCAGAAACTGCCATGAAGGTAAGCTATTTGTAACCTGCCTCTCCATCTGTAGCTGCTCCTGAGTGCTCATATAAGATTATGAACTTCGTTCCTGTCCGAAATACGTGCCCAGACATTGAATATGACACATTAATAACGGTATCTGACTCCAGATTAACGTTTCCGAGATGCTATTTCCCGGAATTAACCCAACTGCGGTACTGAACTTGAATATTAACTACAAACCTCGTACGATGCTGCCTCAATGCGTAGTAAAATCGTGCCGCAGCAGCTAGACTTATGCAGGACAAATGATTTTGTCACATGTGGCCTACATCACGTAATAACTTGAAACAGGAATTTTGTGTGGTCAACGCAATAACCTGCGACTTCACCGTCTCCGCCACTGAATAACTCTTAAGAACTACGTTACTACGACTTAAATGGATTGCTGAAAATTTCTTACGGAAGATAAACTAGATTTAAGTGAGGCTTAGTAGTGGAGCCTCGTACAAATTGCAATATAACTGAGTGGAACAAGTTTTGTATGAAACAAAAGGTGATTTAAGATTCAAGTGATAATATTTTTGAACAAAGGAAAGGTGTAAATAAAGATTTCGCGAAGCCGAAATATGTAAAAAATCTAGCATAATGAGTGGAGAAATCTGTAAGCAATGGCAACCGTTAGGGCTAAAGACAAACTTCGAGTAAGTGCAACATCTCCTCCAAATTTCGTGGCACGAAAGTACATAAAAAGAAATTCCCATTTGTTGCTAGTAATAATGTCGTGTGGCTAGGGCCTCCCATCGGGTAGAACATTCGCCGGGCGCAAGTATTTGGATTTGACGCCACTTCGGCTACTTGCGCGTCGATGGGGATGAAATGTTAATGATTAAGACAACACAACATCCAGTCCCTGAGCGGAGAAAATCTCCAACCCAGCCCTTAGGATTGACATTCTGTCGCTCTGACCACTCAGCTACCGGTGGCGGGCATTTGTTGCTAGTAACAATCTTGCCAGTGAGATATTCCAGAATATAGAGTTGCTTCACTCACAGACTAATATTTGTCACAATGTGTTTGAACAAAGATGCGAAATTATCATCGGTGGTATCGAAATCCAACATGTAACGTGAAAAGGACGGAATCTTACAAGACTTCAGTACCCTTCTGGTTTCAGAATGCTTGCTGCATTATGTTAAAAGTTGCTGCTCGAATGCACCCAGGTCAAATAAATAAGTCCGGAAAACTTGTCCCTTGGTGTGCTGTGCACGACAGAATACGAGAGAAAAGGCCTTTGTGTCCCAAACTGCGAGAGACAACAAACCGGTCTATGTGCGCCAAACGCTCTGTTTGGCCATCAAAGATCTAGTGTCGCTACCAGAGATGCCTGTCCTTCCGTGTTTGACAAAGATGTGCCACTCTTGCGGACAGTACGGTAAGTGACAGTCCGTGAGTCAAAAAGTGGTTTACACGGACACGCCTGTCTGCGATGTGTTGTATGAGGTCGCGAAGGAGGACCACATTTCAGTACATTCCTCCTCATGACACTGCCTTATAGAAAATGCTTCTGTTTCACCCACGTGATAAGAGTCTCAAAGCGTACCGTTACATATAAATACGAAAAACATCGATCACAATATGGGGATGTCAGCACAAAAGCATCACACACGGTATTTCAGTTCTGTAGTTAATAGAACCAGTCGAAAGTGGTGTTCCTAGGTGTTAGAAAAGTTTTTAATTCAATTGTACTGTGCTCTATTAAATACATGTAACATCGAATTAATTCTTAACAGTGGAATTTGAAAGGTTATCCTAGATGATTCTCCATTCACATTTTCCAGTTGAACGAACGGATGCAAGATCTTGTATGCTCTATGAAAATGTAATAAAATCATTATTATTCATCTTAAAATATGACCTCTCACATCCCCCAAGTTTATTTATTTGCTACCTGTGGGTCCACTCTCGTACCTCGCAGCGTCTATCATTGTGCTCCGTGTTTATGACACCATATATCCTGAATTATGTGTCGTACAGCGAAATAATATCGTAACTAAATTCAGCGTCATATGTGTCGTACAGCGAAATAATATCGTAACTACATTCAGCGTCATATGTGGATACTGTCTACGAAATTTGTTTTGAATGGAGTTAGGAGCAAAAAAGTAATAAATTTAAACATCATGCGTCGTGCGTTAGTTTTTCACGCATCTTGTTGTTTACGACGTTGTATCTCCTAAATTGTTTGTGGTACAATAATATAATTTTGTTCCTGCATTCGATAGTATATGTGCATACTATCTGCAAAATTTGTCGTGAATGCAGCAAGTTGTAAAGAAGTAATAAATTACAACTTTATGTCTGATGCGGCACTTTTAGTGCATGAAAAGAGAAAGTATATTAAGTGGTGAACATTTCTGATTACATTACGGGTTGTTACAAAAACAATTTTCGTTAAGGTTTAAAATATTGTGTAAAGTTTATTGCAAGACGCTAGTTGTCTCACTCTCAAATACTGGGTGAATAAATACTAAGAATTCTCTCACCGCAGGCTATGCTTTTTTTTTTTTTTTTTTTTTGTCACCAGTCCCAGTTTTGGTTGAAATCGGATCAGTGCTTTTGGAAGAGAAGATGTGGAACGTAAATACAGACACACATACATACAGTACATACATAAATTAATTTTTCTAATAAATATGGATTTATTTATTGCTTATTTAGCGTCATAAGATTATGATCTTAGGGCTCTCTCTTTGATCAGGAACAAAGATATTAAAAATAGATTCCAGAATAAACAATAACAGAAATAATAGTAATAAAATACTACTAATAGTTTACACTAATAATCTTGGCCATAATTATAATAATGAAAATAATAGTTGATACTAATAATAATAATAATGTTAATAACCATAAAGAGCACTAAGTATGGTAAAGGTTAGTTTACTACATTTCAATAGTTGTTTAGTATTACAGAAGCCGAAGGGGTAAGAAGTAGGAGAAGAGTGAAGAGAAAGTGATAATGGCTGCCAGGAAACAACTGATTTTAAATAAAGAATTTTTCCAATATAGGGGTGGGAAAAGTTGTGGCTGAGTGGAATTGACTGAGCTGCAGGGTAGTGTATGGGACAGATTGCTATTGTGATAGACGGTGGGCCGTTAATTATCTTTTGAAGTTTGGAAGGAATTACTTTCTCCGATTTTAGAGGAAGAATGTTTCAGTTTCTTCATCCTGATACAGAAAAAAGATGTAGAGAACACGGCACTGTTATGTGACGTTAAAAGAGGATTTCACTTCGTTGCGAGCGAGTATTTCGACTGTGCTCTTCAGACAGTAGTGTAAGAGTCGGAGTTAAGTAAGAGAGAGTGCAATGATTGAGAAGACAAGTGAGCGAATAAGGAGTATTACAGTCCTTACGCTTCTCGGCACGCAGCCATGATAGTTGTTCGTGGACAGGAGTCGTATGGTCGACACGGTCTGAGCCACAAATGTATCGCACACAACCAATAATGGAAAGTTATAACCTGCGTAAGCTTTGGTACGAAGGTCCTTGGAGAACAGTATTAACCACAGTCAAATATCGGGAGTATTAGTGACTCTAAAAGCTTATTTTTAGGCTAATAATGAAATATATTTTTTATATTTCTGTAGTGGATAAAGTAACACCGACACTTTCTTACAGATCACAGTTGGATTTTCAATTCAATCTAAGTGACGGTCCAGAATTAACCTCAAGTTCTTTCCAGAAGAGGAGAAGGTTAATTCTGTGTCGTTAGATTCTCTTAACTGCGTAGTAAGAAGTTTTTTCTCTTAGCGATTGAAGTTTCTTGCTGTTTAGGTGGATTCAGCTTCAAATCTACGCTTTGTGCCTACTCGCAAGGTAAAAGATGCACTGGACTGTGAAAGAAAGCAAAATAGAATCAGTGCATGGTCCAAAAATAATAAGTGCAATACAGACCAGCGAGGAGGAAGGAAGGCGATGTGTTGAAGTGGTTACGGTGTAGGACCGCTCGGCGGGCCAGCAGTGTTCAGACCTTCCTCGCGCCAATGTTCGTTTTATTCAAATTTGTGTGTATGTTGCGATGTAACGTCCCATGCAGCAGCGAGGTATAAGATACGGACCTATAATGACAGATGACTCTGCACAAACTACTCTATTATCAGCCGAAAGGGAGTTGCTTCCGGATGTGAACAGCAAACGTTTGACGACAAGGCGACATGTCAACCGAACCCTCCACTGGAAAACACGTCTGGTGTCGTCATACACGACACGGCGTTAGTGACAGTACGTGTATCATATGTAAAAAAATCTCTTGACGACGCACCTGATTTGTACGACTGGTAAATGATATGCCTCCTTGCCCGATGTAGGTATTCGTATGAATGACAATGTGGTCATTCCCTAGAGAATGGTGGTGGTAGTCAGTGTTTAACGTCCCGTCGATAACGAGGTCAATAGAGACGGAGCGCAAGCTCGGGTTAGGGAAAGAATTGGGAAGGAAATCGGCTGTGCCCTTTCAAAGGAACCATCCCGGCATGTGCCTGAAACGAATTAAGGAAATCACGGAAAACCTAAATCAGGATGGCCGGAGACGGGATTGAACCGTCGTCCTCCCGAATGCGAGTCCAGTGTGCTAACCACTGCGCCACCTCGCTCGGTCCCAAGAGAATGATGAAAACATAACACTTTTTCACATAAGCAGCAACAAATGAACGCAACAGTTTCACAATAATGTTCTACAAAAACATACTTTTTTAACGTTTTTCAAGTTGCGTTTAGTTTTAAAAGTCTTGACTCTTGAATTCCTTTGTTGTAACACAGTTCACACCCGTTTATTTGTTTTAATATCTGTGTGACGTGTACGTCGTATCTCGCCCACTCTCTCTATTCATCACATGTGGTAAGAATATGTTACTGTCGCAAGTGTGACGGTAATGTATTCTTACCACTGATGGCTCAAAAACATAGTTTGGTGTTGGGAGTGCCCAGAAGTTTCTCCGGTAAATGACTAGACTTAATAGTTTAAGAAACCGAGACGCCATGGCCTGAGGAGTAGTAGCAAACGTACAATGAAATACGCTGCGAATTGCAGGAATCGTATTTCCATAGGGGAAACACGATTTCCAGACTGAGCTATTTAACACCCTGTCGGATAGTACAGCTACAAATGGGCAATGTGTGTCAAATGCTGTAGATGAGATGCTTCTGACTACTTGTAGTGTTGACTCTGGGACAAATCCACGTGTGAAGCACCCGAAAGGAGCCAATTTGGTTACCTATATGCAGAGGCAGTGACGCCACAAGCCACGTCCACTAATCTCTCATGTGAGAAGCAATGGCTCTCTAGCCTGTGGAGGCATTTGTAACCCAAAAAACACCAAGTCATATCGTGTAATGTTGGCGGCCATATAAACGAAACAATCACATCCCAATACTTTACAAGACAGCAAGTCACAATGCAGCCCGATATACGACGTCTTCGCTGTGATCAAAAGCAAGCAGACGATCTTAATTCTGCCTCGTGTTCAAAGTCATTTATATAAAAAAGAAACAGATAAAGAATATAACTTGCAGTATTTGCACATCTAAAATAAGAAAGCTTTGTCATCAGCCAAACACAGAAACACATACACACACACATATACTCTCTCTCTCTCTCTCTTTCACGCATACACACGTATGCACATACAATGTTTGCGTTATGAACATGGACGTTAAGCGGCAATTGTGAAATCAGTAGATCGAGATTTATGCCATACTTGGTGCAAGGCACAATGAAACTTCAGTTTAAACATTTCGGCATTGTTCTTTGAAGCTCAATGTTATTTGCTCATACATCTACATATCTGTCAAAAGTGATGATTAAAACATAACTGTGGACCCTCACAATAAGTACCCTCCATCCCGTATCCACATATAACTCGATAAAAAACATAAATGGGCACCAAATTACATACTAAGCGGGTAGTTGACGTTCCATTTATAAGCCTAAATGAGGCGATGTACCAAGTAGAACCCAACTAAGCCTATACTGAGCAAACACATGTTGGCTAAAGTAGGATGCTAAGCAATCAAACAAACAAACAAGTTGGTAGTTTGAATTATTGTGACCTTCCAGAAAATGCTGTCAATGTGATCTTAGATCTAAATGAGAGTTGAACAAAATCAAACTTCAACAAGAGCCACTTTAGGGTGGAAGAAGATAACAACACATACAATGTATGTTTTAAGTGTCAGACATTATTTTCGCATTTAAAATGTACACCACAGAGGCTAATATTTCTTTTTATTACCTTTGGTCTGGGCATACAATACTGGAACAAGGTTCCCAAGTTATATCAATACTATAACAATTTACGCCAACCCCTCTTCCATTGACGTTACAATAAAAACTGTAAGAAATTGATTCATTAGGTAAGAGAAGAATAAAAACATTCCCATTTTTACATAAAAAATTGTAACAAACTGCCCTACATTACAGTGAAATAGTAACAAATTAGCTACTGTTACAACAAAAATAGTAACGATTTGCCACCCATTACAGCACGATTGTAACAAATGGTGGAACAAGATTCCTCACATACAGATAAAACTTCGATATCTCTTGGCACCACACATCTCTGATGATGAACGGAAGTTCGACCTTTCGACCAAAATAAAATTATTTTTCAAAATATATAAGATTTAGAGTACCCGACACCAATGGCATTGTCGTGGTAACTTAGATGTTTTGTAATATTACAAATAATATGTTTGACTCTCATATGGGCGCTACTGATAAAACTTACAGATCACGCTGCGCTGGTGATGATAAAAGATTATTACACAACACTTTCCAAGGCTCAGAGCGCTCTCGAATTAAATATATTCACATAAAAATTATCTCTATCACTTATTAAAATACATAAGGCTCACTTATTAGCACTACCGAAATAAATAATACGTTAGTCGACGTGCCTAATTAGATCTTCGAGCCATTTAATTAAATTTATCACAGTCATAAAAATACGTTATATCATTATACTGACTCTTAGACTACGGTATTAAATTTATTTGCAGTACAAAACGTTTGTCATCCTCTGCAAATAATGGTATATCAAGCTGCCACCAAGTGAAAGCTAGATGACACTGTGATAACCAGTAGTTACACACATTTGTGTAGATAAGAAACGAGGGTTACTACGCTTCCCAACTATTTTTCAAAGGCACCCAAACATAATGAGGACCGCATGTTAGAATATTAATTTTATCTAGCAGTACAAAACGTTTCTCATCCTCCAGTCACTTGAGTAGAATAAAAGTGTAAGAAAACGGTGTTCTGAAAAACTGTGGTAAAATATTCTTGGTAGTAAACAACATAATGCATTTCTTGTCCCATTCAGTTCTTTCACTGTATTACGATAACAGGGAGCGCATCTCAAGGGCATCTGTGTATTGACACTAAGAATAATAATACGTTCTGACGATCTGCTGATAATATGTGCAGTACTGTATCTCAAGGCGATTTCTCTCATACTGTGTGTGCTTTCTGTGCTCTTTGCCCGTGGTTTTAGGCACCAGCAGGATTGAACAGGTTTTCCCTTTAGTCTGTACAAGCTACGCCTATTAGGGTACATACATTTTAGCCTGAAGGTAGTTTATAGATTCTAGTGATAACATTTCTTTAGTATAATACTCCTAAAGACTAGCTCTCATATATCATCCACAATGATCAAGAGCACATACTGCAAAAATTCCAGATGTTAATTAGTACTACAAATCGCACTCTCCTCAAAAAATTTTGAAGACAGTATTAACGTGATGGCAGTTCTAATATATGGGTCAGAGACTTGGAGGTTACCCATCAGTCAAAGCAGGAGAATTTAGGCAACTGCGATGAAACTTAAGTCCTCTAACTGGTTACAGACTCATAGATCGGATAAGAAATTGTTAAATAAGGAATGAGCTGGGTGTCAAAAGCATACTTCGAGAAATAGAGATGTACAGAATTAAATAGCATGAACAGATTCAAAGAATGTCAGAACAACGAATGATTGAGTTAATATACAAATGTACTAGTACACCTCAAGGGGAAAGGAGTGCTGGACGTCCTAAGAAGAGACAGAAAAATCAGCTGCTTTCTTCTTGAAACTGGAACAGGCAAGGATGCCTAACCCAAAACTGAGTACGATTATAACGGTAATGACAATGATGATGATGAAATATGTGCACCTAAACCCTTTACATAGATCACATTTTATCTCATATAATTATTTTTCGCCGGCCTCTGTGGCCCAGCGGTTCTAGGCGCTTCAGTCCAGAACCGCGGTGCTGCTACGGTCGCAGGTTCGAATCCTGCCTCTGGCATGGATGTGTGTGGTGTCCTTAGTTAGATTTAAGTAGTTCTAAGTCTAGGGGACTGATGACCTTAGATGTTAAGTCCTATAGCGCTCAGAGCCATTTGAACCAATTTTTTCCTTCCAGTAATACGAAACTAGAGCTCCGTGCCTAGCGTTCTTAAGGAAGCTGCCAAACTCTCATATGGTAATGCCTGCTGCAGAATTCTGATATACCTTTGGCTGATGCAGACGCAAGTATTTCGTCAATGGCACAGTTAATCCTTCCTGGTCCGCATCTCGTGGTCGTGCGGTAGCGTTCTCACGCCCGGGTTCCCGGGTTAGATTCCCGGCGGGGTCAGGGATTTTGTCTGCCTCGTGATGGCTGAGTGTTGTGTGATGTCCTTAGGTTAGTTAGGTTTAAGTAGTTCTAAGTTCTAGGGGACTGATGACCATAGATATTAAGTCCCATAGTGCTTAGAGCCATTTGAAACATTTTTGAATCCTTCCTGTACATGTATTACACTTAGCTTCTTTATTATATTATTTGGTATTTGAGCAAAGCACTTGCATGGATTCGGTGTATAGGGTGAACCGAAAAATATGTTGATCGGAACTTACAGGTGGGGAGTGGAAATGACCGTCCTGCAAACATTGGAACTCCGCGTTGGCATTCCGCGCGGGAGTAGAATTCGCCAGAGTTGTGCTGCGCTGGTCACTACGACTTCGTTCCAATAACTTGTAGAACGGCTGCGGATGTCTGAGGAGCGCCCAGAAGAATAATGAACCAGCTGGACCACAACGCGGAGTGCCCGGTTTGGGGAGCCGGTGCCCAACTATTGGAGAGTATTGGCGGACAGCTCGGCTGGAGACTGCACGCAGTTGCCGGCGAGTTGCAGGACGCCGTCTGCCGGCGTTGGCAGCAACAGACTGACAAATGAAGGCGATGGGCGCCTGACGGACGTCGGAAATTAGCAGCCATGAGCGGGAGGGCTGCACCACTGGCCGAATGGCCGGGCACCCATTTACAGCCCCCCACCCCCCACCACCACCTTTCGCCTCATCCTCCAAGTTTGCTAAAGCTGTGAGGAACATCCCAAGTGTTTGTGTAACAGGCCCTCTCGAGTCACCCGAAACCCAGTATTCTACGACGTGACCAAAGAAAATAAATCTTGTAACGTCCATAGCGCTGGAAATTGGGTACGTCAGTTATGAAATACTTTATTATGGAGAACGAGGATGTTCTCTTACTTCTTTTCTTCCACTCATAACTTTATTTATTGTTTTTCTTTACTTTATTTTTATTTGTCTTTATTGTATTGACTTTCGGGACGTACCCATACAGCCATCTCAAGAGTTCTTTATCAGTTACGACGACACGAACATAAGCAGAACGCAACAACCAGTTACCGGAAAAAATCTCCTACCTGGAGGGGAATCACACCCGTGTCCCTTTAGGTTATCAATCCGCTGCGCCATCCGCGCAGCTTCCGACGCAGACATACTTATTATTTATTTGTAAGCAATTACGAAACAGCTCAATCTTCATTTTATTCACCGATGCACTATTACAGAAAGTGATATATCCCGTTAATATACACTGATGCGTCAGAGAAACTGGTATAGGCGTACGTATTCAAATAGAAAGATACGTAAACAGGCAGAAACTGTGGTCGACAACTCTTGCATAAAACAAGTGCGTGGCACAGTTGTTTGATCTGTTACTATTGCTGCGATGGCAGGTCATCAACATTTAAGTGAGTCTCAGCGTAGTGTTATAGTCGCTGCAAGAACGATGGGGCACAGCATCTCCAAGGTAGCGATGAAGTGGAGATTTTCCCGTACGACCACTTCTCGAGTGTACCGTGACTATCAGGAATCCAGTAAAGCATCAAATCTCCAACATCGCTGCGGCCAGGAAAATATCCTGTAAGATTTGTACCAATGACGACTGAAGAGAATCGTTCAACGTGACAGAAATGCAGCCCCTCTGCAGATTGCTGCAGATTTTAATGGTGAGCCATCAACAAATGTCAGCTTGCGAATCATTCAACAAAACATTATTGATATGGGCTTTCGGTGCCGAAGGCCCACTCGTGTACCCTTAATGACTGCACGAATACGAAGCTTTTCGTCTCGCTTGGTCCTGTCAGCATCAAAATTGGACTGCTGATGACCGGGAACATGTTGGCTGGTCGGACGAGTCTCGTTTCAAATTGTATCGAGCGGATGGCCGTGTACAGGTATGGAGACAACCTCATGAATCCATGGACCCTGAATCTCAGCAGGGGATTGTTCAAGCTCGTGGTGATCCTGTAATGGTGTGGGGTGTGTACAGTTGGAGTGATACTGGACTCCTGATACGTCTAGAGACGACTCTGACATGTGACACATACGTAAGCAGCCAGTCTAATCGCCTGCATCCATTCATGCGCAGTGTGCTTTCCGACGGATTTGGGCAATTCCAGCAGGTCAGTGCAACACCCCATACGCCCAAACTTACTACTATTATCAGTTTATACACTTCCGCCGGCAATCTAAATCCCGAGACATGAACATTATTGAACATGTCTTGTTTGCTTTGCAACGTGCTGTTCGTAAGAGATATCCACCCTCTCGTGCTCTTACGGATTTATGGACAGCCCTTCTGTCAGTTGCGACCAGAACTACTTCCGACGTTGGTCGAGTCCATGCCACGTCGTGTTGCGGAACTACTGCGTGCTCGCAGGAGCCCTACGCGATATTAGGCAGGTGTAACAGTTTCTTTGGCTCTTCAGGGTGTGTTGGTGTTTTTGCCCAAACTCCGATGTTATTCATCGTCACTCTTTGCGCTGCTACTGCCCGACCATTAATGATCTGGCGAAGTTTCCCTTGTGTGTATCCCCTTACGTCATATGACGTTATCACGGGCACAGCCTGCAGGGGTTAGCGGCAAAAAAATATGAAGCTTTTGCGTGATCATTGGAGTACTGTAAAAATCTTCTAGACAATTTATGTTGTTTGTAATACTTTCATAATCAAACAGCTACCTCAAAGAGCACTGAATTCTGGTGCAAATGTAGACATTCATATAACTGTAAGGAATGTTAATCAGCTGTGCGTCAATAAAAATATGAAATGACATTTGAGATCCCCTACTGTGTCCAGCGGTGACATCAGCGGCAGTGTGTGAGTGGATGGCAGTGACAGGCAGTGGCTAGTGAGGCATCTTGAATCCGGAAATGTGCGAACTGAAGAGAATTTCTGAAATGTCCTTTCCAATGACTCATCCACGAATTATTCTCCTGTTCTCCCTATTCTTTTCTTATTACTCACTCTCAAACAATAGTATGTTCTTAGGCCACCAGTTCGTAGCATCAAAAATCCATGACTTGCGCCAGTTTTCTGAGCTGCAGTTTGATCTTGACAAATAAAATCCTCCTTAAACACTATGCGATCGGAATGTTCATATCTGGCTGGCGCGTGCCTATGGTGATGTAAAAGTTCGTTCTACATTGGCACGACTCTCTTCGACTCGCTTCCTTCCAGTGGCACTTCTGATGTAGCTATTTTGCTATGCTGCAATCATTTCCCATGATCTTGCTTCCAAGTACACGGACCAGAGCTCAGAGCGGTGTGTCGCCCACTAACATCTATTGGGAAAGAGTCCCGTTGACAACAACGTCGTTACAAATGGAGCGCCAGCTAAGAGTACGGAAAACGGTTAAGGAAGACGGCCTTACCGTATGACGGTACAACCAATATTTAGGAAAACCCCTACAAATATCACTGTATGGCCTCTTAACTCATCGAGAAATATCCAGAATTCTGTAAGTTCCAAGAGACATGACCCAGCTTAGTGACATTTAGGTATAAGAAAATAACATTAGTAAAATAAATGTTCAAAAAATAAAAGAAAAAATATACCTTAAAATTCGAGGTTCTTGATCACGTGTAGCCGGAAATGGACTGTTGCTGTACGTGAGTTAGATATCCAGGCATGGACCGACTATTGACTGATGTAGTCGAAATTTAACCCCGTACGCCAGGTACTGTATTCACGTCACTAGCACTATTCAACAAAATCTGTGTGATAACCTCTCGAGAATACAACAGTCAACGATCTACTGTTCACACGTAAGATAGTCGACTCATGTCACAATAATACTTCCTATGTACAAAGAGAAATAAATGACTTTCCTATTAAGTAATCAGCCTGCACTGCTCACCAACTGCCACTGCCGATCACTTCGTGGGTCAGTATTTTTGACAACCCCATAATCCACGAAGTGATTCGTGCTGAGCATATCTATCCTTGTTTTAGAAAAGTTATACTCAGATTATTTTAAAACGTACATGCCCTAGAGTTTGTTGAAGAGAAAATGTTTACTGCTTTGTAAATTTTTATTTGAACTTTTGTTTAACTAATTGCCCAGTTTTAACTCTGTATCAAGGCACAACAGCCGAAAGAGAGGGTCTCTATATAAATGCTCAGAATCACCTTACGTGATAGTTACCATAAACAATAGACCCATTAGAAATACACCACGCACCGCATTCGTGTTAAAGGAATGTACGAAAGTCGTTCAGTCAAATTAGGCAGGTGTTTCAGAATTTCGAATATGTCGACACGGTGTAGAACAAAGAGGCATTTAAACCGCACCTGGAAGTTGGAAATGCTGACGGAACAACTCGCCGTGTACACGGGGAGCGGCGTCAGGCAAACGACGTTACAGTTTCATAAACTTGGTAATTGTTTTCGCGCGGTGTAACCTGATTTCCATACGGCGCGACACGGCGTCGCCTGCACGGCGTCTCTAAGTGTCCATTAAGCGACGCGACGCCGTGCGAGGCGTACAGCGACGCTTCTACGCTCGCTTTCCCGCCATTATGGCGCTGCCTCCGTATCGAAAGGGCAGGCGTCGGAAGAGCAGCACATTGGAGTAACCCAAAATGCTATCCGCGTTATGTGAGTAGATCACTTTTCAGGACACAGGATTTTAACAGGTTCTTTGCCTCGAAGCTGACCTCTGCAGACGTAAAGGTGTTTACAGCTAGTAAGAAATTTTTCACTTTATCACATTGAAAGCGAAAATAGCAAGAGAGTTCTGAGGAAGGAAAGAGACACCCCATACTATATTACTACACTGTACTGGAATACGTATTTTTGAGTTTTTTAAACTCTTATAAAGGGTGTCTCTCCTAAGAGTTGTTAAGCGCATTTTCTCTTATGTCTCGGTAGATATATGCAATTTCGTTTTTACATTGTATAGCTGAAGTCAGTCCAACCAGTATCTGGTCGTCACGTGTTTCAGGCCCTGCCCAGTGACAAACATAGATCATGGTGAGCATTGCAAGGGGAACAATGGGGAAACAAATGGTAGCACCAAAATTTTTCTTTTAACAGGGTGGCTTTATTGGAGTGAACAATTACACTAATTATGAATGTTTCAAAATCGGCTTCAGTTCTTTAAGGCAAGCAGCCGCGATTAATCAAAACAACAAACACTTTTAATAGAGTAGCATAGGGCAAGCTGGGAAGACAATGAAATTTACATAACAAGTCTCCACAAATATGGCTTCACAGATAAGATTAAATTTATCATTGTTAAAAAAAATTTCTGACATCGCAGCTGTAGGCAAGATAAAATTAGCTCAGTTAACAAAATACAGTTACACCAAAACTCAAATACAAATTAAAATTTAACACACACGGCGACAACCGCGAGGTTACAATAGTTCAAAACATTATTCAAAAAATGGTTCAAATGGCTCTGAGCACTATCCGACTTAACTTGTAAGGTCATCAGTCCCCTATAACTCAGAACTACTTAAACCTAACTAACCTAAGGACATCCCACACATCCATGCCGGAGGCAGGACTCGAACCTGCGACCGTAGGGGTCGCGCGGTTCCAGACTGTAGCGCCTAGAACCGCTAGGCTATCATGGCCGGCATTTTATTCAATGTCACAGGTGCGAAGATGTTGTTATCAAGGGGAGTGTGCGAACCAACTTGAAGCAACTATAACATGGCATAGACCAAATTACAAATGCGGCAGTCTAAGCAGAAAAGTCGTCAAGAAACGGTAAACAAGTCAGGAAACGATCACCGTCGTCCACATACACACCACGCACGGGCACAGAGGAGCCAACTTTAAGCCAGGGAGATAGGACAGGCAGGGTGAAAAAAAAAAAAAAAAAAAAAAAAAAAAAAGAACGGCACTAGGCCCACCGAACCACAGGACGGGAACTACCAAAATTCACTCACCTTAAACTTTACATCCGACGCCCGGCTGAGGAAACGGGAAATTGTACTGGCACAAGCCAGCAAACCCCAGACAAACACACAGAATCCCATAAATTCCAAAACATAATTTAATTAATTATCCCCCAAAACTCTGGAACTTGGCACAAGCGAAATTACAGGACACTGGATCCAAAGGTACTCTGTAGAAGAGTAAGGAAGGAAAGGTTAAACAAAGTTCTGCAACGGCAAAATAGAACGCCAGGAAAAACACACTAAGTAAGGTAGTCACCCCACAGAATGCCGAGAAACACAAACACTGGGGTTTGCCTACGTTTCCGACACAATCGTAATAACGAAGATAATCTTCTTAGCCTTAGCACGATGAAACACACAAACAGCACCAAACTTCCGAGGACAGAAAAGTACTCCCCTGTAAATATATCCGGGAGCAGCACAGCCAGAAGCTCCTGCCAAAGCGCGGTCCAGGGAAATCGCCGTGAGAAAGATTATTCAGCAGGAGTATCGTCACCCAGACCTCAGCAAGGCGCAGCCAGACAGGGCAAGAGAGCTGGTAATCAGGCGACGACTCCGACCACCGACCCGGGGAGCAGCAAGTAGCACCAGCCCCGGCCAGCGACAGCGCGGAGGGACCCACCGCCCGACACAAAAGGCAATGCTCGCGCCGCTCGCCCCCGAACTTTGCCCGTGCACACGCCACCGTGCAGAGGCAGCGCCACCCACCGTCAGGAGACGCCCCACAGCGGGGAAAGAAACACCACTCAGAGGCCCAACAATCGAGAATCGATCGGGAACACCGCCGCCACGGCACACATGGGTTTGTTTCCGATTGCATATAAAATAATTTTTAAACTGGAATTTCGCTTGCTTAATACATAAAGGCCTTCCAAATTAGTTCAGAGCGATATTAACAGAGACAGAGATAAAATTAATAGTTGGTAAGGCTGGTACCAGCTTGAGATTCATTGGGAGAGTCCTTAGAAAATGTCCATCAACAAAGGAGGTGGCTTACAAAACACTCGTTCGACCTATACGTGAGTATTGCTCATCAGTGTGGGATCCGTACCAGGTCGGGTTGACGGAGGAAATAGAGAAGATCCATAGAAGAGCGGCGCGTTTCGTCACAGGTTTATTTGGTAACCGTGATAGCGTTACGGAGATGTTTAGCAAACTCAAGTGGCACATTCTGCAAGAGAGGCGCTCTGCACCGCGGTGTAGCTTGCTCGCCAGGTTTCGAGAGGGTGCGTTTCTTAATGAGGTATCGAATATATTGCTTCCCCCTACTTATACCTCCCGAGGAGATCACGAATGTAAAATTAAAGAGATTCGAGCGCGTACGGAGGCTTTCCGGCAGTCGTTCTTCCCGCGAACCGTACGCGACTGGAACAGAAAAGGGAGGTAATGACAGTGTCACGTAAAGTGCCCTCCGCCACACACCGTTGGGTGGCTTGCGGAGTATAAATGTAGACGTAGATGCAGACCAATCCAACAGCGCTGCATGTTTGGCGGTAGCAGTCAGCGCGAGCCAGAGCAGTGCTTCCACTGCTAGAATACTGGTTACTCCTTGAGTTTTACTGTCTGTGTTAGTGCATATGAAGAAACAAATATCGCACTAGACTAATTTGGGACCGCTCTATCGAATGGGCACTTAAAATTCCGCTTTAAAAATCACTTTGTTTGCAGCGAGAACGGAATCGACGTTTTTCGTTGACAGTGGGTGTTACATGAAAGACGTTATGGCACTATTTGTCTGGACTGGCATCAGCTACTTAGTGCGTCATCGAAATCGCAAATACCTGGTCAAACACAAGAGAAAATACGCCTGACGACTCTCAAGAGAGACACCCTGTATACATGCAGTGTGTCCCAAGAAATGTTGCGACGAACTTAGAGTGGTGTCTTGAGGAACAAATCAAGGATGGGAACCCGTGGCCGGAAACGTCATCCAATGACGCTACAAAGTGTCGAAAGAAGGCGCCGAAGCCGGCTACTAGGTCAAATACTTCAAATGGCTCTGAGCACTATGGGACTTAACATCTGAGGTCATCGGTCCCCTAGAACTTAGAACTAGTTAAAACTAGCTAACCTAAGGACATCACATACATCTATGCCCGAGGCAAGATTCGAACCTGCGATCACATCGGCAGGCGCTTCTAGGTCACCCCTTCATCGGGAAACGTACTTTGTACAGCGATGGGCCATAAGCGAAATGCTTCGCAATGTTGTTTGTTATTAAGTGATAGAGAATTATTGCGATAGGGTGTCCCATAAATCTTGATCACCCAAAATAACTTTTTTTCCTATGCTTTAAACAAAAAAAATTTTCAACCACTGTTTTTTAACATCGCTGGGTAGTTCTTGCTGACGGTGAAAGTTTCATGCTTCCCCACAGATTTAGGGGATACGGGTTAGAGGTTAATTTTTTTTAAATGGAACCGTGTACGTTTTATTCAAGAACACACTTAACTTCGGCAAAAGCTATTCAAAAATATATCACACTTGACCATTGTTGTCACTAAAATGTATATGTCCAAAATATAAATAGCACACAGGTCGTGAAGAAATCGAGCTATTTACTCCCTTGACTGTACACATTACATACCCAGTGTTGTGCTATAACTGACGTGTGGATTTCGTATGTGATTTCCGACAAATTTAAGCACAGGTACTCCTCTACCCATCGCACCTCATTCGCTGTTCCCTAGGCGTGCAGTACACTGCATACCAGTGTAGTCGCGCATCTGAGTAAATTAATAACTGCGTAGAGGGAGCAGACATAGTGAATGCTAATTTTGTTGTGTAAAGGTCTATGGAGAGAGTAACGAAATAATTTTATAACTCGCATTTTTATGTTCAGTGCTGTTAGAGAACGTTATAGTTATTATGTTATTATGACTATCTTGAACTCTACTGTAAACATTTGTTGTCTTTAGTCACAACTACTGTGCAGCAGTCGATTCCCTGAAGAGCCGTCGCCTTCTCGTTGGATGTCTTAACTGATCTGCAAAAATATCCAGCCAGATCTCGATAAGATTTCGTGTTGGTGGTAAGAGCCGCAGCTTGGTTTAAAATTTCAGAAATGTGTAATTGTGCTCGTCACAAAAAGAAACAAGTGGGCTCCCACGACTACAGTACCCACGACTCTGAGTAAGTAAACTCATAAAAATACCTGGGTGGGAAGTGTCATCGAGGCGCAGTCGTGAGTGGGTCAGTCGGTGCACGACGTGGTTCGCTTACAAACATCTGTCCCACCCATCGTAGAAGATGGATCCGTACGAGATAGGATTAACAGGAGAAGAGCAGAACGCAGGCTTCTTTGACCCGAGGAAGACTGTCTCAGTAATGTTGAAAACCCTGAATTCAGAGTGAAGATAGTCCCCAGTTATACCACGAAAGCCTTCTGGTATAGCCTGTCCCGGAGGGCTGATCAGCATTTAGGAATAGGACGGGCTGTAAAACGCTTCCTCTCCTCAACCTGAGGAAAGATATTTAACTGTAAGATCTCGAAGTCGTCGTAGAATACTAACAGACAAAGCTGCTGACGTCGCTGTGCTCTTTGCCGTAAACGTGACTCCTCAACTCAGCACACGACGAGCTGAACATGGAGTCGACGTTTCGAAAGCAAGTGCACATCACATTCTGCAACGTCATAAATTCCATCCTTACCATGTTCATTTACACCTAGAAATCCATAGAAATGACTTCAACAACACGGTTTAATTTTTTCAGTCGGCTCTGAAACAACTCCTAATTCTAAGTGCTTCTCACATATTCTTTTTACCGACGCGGCATCATTCTCCAACAAAGGAGCTGTCAATATGTGACATATGCGTTATTGGTCCTTAAACAATCCACAGTGGCTCCGAAAGCTAGAGCATCGACTTCCATGGTGGGTTAGTGTTTTGTGCCGAATTATTGAAGATATAAATTATCAGACCTTTTCTAAATGGCAAAGGAAGTAGCAGACAATAAGCCCGATTCTTAACACACATTCTTGCTGTTCTCTTGGACGCCGTAACTCTAAATCAGAGAATGGTCGTGTTGTATCAGCAGGATCGATGTCCTGCACATAACGCCTTACGACGAATTATGGGCCGCAAATGCCCTGGCAGGTGGACTGGATTTGGTGTGCGACATAGTTGGCCTGCTCCATCTCCAGACGTTACAGATGTGTGTGAATTTCTAAGGGACCAAACAGATGAGATCATCGGTACGTAGACTTACACACTACTTAAACTAACTTATGCTAAGGACAAACACACACGCACCCATGCCCGAGGGAGGACTCGAATCGTTGGCGGAAGGGACTGCGCATTCCTTCACATGGTACCTGAAACCGCGCTGCCATTCCAAGCTTCAAACACCACTGCATATTTTTCTATGGGGAGCAGTCGAGGACGCTGGCTACCAAAATGTTGCAACAACACCAGAGGACATACAACCGTACATTTTTGATGCTTCTACAGCCATCACAGAGTAAGTAGCATGACGATTTAGGGCATCCTTTACGTGTGAATGCCCAAGGACACCATTTTGAACATAAGTTGTAAACGTTCTGTGTTTCATGTTGTACCACAGTAAAAGTTACTACAAGGGCCATGTTACTTCTGCATTGACATAAGTACTGTAATATGGTACTGTACGATAACACGATCTAATTACTACACCGAGCAATACTGTTGTACACGGGGTTTATTGGTAATTTGCAAAATTCTAAAACGTGCTTTGAAGAGGTTTAACTTGATTGATTGAGTGATTTTGGGGGAAGGGACCAAACAGCGAGTTCATTGGACCCATCTCATCATTCGTTCCCCAGAGACTAATACGCCATCTTTCGCCAGCCACTATGATTAATGAAAGTTTACATGTAGATGACGCAACATAGGAAGACATACCCCTCTCTCGTATCGATATGCTGTCCTTGTCGATGCCCAGCTGCATTAAAGCCGTCGTTGCTGCCAGCACTGCCAGATTTGTGTACTAAATTTCATGTATACCCAAATAACTTACAAATTTATCACATATTCCTCCTGTTATACTGTACACGTACTATAAGTAAAACTTGGTAATTAAAAACCCTTTGAGGCCTCTCTGTTTTAATAACCACATGTGCACATATCAGAGAGCGAGAAAAGCTATCTGTAGCGAAAGTCTGAAAATGAATGTGAACGTAACCTACTCACTGCAGATTGATAATCTAACAAAGCAAACGAAGATAGTCTACCTCCGTGTGATTGATCACTAGAATTGGAGGCAAATGTATGTCAGGAACACATCCAATTGGTAAAAAAATAATTTGTTCCAAGAGGAACATGCACAAAAACACCACTGGATTCTAGCAGCAAACAGACATACCGTCTAATCCGCTCAAATGCTCCCTCAAATTATTTGCCGTCTCAGACACACTTACAGTCTCGTCGGTCAACTTCAATGGTTTTATAGCTTCAGCTTGAACATTAGTTCCCTTTCAAAAGTTCTCCTCTGTTTCTTTTTGTACAGACTAGATAACGTTAGCGATAAGCTATAACATGTGTCATTCTCTTCTCAAACACTGATGGTACTTCTGCGTCCTTAGCCTCACATTACTGCAGCCTGATACCTGTACAAGTTGTAAATATTCTTAGGCACCCTGTATTACATGATTTTCAAATAGTGGAATCCAGTCAAAATTTTCAAAAGCTTACTCTGATTATATACACTCCTGGAAATTGAAATAAGAACACCGCAAATTCATTGTCCCAGGAAGGGGAAAATTTATTGACACATTCCTGGGGTCAGATACATCACATGCTCACACTGACAGAATCACAGGCACATAGACACAGGCAACAGAGCATGCACAATGTCGGCACTAGTACAGTGTATATCCACCTTTCGCAGCAATGCAGGCTGCTATTCTCCCATGGAGACGATCGTAGAGATGCTGGATGTAGTCCTGTGGAACGGCTTGCCATGCCATTTCCACCTGGCGCCTCAGTTGGACCAGTGTTCGTGCTGGACGTGCAGACCGCGTGAGACGACGCTTCATCCAGTCCCAAACATGCTCAATGGGGGACAGATCCGGAGATCTTGCTGGCCAGGGTAGTTGACTTACACCTTCTAGAGCACATTGGGTGGCACGGGATACATGCAGACGTGCATTGTCCTGTTGGAACAGCAAGTTCCCTTGCCGGTCTAGGAATGGTAGAACGATGGGTTCGATGACAGTTTGGATGTACCGTGCACTATTCAGTGTCCCCTCGACGATCACCAGAGGTGTACGGCCAGTGTAGGAGATCGCTCCCCACACCATGATGCCGGGTGTTGGCCCTGTGTGCCTCGGTCGTACGCAGTCCTGATTGTGGCGCTCACCTGCACGGCGCCAAACACGCATACGACCATCATTGGCACCAAGGTAGAAGCGACTCTCATCGCTGAAGACGACACGTCTCCATTCGTCCCTCCATTCACGCCTGTCGCGACACCACTGGAGGCGGGCTGCACGATGTTGGGGCGTGAGCGGAAGACGGCCTAACGGTGTGCGGGACCGTAGCCCAGCTTCATGGAGACGGTTGCGAATGGTCCTCGCCGATACCCCAGCAGCAACAGTGTCCCTAATTTGCTGTAATTTGCTGGGAAGTGGCGGTGCGGTCCCCTACGGCACTGCGTAGGATCCTACAGTCTTGGCGTGCTTCCGTGCGTCGCTGCGGTCCGGTCCCAGGTCGACGGGCACGTGCACCTTCCGCCGACCACTGACGACAACATCGATGTACTGTGGAGACCTCACGCCCCACGTGTTGAGCAATTCGGCGGTACGTCCAACTGGCCTCCCGCATGCCCACTATACGCCCTCACTCAAAGTCCGTCAACTGCACATACGGTTCACGTCCACGCTGTCGCGGCATGCTACCAGTGTTAAAGACTGCGATGGTGCTCCGTATGCCACGGCAAACTGGCTGACACTGACGGCGGCGGTGCACAAATGCTGCGCAGCTAGCGCCATTCGACGGCCAACACCGCGGTTCCTGGTGTGTCCGCTGTGCCGTGCGTGTGATCATTGCTTGTACAGCCCTCTCGCAGTGTGCGGAGCAAGTATGGTGGGTCTGACACACCGGTGTCAATGTGTTCTTTTTTCCATTTCCAGGAGTGTAAATGCTGTAAATGTAGGTTTGCTTTCCTTCAACCCATCATCTAAGATAAATCGTTGTATGTTCCCACATTTCTGCTGAATCGAAACTGTTCTTACCTTAGGCTGACCTCTACCAGTTTTCCCGTTCTTCTGAAAATACTCTAGTCAGTATTTGGCAACGGTTAATTATTAAAATGGTAGTTTGATAACATTTTACCATTCAACACGTGCTTTTCTTTTGAACTCCAATTATTATTTTCTTCACTAAGTCTGACAATATTTCACCAGTCATACATATCTTGCACAGTCGTGGTCATTGCTCACACTACCAAGGCTCTCAGAAGTTCTGAGGGCACGTTCTGTACTCGAGCACACTTCTTTCGACTTCGATCTCTTAGTACTTGCAGCATCGCTTCTCTCCACTCATCATCATTTACTTGCTATCCCCTTCCTATAATTTTTTTGGTCATTAGTCTACTGACTGGTTTGATGCGGCCCGCCACGTATTCCTTTCCTGTGCTAACCTCTTCATCTCAGAGTAGCACTTGCAACCTACGTCCTCAATTATTTGCTTGACGTATTCCAATCTGTCTTCCTCTACAGTTTTTGCCCTCTACAGCTCCCTCTAGTACCGTGGAAGTCATTCCCTCATGTCTTAACAGATGTCCTATCATCCTGTCCCTTCTCCTTATCAGTGTTTTCCACATATTCCTTTCCTCTCCGATTCTGCGCAGAACCTCCTCATTCCTTACCTTTTCAGTCCACCTAATTTTCAACATTCGTCTATAACACCACATCTCAAATGCTTCGATTCCCTTCTATTCCGGTTTTCCCACAGTCCATGTTTCACTACCATACAATTCTGTACTCCAGACGTACATCCTCAGAAATTTCTTCCTCAAATTAAGGCCGGTATTTGATACTAGTAGATTTCTCCTGGAAAGAAATGCCTTTTTTGCCATAGCGAGTCTGCTTTTGATGTCCTCCTTGCTGCGTCCGTCGTTGGTTATTTTACTGCCTAGGTAGCAGAATTCCTTAACTTCATTGACTTCATGACCATCAATCCTGATGTTAAGTTTCTCGCTGTTCTCGTTTCTACTACTTCTCATTACCTTCGTCTTTCTCCGATTTACTCTCAAACCATACTGTATACTCATTAGACTGTTCACTCTGTTCAGCAGGTCATTTAATTCTTCTTCACTTTCAGTCAGGATAGCAATGGCATCAGCGAATCGAATCACTGATATCCTTTCACCTTGTATTTTAATTCCACTCCTGAACCTTTCTTTTATTTCCATCATTGCTTCCTCGATGTACAGATTGAAGAGTAGGGGCGAAAGGCTACAGCCTTGTCTTACTCCCCTCTTAATACGAGCACTTCGTTCTTCATCGTCCACTCTTATTATTCCCTCTTGGTTGTTGTACATATTGTATATGACCCGTCTCTCCCTATAGCTTACCCCTACTTTTTTCAGAATCTTGAACAGCTTGCACCATTTTATATTGTCGAACGCTTTTTCCAGGTCGACAAATCCTATGAACGTGTCTTGATTTTTCTTTAGCCTTGCTTCCATTATTAGCCGTAACGTCAGAATTGCCTCTCTCGTGCCTTTACTTTTCCTAAAGCCAAACTGATCGTCACCTAGCGCGTTATCAATTTTCTTTTCCATTTTTCTGTATATTATACTTGTAAGCAGCTTCGATAAATGAGCTGTTAAGCTGATTGTGCGATAATTCTCGCACTTGTCAGCTCTTGCCGTCTTCGGAACTGAAGTCAGATGGTATGTCGCCAGACTCATATATTCTACACACCAACGTGAATAGTCGTTTTGTTGCCACTTCCCCTAATGATTTTAGAAGATCTGATGGAATGATATATATCCTTTCTGCCTTATTTGACCGTAAGTCCTCCAAAGCTCTTTTAAATTCCGATTCTAATACTGGATCCCCTATATCTTCTAAATCGACTCCTGTTTCTTCTTCTATCACATGAGACAAATCTTCACCCTCATAGAGGCTTTCAATGTATTCTTTCCACCTATCTGCTCTCTCCTCTGCATTTAACAGTGGAATTCCCGTTGCACTCTTAATGTTACCACCGTTGCTTTTAATGTCACCAAAGGTTGTTTTGACTTTCCTGTATGCTGAGTCTGTCCTTCCGACAATCATATCTTTTTCGATGTCTTCACATTTTTCCTGCAGCCATTTCGTCTTAGCTTCCCTGCACTTCCTATTTATTTCATTTCTCAGCGACTTGTATTTCTGTATTCCTGATTTTCCCGGAACATGTTTGTACTTCCTCCTTTCATCAATCAGCTGAAGTATTTCTTCTGTTACCCATGGTTTCTTCGCAGCTACCTTCTTTGTTCCTATGTTTTCCTTCCCATTTTCTGTGATGGCCCTTTTTAGAGATGTCCATTCCTCTTCAACTGTGCTGCCTACTGCGTTATTCCTTATTGCTGTATCTACAGCGTTAGAGAACTTCAAACGTATCTCGTCATTCCTTAGAACTTCCATATCCCATAACAGGCCAGTCGTATGTGTTAATAGCAGACACCATAACTGAAAACAGAATCAAAACCACATTTGTCAAGAAACCATAAATAATTGATTAAACAAAATTTAACGACAATTCGTTCTCATTTAAGGTGTGCACACTTGCACAAGAGTACAGAAAAAAAAAGTTTCTGTTTCACAACCACCCACAAAAAGTTTATTTTGTGAGTAGTAGCTGAGAATGTTTGAAATTTAATAGCTCCTGTATCTACCATTACAAATATCAACGTCCTACATTTACTCTCTTTCAAATTCTAAAGGCAGCAGGGGTAATATACAAGGAGGGAAAGATTATTTACAATTTGTATAGAAACCAGATGGCAGTTATTAGAGGGACATGAAAGGGAGGCAGTGGTTGGGAAGGGAGTGAGACAGGGTTGTAGTCTCTCCCCGATGTTATTCAATCTGTATATCGAGCAAGTAGTGAAGGAAACAAAAGAAAAATTCGGAGTAGGTATTAAAATCCATGGAGAAGAAATAAAAACTTTGAGGTTCGCCGATGATATCGTAATTCTGTCAGAGACAGCAAAGGACTTGGAAGAGCAGTTGAACAAAATGGATAGTGTCTTGAATGGAGGATATAAAATGAACATCAACAAAAGCGAAACGAGGATAATGGAATCTAGTCGAATTAATTCGGGTGATGCTGAGAGAATTAGATTAGGAAATGAGACACTTAAAGTAGTAAAGGAGTTTTGCTATTTGGGGAGTAAAATAACTGATGATGGTCGAAGTAGAGGACATCAAATGTAGACTGGCAATGGCAAGGAAAGCGTTTATGAAGAAGAGAAATTTGTTAACATCGAGTATAGATTTAAGTGTCAGGAAGTCATTTCTGAAAGTATTTGTATGGAGTGTAGCCATGTATGGAAGCGAAACATGGACGATAAATAGTTTGGACAAGAAGAGAATAGAAGCTTTCGAAATGTGGTGCTACAGAAGAATGGTGAAGATTATATGGGTAGACCACATAACTAATGAGGAAGTATTGAGTAGGATTGGGGAAAAGAGAAGTTCGTGGCACAACTTGACCAGAAGAAGGGATCGGTTGGTAGGACATGTTCTGAGGCATCAAGGGATCACCAATTTAGTATTGGAGGGCAGCGTGGAGGGTAAAAATCGTAGAGGGAGACCAAGAGATGACTACACTAAGCAGATTCAGAAGGATGTAGGTTGCAGTAGGTACTGGGAGATGAAGAAGTTTGCACAGGATAGTGTAGCATGGAGAGCTGCATCAAACATGTCTCAGGACTGAAGACCACAACAACAACAACAACATATTTACATGCAACACTAAAATAACTTCCAACAAAAATATTTTCAGGATTGAAAATTAAGCAGCACATTCTGAATTAGTGCATGGGTATGAGGAATATTTACGATTCTAAAAGACTTTTTCATAATATCCATGTATTGCCATCTGTATACAACTGATTAATTTGTCTTGTGGTTCAATGATGGAAATGGAACAATTTACTAAAAGCAAAACAATTCCTTAATTAAAGTACTGTTTGAACATAAAACTATTGGATGCACTGAAAAAATAATTTTAGTGAACTCTGCACTTAATTCTTATAAATTGTTAAAAGTATATACAATCAACGCATATTTGTTTGTTCACATGCAAAGAAAATTTTCAAACAAAGTAAACTTGTGGTGCGATCTGCACTTTTATCTATTGGACATATTACAAAAATATTTCCTTTGTGAATCTAGTACCTATTTCTTTTAATATGTTAATTCTGTTCCCATTTACTGTTTATTTATGTATGTATGTATTAAAATGTTCATATGTTATAAAAAATAACACCAGGTTATTTACTTATGGACGAACCTTTATTTGTAATTATTGTGAATGATCTAAGCGTGACCGAAAATTCTTCCTTCTTTAATTAAATGTTGTTGTAATTTACTACTACGTTAGACCGAAAAGTAGTCAGACTGGATCAAAAAATGTCTGTAGAGTTTAAGAGCGATGGAGACGGCTTTCAGCCAATGGAATGCAGATTCTAGAGGAGCGCTATAGTCAAGTGTATACAGGGAGTTTTCGAGTGAAGAGCTTAACGCAGCGACACTTTTCCTCTGCGAGAGGTCTGAAAGCGCTCTAGAGTAGACCTTTTTCTGCTTGCATTGCAGAAGTGAGGATAGACAGAGTGTAAGCTACCGTTCACGTGCGTCAGTTTGTAAATCATCAATCTGTACTCTGAACGGTTCTGAGCTAGTGAATGTTTCGTGTGTTCTGACTATGAAATGGACTTTCTTTTGTGTATCTTTGTGGCCTATGTATTTCTAGATTTTTCCACCATTCTTGTAACGTTCTCAATGTCACTTTACTACAGTTAAAAAGAATATTTTTTCTATATTATACACGAATATTGTAGGAACACTTTGCATTTATCTGAGATGTCCTTGATTCAATATATAATATGCAACACAATACTCTGTCGTCAAATCAATTACAGATGTTATAATAGAACCCTTACTGATATATTATTCTTTTATGTATTATTTTATATAGCTGTGTATTTTATTAATTTCAAATTCCATCCAGTGCTCACACAACTTTACACCAGGATCACAGCTACAAGTTATTATTTGTAACGGATTAGCTGCGGGGCAAGAAAGCAGACGTACACGGCTCGACTCTGTGACTACATCGTGCTGTTCTATCCAATAGAGCTGTGCATAGCACAACTACAGAAGGTATGAGCAATATCAGGCAAAGTGGTGACTGGTTTACTCGTTGAAGTACTGCTTAGAAGAGCAGCTACACTAGCAGTAGCGGTTAGGTAACATCGGAAATTGCCTTCTATGTATTGCCTTAACCGTTAAACTTTCTCTCCGCTGCTCAGTCCACACTTGACATCTGAGCTCCTGATATTCATACAAGTTGTTTTTCTTTCCTTAAAAGTCTCTTTAATTTTCCTGGTTGCTGCGTACACAATGGTATCAAAAGTTTCCGGACACTCCGAAAAATATGAGTTTTTCATATTAGGTGCATCGCTCTTCCACCTATTGCCAGGTACTCCATGTCACCTACCTCAGTAGTCATTAAACATCGTGAGAGAGCAGAATGGGGCGCTCTGCGGAACCGATGGACTTCGAAAGTGGTCAGGTGATTTGGTGTCACTTGGGTCATACGTCTGTACGCGAGATTTCCACATCCCTAAACATCCCTAGGCACACTGTTTCCGATGTGATAGTGAAATGTAAACGTGAAGGGACACGTAAAGCACAACAGCGTACAGGCCGACCTCGTATGTTAACTGACTGAGACTACCAACAGTTGAAGAGGTTCTTAATGTGTAATAGGTAGTCATCTATCCAGACCATCACACAGGAATTCCAAGGAGCATCAGGATCCACTATGTGTACGATGACAGTTAGGTGGGAGGTGAGAAAACTTGGATTTCACTATCGAGCAGCCACTCATAAGCCAAATATCACGGCGGTAAATGCCAAACGACGCCTCGCTCGGTGTAAGCATCGTAAGCAATAGACTATTAAACAGTGTAAAAACGTTGTGTGGAGTGAAGAATGACGGTACACAATGTGACGATCCGATGGCAGGATGTTGGTATGGCGAATGCCCGGTGAACGACATCTGGCAGCGTGTGTAGTGTCAACAGCAAAATTCGGAGGCCGTGGTGTTTTGGTGTGGTAGCATTTTTCATGGAGGGGCTTGCAGTCCTTCTTTTGCGTGGCACTATCACAGCACAGGCCTACAATAATGTTTTAAGCACCTTCTTGCTTTCCACTGTTGAAGAACATTTCGGGGTTGGCTATTGCATCTTTCAACACGATAGAGCACCTGTTCATAATGCACGGCCTGTGGCTGAGTGGTTACATGACAATAACATCCCTGTAATGAACTGGCTTGCACAGAGCCCTGCCCTGAATTCTATAGAATACCTTTGGGATGCTTTGGAACGCGGACTTCGTGCCAGATTTCATCGACCAATGTCGATACCTCTCCTCAGTGCAGCACTCCGTGAAGAATGTGCCACCATTCCTTAAGAAACCTCCCAGCACCTGATTGAACGTATGCCTGCGAGTGCGGAAGCTGTAATCGAGGCTAAGGGTGGGCCAACACCAAATTGAATTCCAGCATTACCGATGGAGGGGGCCACGAACTTGTAACCCATTTTCGACCACGTGTCCAGATACTTTGATCTCTCTCTTAGCCATGCTTGCTTTTACGGCTTTCCTTTTCTCCTGTGGCCATTCCTGCTCTGGTTATCAGTTCGATAATTACGATGTATGGAGAAGTAAACGATGGCATATATTTACATTATTCGTCCAGAAAGGTCAGAGACATTTTATTCCTGGCGTTTAAGCGACGTCAGTGGATTAACTACGGTGGTAACGTGAACTGAAAATTACTGTAAACATCGTATCAGCATTAGGTCAGTCATTTGTGAGAAACCAGTGTTAATTAGTGGACATGCGGCTGTAGTATGTCGATGATAGTGTGTCACAGACCACAATGGAGCAATAAACTGAATCTCCATAAATCACATGTTGAAGACGTTCTCCAGAATGTTTTGAAGAAAAGAAATGTGCATGCAAGGTTTGTGGTGCTCACCTTGACTGCCAAATACCTACAAAGAACATAGTATGGATGCCTGTTGCAGCTTCACTGAAACGAAAATCGCATTTTTTCTAGACAATGGGTTATGAGACTTGGTATATGAAATTATCTCAAAATAAACAAGCACAGAATTTACCTCTAGTGGTTCGCCCAGGTTGAAAAAGAAGTGAATGTGATGTGAGAGAATAACATCCCATAAGATTTTCCTGACAGTTTCACGTACTTATACGAACGATTTTGAGAGTGATGACAGAAGCGATCTTGTGCCGATACTTTTCTGTCTTCAATATTAACTTTTTTTCGCAGAGGTACTACTGTTGAGTATTTTAAATAATTTGGAAATTTCTCTGATCGGAATAAATCATTTATTATGTTTGTTAAGGGAGCTTGTGTACTCTGTATGCATTGTTTCAGACAGACATTGCTGCACCATATAAACATACTGACTTTAAACGTTTTTGTTTTGTATACTGTTATTGACATTCTATGTGGTTAGTAGTTCCATCATTGAACTTAGTGTATAATTAAGAAGAGATGTTATGCTTATTTTTTGAAATTTTTGTTGAAATTGCTCTTCAGTTTTAGAAAAATGCTCATTCACATACTTTGCTAGGTGGTGTGAATCATTTATTAGTTTATCTGCCTCAATATGTTGAAAGCCTGTGTCTGTCTCTGTCTGTTTCTTTATTGATGACATTCCAGACGTTTTGCTTTTCTCCCCCGATTTTTCATTATTAAGTCATTAACTGACTTTTTTGAAACAGTCAGCACATTTATACGTATCTTATTGTACTTACGATAGAAATTTAAGAACTCTGGTTAATTTTTACGTTCTTTCAAGGAACTGAGCTGCTTAAAGGTTTAGAAGCCTACTTGACACATTTTTTTATCGGTTCTTTTCGTGAGATGTTAATACTAAAGTGAGTCCTTTTACAAATGATTTTTCAAATTTCAGTTTAATTAATCTTGAGAATTTAGATAATTTTGGATGTACTGGTTTCTCTATGCGCTTTAATCCAAATTTGATTTGCTAGTTCTCATGAAAAATCTTGTACTTTCATATCTGATAAATGTCGTTTATAGGCATACGGTTTAGAGATTTTTTTCCATATCCGATTTCACTGCTATACTTTGCCAGAAATGGTCTGAGATATCAAGATATTTTACAGGTAACTCAAACGTTTTCCTGTCCATATTGTGTCCAAATGGTGGATTACCGATGCAGTCATTGTAGGAACGCTAGTTGCACTATTGATCCACAGGGAGATTTCAAAACTCTGAAGGACATTTATGAGAGTGCTGCTAGTTTCATTTATAATACTTGCAATTTTGTTTATGTGACTACATAAAATTATATCCACACTTGTCCTTGGGCTTTTATCTAGAACTTCCGTTAACTGATTGAAAACAGTGTCCACAATAGCACTGGTTGATCATTACACACACGAAATGGTTAAGTTCTTTTCCATGTCACACTGTTAATTCAGTGTCTTATATTTCAAACTGTTTGTCTTCACTTATTGTACTTGATTTAAACTACATTCTTTTTTTCTGTATATAAAAGCATGATCCTCCATCTTTTGAAGTACTCCTACGGTAAGAGTATGTCCTTTCATTCAATGATAAATGAGTATTATGTGGCAGAAAGCTTAACTAATCACATTAATTTTCATCCTGCTATGGAGTGTGTGCTGATTTGAAACTCCCTGGAAGATTCAAAAGGTGTGTCGGACTAGGATGTTGTGGATAGCTCAGTAAGCTGAGCACTTGTTCGCAAATTTCAGAGGCACCAGGATCGAGCTCTGGTCATGCATACAGTTGCAATCAGGCAGTAGATGACTATTGCTTGAAAGCAACAGCCTCCTTCGCTTCCCGCTATGGGGAACGCACGCTCTCAGTCGCGACCCTTAATGGGAACCCTGATGAGGTCTGTAAACTTGGGGGGGGGGGGGGGGGGGGAGGGGGGCGGTGTTAAACGGTTAGTGATGGGAGATGTCTGGGACATGAACGCTACAAGCAACTGCCGGAAATGAATATCGCTTTGATCGACGGTGGGTGTCCTTACGCTTGGGATCGTATGACTCAGATTTGGTGGATGAGGGCCGAGGTATTGTGTCTGTTGATTGGTGCCCACAGAAATCACAGGCGAAATGGGATGGCTGAGTTGTATGGATCTGTTTGGTGAGCAGCTGAGTGTGTAGACTGTAAGCTGCTATTCGGAGCAATTCGCTGTGCCACAGATTTCTTTATACTTTGTGCGTTAGGCTTTCGTTAAGCCTGGCGCTATTGAGAAGTTTATCGCTCCCACTAACTTATGTTGGTACATTAGTTTAATGTCACTGTTATTTCTGTTTATTCGCTTGAGACTTGTAGGTGATTTATGAATATCACGTGAGTTGCTTCTGTAATCTATGTACTATAATGTTATAATCTGTATACTTAGCATAAATTCAAGGAGGACAAGAAGAGTTTGGTGTTAAATCAGTTACAGGAGAGACTGGCCTGTACAGAAGTTTTTATAATGCAAGAACCTAGATTGTAATCTACGCACCTGGCCCCTCCAAGGTATTAACGCTGCATGAACAGAACAATTAATTCTAATCCCGGGAGTGCCGAACTAACAAGACTGATAGTGCTAACGACATCATTTCAGTCAATTGTACCGGCTCCTCCATGACCCGCCACAACTGCTACACCAGTGCAACACTTCTCACACCAATTCCTTCTTTGTGAGCCAACTAGCATCCGACACGTACATAACTCATATGACTGAAAACCCACACAGGAAAGCAAGGAACAGTCCTAAATTTAGAACTTGATATCGCAGTTGGTGAACTATTGCAAAGGCTACAACAGCAGAGGTTTTGATGCCTTAACGATCCCATAACCTTGAGCTATTGTGCCACCGCTACAGATCATTTCACTGTTGATGCTTACTCGATTATCTTAAAATGGCTACAGTTTGTTTATTTAGCTTATTCAATTTTCTAAATTACAAACAACCAGGTGCTGAAAGTTTTAAAAAAAACAACCTGCATCTGCCGTTGTGATAGTTGCAAGCTTTGTGCCAGCTATCAATGTACAGATGTCAGTGTAACGGAAAGTCAGCTATACTTATTTGTTGTTTTCTTTTATTTTGAATAGCTGTACATTAAATGTAAATTAAGTTATAGTGTTACGCGAATTTATTCATCTATTGTGATTTGTTTCAGTTCAAAGAATTTATCAGACGAGAAATTCGCAAACTATTCGATGAAAGTGAGGTTGGCATCTGTTCAGACTTTTCAGACCCGGAGGAAAGTGATGTGGATTTGAATGATGAAAACAGATATGTGGCAGTTCTTTATTGGAAATGACGAAGTTACGTTTTGGGGTAAATATGATTGTTCTAAAACATCAAAAACCGATTGAAGAAACATTGTGAAAATTCGACCAGAGCCAAAGAGAAATGTTATGAATATAACTAATGAAATCTGAGCTTTTCTGAAAATAATTGACCTTGACATGATTTGAAAAATCTTAAACTATACACATATGTATACAAACAGACAGCGAGACACACATGAGTTCTCCAGTGAAAGAGATAGTAAAGTGACACCAACATACGGAATAATGGCTGTGTTTGGGATACATTTAGATTAGAACAGGAAGAGGTCATCATACTGCTGTAGTGGCATTCAGGGCAGCAGACTGAACAGAAATACCACTGGTTAGAAGAAACAGAAGGTTTCTGTTTCTTCTGCGTTGTAAGCGTTTTGATGATATGTAAACGAGGCTTGAGCGGAGAAAAGTAATGGGGTGGTTGTAGTTCGTAGGACACTGGAAGTTTTTATCATTAACTGTCAAAGTTCTTACAGCCTGGGTGAGTTCGCCATAATAAATGAAATGCTTGACCCGTTGTAGGTCCGCTGCTTATAGATTCAGTACATGCTCAGCAAGATAGCTATATACCGTATGTGATACAACTGTTCGCTTCATACACTACAAAAACATTTTATTGATATAATCTAGAGGTTTACTGCGACATACATCCGGAAGGGCAGTATCAAGTATCTAAGTTTCTAAAGATACAGTGAAGGACATATGGTGCCTAGAAAAGAATCTAATAGGTATGTAACAACTGCCAACTGATACGGAAGCTACCTTCCTCCTAAGCTGCAGATGAAAATCACCTCTATAGGTACAATGAAGAAGAACATATGTGAAATTCCACGAGAATTTCTCACAAACAGAACATGAGGAATTGATAGAGCAAGAAGTGGATTTCAGAAGGAAATGACCTTAGTTTCATACGTTTCTCTTAAGAACTGTGCTGACATAATTTGTAGACCGTGCATGGCACAATAGCAGTTGATGACGAAACACACAGTCCAGACGTAATACGTAATGATTGACTACCTTGTGGGAAAAGGTGCGGCTGACGTTGTAGACAAAATGTGTGCCTACTACTCCGTTTCAAGAACTGCGAGAAGATGGACATTGTCTATTTTTTCAGTTTGTTGAGCATTGCTGCAATTAATTCTCAGTAAGGTAGCGGAGTTCATACGAAAGAACAGCTTGTATCTTTAGCTCAGGTCATTGCCAGCCGATATCACCATATTTCTTATGCTGCATCCTGCCGAAGCAAACGCTTTTGAAGATCAGTACCTTGAACCACCAGCGAAGAAATGTGGGATGTGTATCCATTGTGGACGTCATAAAATTTCATCCACTTCAGTGAAATGTGATACGTATAACAACTTTGCTAGCAACAGCAGATTAAGAAAGGGACTGCCTGCGAAAGGTGTTATGAAAATGAACGTATGCCACTATAACTGGCTGAAATGATATGAAAAGAACTAAAAGAGCTGTAGTTTCTGTTATAATGGGTGCTGATAGAGAGCGTGAACTGTTTTTTTTTTCAATATATTTAATGATTTGTTTAGTCCAGACTTGCATTTAATAAAAAATCAGTACTGTAAAATTTACAATGTGACAATGTTAGGTGTGCCTGTGCAAAGCTTATAGTGTACAAATACACTCTGCTACCTTAATGAGGGATGGCATTTAGGTGGGGTTCAGGCTGGGTGTTTTGCAAATGTGGACTCAGTTTTAATAACAATGTACACTCCTGGAAATTGAAATAAGAACACTGTAAATTCATTGTCCCAGGAAGGGGAAACTTTATTGACACATTCCTGGGGTCAGATACATCACATGATCACACTGACAGAACTACAGGCACATAGACACAGGCAACAGAGCATGCACAATGTCGGCACTAGTACAGTGTATATCCACCTTTCGCAGCAATGCAGGCTGCTATTCTCCCATGGAGACGATCGTAGAGATGCTGGATGTAGTCCTGTGGAACGGCTTGCCATGCCATTTCCACCTGGCGCCTCAGTTGGACCAGCATTCGTGCTGGACGTGCAGACCGCGTGAGACGACGCTTCATCCAGTCCCAAACATGCTCAATGGGGGACAGATCCGGAGATCTTGCTGGCCAGGGTAGTTGACTTACACCTTCTAGAGCACGTTGGGTGACACGGGATACATGCGGACGTGCATTGTCCTGTTGGAACAGCAAGTTCCCTTGCCGGTCTAGGAATGGTAGAACGATGGGTTCGGTGACGGTTTGGATGTACCGTACACTATTCAGTGTCCCCTCGACGATCACCAGAGGTGTACGGCCAGTGTAGGAGATCGCTCCCCACACCATGATGCCGGGTGTTGGCCCTGTGTGCCTCGGTCGTATGCAGTCCTAATTGTGGCGCTCACCTGCACGGCGCCAAACACGCACACGACCATCATTGGCACCAAGGCAGAAGCGACTCTCATCGCTGAAGACGACACGTCTCCATTCGTCCCTCCATTCACGCCTGTCGCGACACCACTGGAGGCGGGCTGCACGATGTTGGGGCGTGAGCGGAAGACGGCCTAACGGTGTGCGGGACCGTAGCCCAGCTTCATGAACACGGTTGCGAATGGTCCTCGCCGATACCCCAGGAGCAACAGTGTCCCTAATTTTCTGGGAAGTGGCGGTGCGGTCCCCTACGGCACTGCGTAGGATCCTACGGTCTTGGCGTGCATCCGTGCGTCGCTGCGGTCCGGTCCCAGGTCGATGGGCACGTGCACCTTCCGCCGACCATTGGCGACAACATCGATGTACTATGGAGACCTCACGCCCCACGTGTTGAGCAATTCGGCGGTACGTCCACCCGGCCTCCCGCATGCCCACTATACGCCCTCGCTCAAAGTCCGTCAACTGCACATACGGTTCACGTCCACGCTGTCGCGGCATGCTACCAGTGTTAAAGACTGCGATGAAGCTCCGTATGCCACGGCAAACTGGCTGACACTGACGGCGGCGGTGCACAAATGCTGCGCAGCTAGCGCCATTCGACGGCCAACACCGCGGTTCCTGGTGTGCCCGCTGTGCTGTGCGTGTGATCATTGCTTGTACAGCCCTCTTGCAGTGTCCGGAGCAAGTATGGTGGGTCTGACACACCGGTGTCAATGTGTTCTTTTTTCCATTTCCAGGAGTGTATTTAACACATAGAATATCAGAACAAAATTCTTTGTAGCCCGAATAATCCTTAGCAGAATTTGTTAAATTCAGAATACTGAATATAGAATAAGTAGCTTGTCCTACAAAGGGCAACCAAATACATCGTAACATGTACGTGTGTACGGTCGTCGGACCTTCGTAGTCGTGACCAGTTAGTCCTTATCTATAAAATACTTAACTTACCCAGGACAGTCACTATGTAATATAGCTGTTAACTACTCCTTGTTCTCTTGCTACTAATTACACTCAATTATCAAGCATAAGCTACTAAATACACTACCCAACTACCTAAATATATGTCTAAATTGTAACTAATCCAGTTACATGTATTAAATATCTATCAGTAATCCAATTACGTGTAATAAAAGTCGATCAGTAATCCAGTTACATGTATTAAAAATCCGTCACATAGAGCTACACAGTTAATTTCGGTGCACTTAAGTGAAGCAATGGTTTGGTAACAACAAAATCATAGTACAATTTAAAATCATAATTTACAGAACAGAACCATTGTTGTAATTGAAACAATTTCAACTCTTATTTAATCAGCACTGTCACACACACAGTGTAAACTGATTTGGAAAGCTTGCTTACTGAGGTAACACTGCCTATTGTATTCCCATGTGCAGACAAGACATTTCAGAACGTTCAAAAGCTTATGTGGCACGGTTATTACAATGGGCAGCATTTATGCAATGCACCTTTACACATTTGTAATCATACTGTTCCTTGACTTGAAGCCAAGGTTATCAGTATATCAAAATTAACTCCTAAAGGATTCTGATGCTGTTCCTCGCCTCCACTGCAGTATTGTGTGCATAACCAGAGAGCACAGCACCCACTGCCTCAGGCTGCTGCTCACATAACCACTATCCATGATGACCATTGTCCATTTGGTATTGCTTTATACCAACTCCGTTACGCCTCTTGAACTTGGCTTTTAGCAGGTCAACCTGGTTTCTGTCTGTCTAAGAAGTGAGTGCTCCTCTAGCGGCTCATTGGACTTGCCACACCGACGCCAAACAAGTGTCACCAGTGTACCATACACCATGCATCATCGCTGGCCTACAACTTATCGACCACTAACTGCAGCGGTTGCTGGCTCAAATTGAACTCGCTGCTTCCTCACCAACACTTCTTCCTTACTCCAGAATCTCTGTGGCCAGCAAGCAGATCAGCAAACATTGGCCATCGCTCCATAGCCTGGCCCCCGGCGAGACGCTGCAGCATTGCTAGCCACTTTCGCTACGGTGCCAGCGATGGCCTCCAGAAGATGTCAGTTCCTCATCGTACTGCAGACTGACTGCCACCGTCCTTGCGTCCTCATAGCAGCGCCAGGCGGTGCTCTCGATGGCCACATTTCCCGCCAACTGCCACACTACAGCAGCATCAGAGGCACATACCCACGAACATGATTACTGGCACCGGCAAAGTAGCGGTACAATTCGAAGAGACACAAAGTAATCTGCAGCTAGGACATACTGAACTAGTGTTTTCGTAATACTCATATCTGTCAGCACCTGTCTTCATTGGAATTGCAAATGCATATATTTCGTGAATTACGAGTTACGTCTCTCTCTCCTATCTTGCATATTATGTGATATGGTTTTGTTATGGCTGGAACTGAAAATCCCAACGATTCTGACGGAATTTCTGTTAGTACAGGAGCCCAGTTTTTTTTCTCAGGATCCTTAGATTTACTACATTTCTCCGGTTTACACAGTTTTAATCTGCAGGAGTTCCACTTATTGCTCTGAAAATCTTTTGCAGTTTAATATCTGTTACATAATCTATTTGAAACATTCTGGTGTGTCCAAGTCTCCTCCATTTATGTAACCTTCACTCATGATTCCTAAACTAAGTGTTAGTAACGATTCAATTGTGTTCGGAGCCACATTACATGCCGCAGCTTCATTTGTCACTTCTTTCCCTCATTCATGTTCTCCTACTTTTTCCTTCTCTTTCTTCTTCTACAATCGATATCGAGACAACTACAACAGTTGTATTTTCATTTCCCTTAACTAGCTGAATGATTTGTTATATCTCATGATACACTTCTCCAATCATAGAAACTTGTTTTACTGTGGTGGCTGCTGTCTTCATGTCTATTACGGCTAGGATAGTGCATTCACTATGCTATTCGTACTACCTTACTCACATTCCTGTTTTATTTATCGTTGGTAGATCTACTACTGTTCACCCATATTTAATTATCCTTATAACCTTGTACTCACTTTACCGCAAGTTCCATACTTCTAGCCCCTGTATTTTATTGATTCGCATTCCTTCTAACTTTAAGCTGACCACTTCCATTTCTAAATTATATAACACGGGAAGTCTTTTCTGAAAGTATTTGTATGGAGTAGCCATGTATGGACGTGAAACATGGACAATAAATAGTTTAGACAAAAAGAGGATAGAAGCTTTCGAAATGTGGTGCTGCACAAGAATGCTGAAGATTAGATGGGTAGATCACATAACTAATGAGAAGGTATTGAATAGAACTGGGGAGAAGAGGAGTTTGTGGCACAGCTTGACTAGAAGAAGGGATCGGTTGGTAGGACATATTCTGAGACGTCAAGGGATCACCAATTTAGCATTGGCAGTGCAGATTGTAAAAATCGTAGAGGGAGACCAAGAGATGAATACACTAAACAGATTCAGTAAGATATAGGTTGCAGTAGGTACTGGGAGATGAAGAAGCTTGCACAGGATAGATCAGAATGGAGAGCTGCATCAGACCAGTCTCAGGACTGAAGACCACAACAACAACAACAACAACATAACCCTCTTCACGAGGTGAGGAGGTTTATGTGCCTCAGTGCCTCATTTACAGTCATCCAAATCTGATTTATCAATATGTGAGAAACTCAGTATGTCCCTAGGGGACTCATCTGTTGTAAGTCGGTAGTAACACGTGACCCCAGAACTAAGACTGACATTGCATTCTCCTATCTATGTCTGACTGATTCCGTTTTGTTTCCTTTTGGTCTCTCTTGGCCAACAAATGCAATATTAACAAAAATATTAAAATCACATAAATAATTTACGCTATCTTAAAAAAGTTCCCTTGTACTCAAGTACAGTACACAATAATAATTAAAATGTTAAAAATAGAAAATGTATTTACACTGTTATGATGAATGGAAATGAAAGCAGATAGCCATGAAATTAGCATACAGTATACATAAGAAGTTCAGCATCAAAGATAGGGCCCACAGGTATGATGAATTACACAGTGTGAACAATCAGAATTAACAATATGCCTAATACAGGGTGATTCAAAAAGAATACCACAACTTTAAAAGTGTGTATTTAATGAAAGAAACATAATATAACCTTCTGTTGTACATCATTACAAAGAGTATTTTAAAAGGTTTTTTTTTTCACTCAAAAACAAGTTCAGAGATGTTCAATATGGCCCCCTCCAGACACTCGAGCAATATCAACCCGATACTCCAACTCGTTCCACACTCTCTGTAGCATATCAGGCGTAACAGTTTGGATAGCTGCTGTTATTTCTCGTTTCAAATTATCAATGGTGGCTGGGAGAGGTGGCCGAAACACCATATCCTTAACACACGACCATAAGAAAAACTCGCAGGGGATAAGATCATCACTGGCCTCCAAGAAGCCCTGAAGTGCTGCCTGGCGGCCGATCCATCGCCTCGGGTAGTTGACGTTCAGGTAGTTACGAACAGATAAGTGACAACGTGGTGGCGCTCCATCCTGCTGAAATATGAATTGTTGTGCTTCTTGTCCGAGCTGAGGGAATAGGCAATTCTCTAACATCTCCAGATACTGTAGTCCAGTTACAGTAGCACCTTCGAAGAAAAAGGGACCAAAAACTTTATTGGCTGAAATGGCACAGAAAACGTTCACCTTAGGTGAGTCACGTTCATACTGAGTTGTTTCCTGCAGATTCTCAGTGCCCCATATACAGACATTGTGACGGTTGACTTTCCCGTTAGTGTGGAAAGTTGCTTCATCACTAAACACAAGATTAAAAGAATCGATTTCTGTGATTTTATCCTTGCTCAAATGGAAACAGATGAATCTTCCGTTTCAAAGATTATCAGCTGCAGACAGTGCTTGAACCAATTTCTGACGATAAGGTTTCATAACTAACCTTTTTCGTAAGACTCTCCATACAGTTGATTGTAAATTTGCAGCTCTCTGCTAGCTCTGCGAGTCGCTTTCCTGGGCTGCGAACAAATGCTTGCTGGATGCGTGCTACATTTTCATCACTCGTTCTCTGCCACCCAGAACTTTTCCCTTTGCACAAACACCCATTATCTGTAAACTGTTTATACCAACGTTTAATACACCACCTATCAGGAGGTTTAACACCATACTTCGTTCGAAATGCACGCTGAACAACTGTCGTCGATTCACTTCTGCCATACTCATTAGCACAAAAAGCTTTCTGTTGAGCGGTCGCCATCTTAGCATCAACTGACGCTGACGCCTAGTCAACAGCGCCTCAATCGAAAAAATGTACAACTAAATGAAACTTTATAGCTCCCTTAATTCGCCGACAGATAGTGCTTAGCTCTGCCTTTTGTCGTTGCAGAGTTTTAAGTTCCTAAAGTTGTGGTAATCTTTTTGAATCACCCTGTATATTTCTTACAGACTATTAGTCAGGTACATACGTAACAGCAAGATGAAGAGGTGATAATGATATAATCCAAAGCTACAAAATCTAAATTTTGCAGGGGAGCACTTTAAAACTTCGAATAAATCCATAAATCATATTTCAACTTTTAGGGTTTTTTGTCATTTGACCATTCGCTGTAGAATTGTGCTTTTCATTTTCTTTGGGTAGTTTAAAAAATGAAATATATTAATCAAAATAATAATATTTTATTTATAAAATGTACAGCATATAAAAATAAATTTCAAATTATCATTAATTATAGTTACCTCCATTGCACTTGTTGCATCTTAATATTGCTCAGAAGGTAATTATTTTGGCACTTGAAATCACCCATATCCCAAAAAGAACTGAATATCTGTTCTACACATTCATGAATTTTGCTCCACACTTGTTTTTACATTTACATCCAGGACCAAGAATTTTAGCACCAACAATTTGTCCTGTTTTATCAGGTATGTACTCTCTGCCATAATTTCTCCGGCTTTTACTTTTTCCCCTTTTCCAATTACTCATATTTCTCCTATTTCTTCTGCTTTTAGGTTCTTTAGCAGGTGATACTTCAGGAGACCTTTCAAATTCATCAGCATCCTAAGCCAAATAAAGTATTCAGAATGAGAAAGACCAAAGACACTTTAACACATATATCAAACTTTAATATATTATACATACAGGTTTATAGTATTTAAATTATTACCAATAATGCAGTAATTAATAGGACCAGTAAAATTTGTTCATGATTCACATGTACATATTTTAATTAGCGAGAATGTAAGAATTATAATTACGTAATAATATTTCACTGTGATACAGACCTAAGCCTCAAAGTTTTATATGTTTTAAAAAGTGAGTATTTTAGACTTACTCTGTCATTTTCAGATAAAAATTCATCATAGGGACAATAACTGCTGCCACTGGACGAAAAGTTGTCTTCAGAACTAACCATTTCTGTATCTGACTCTTCTTGTAAGGTTATGCATGGAAGTAGCCTCTTCTGTAGCTTTGGGTTGTTTCAGACGCGAAAAAGAAGGCTTCCTCACAGTATGAGAACAACAAGTCTAAACTGCTCTGCCATCTAGTGAGGGAAAGTTAAAATATTTACACAGTAGCTTCCTCTGTTGAGTAGAAGTTGAACTAACACAGAAAACGTATTTTCAGAAAAGTGTGGCTTTCTCGCCCCTTCAGTTTCAGTCATTGAGCACTGTACCACAAATCTACGATTCAAAGACGTTGCTCCTCAAAGTCAGTTCCATAAACATTTAACAGCAGTGTAAATTAATATGGTCAAACTCATGCGACTGCTTCCTGCAAATGCGACACTGCAACAGACAGACATCAACATGCACTGGAGGCATCAGAGAATTGCATGCAAACAGCTTCACATCACACACACCACACACACACACACACACACACACACACAATCGCAGTTCTCACACTCTACCAAGCGCACAGCAATGACTACTTAACAGAAACCACACTAGATGTGATGTACTTGCTTCCACCAAACAACGCCTTTTTGCTTCCTAGCTGTCCACTAGCCAGGAGCTCCCCAAGTGTATCTATCAACGCTTTCTGTCCAAGCCGTTCCAATCTCCCTTCTGGCGGTCGATGTTCTTCTCTCAGTGGTCCTCGACATTCCGTCTCTGTGGTACTCAGCGACCTGTCTTTAATACACAGCGGCCTCCCCCCATTGGCCCTGAACGGTGTTGGTGTATCGTTGTTGTTGGTACCATTGCCATCGTGGTGCATTGCCAGTGCCACCACAGGGCTATTCGTGCAGCCCTTCAAATTGGCATGATGTGTGACGTTTAGTTCAAATGTTCAAATGTCTGTGAATTCCCAAGGGACCAGGCTGCTGAGGTCATCAGTCCCTAGACGTATCCACTGCTGAAACTACCTTATCATAAGAACAACGCACAGACCCATGCCTGATGGAGAACTCGTTCCCCTGGCGGGAGGGGCTGCGCAATCCGTGACAAGGCGCCTCTACCCGCGCTGCCACTCCTGGCGGTGACGTTCAGTGACAGCACACTATTTATTCACAAAAGATGGAAATCTGAAACTGACAATTTCAACTTATATCGTCAGAGGCTTATATCTTTGAGAGTTGACAATAAGAAGAGGCTCTCTCTGTATAATAGGTGTATTTGCTTGCAAGGACGGGAAGGAAGAATGAAGTGAAAATCAAAGAGTTTGCTCCTAAATCAAAGAGTCTGCTCCTATAAAACAATTAAAAATCACCCAACACCTTCTCACGAGAAAAGGGGCTATTATACCCGTAGATGGGGTAAACGTGTGTGTGTGTGTGTGTGTGTGTGTGTGTGTGTGTGTGTGTGTGTGTGTAATTGGATTTTATGAGCGCTAAACAGAAGGGTTACCAGCGCTCTTACACTCGTTAAAACAAACGCATGTGGCTAAAACCTCGAGAATTTTTCTCCACACTCAAGAGCTCGAATTGGCCACACAATCTCTATACTGCACATGCTCTGTAACCACGAAGAAAGAGTAAACGTAGCTATACATGAGATTAAAACACAATTAAAACTACAAGGGGGCAGAAGAAAGGCACAGGTAAATATCACTGGCTGACTATTTACAAAAAATTTTGTGAGCCTGTCACCCTGTTAACACACTGAAACCATGTCCCTAAAATCTTGGGAAAAATGGAAACCGTACAAATCCTCAAAACTCGATCCACATCCGTTTGAATGTTATTTAAAACAGTGGGCAGATCCGTCGGCAAATCCGCCGTGGCCTACTCGTCGGAAAATAAAACACAGTCCAAAAAATGTAGGCCACAAGCACCACACATTGGAGGGTCTCCTCGTCGGAGCGTCATAAGGTTACGGCCTAAGCGAAGACAAGAAAGATGGACGCCGTCCCGTCGATCAGGTTGGGAGGAGGTACACCGCAGATGCGGTTTGGGACTTACTAGACGGAACTTATTGTCTGTCAATCCAGCCACTTACTCTCCCACCGACACAAGACCCTGGAGTTCTACAGCGAGGCCATAGCATGCAGGGAGATGGTACACTGCCATAGATGAAGATTACGACACGCCTCCTTGGCTGCTAGATCTGCCCTTTCATTCCCCGTAACACTCATGTGCCCTGGTACTCATCAGAAAGACACCTGCTCCTCAGTCGCTATAGTTCGAGAGATGCATCCTGGATGTTCTGGACTATTATATCTGCTGGGTACAAACGTTGCAGAGAGTGTAGGACTCTGCGAGAATCGGAATGCACAAGAAATTTAGGACTGTAAGAACGTTTCATGTGCTCCAGTGTCCACAAAGTAGCACATAGTTCTGGATCAAAGTCAGTAGTGTCTTGAGACAGTTAGACATTCAGGGCACGATCTGGGAAAACAACAGTGCAACCAACTGACGCCCCCTGTTTCGACTCATCCGTAAAGACAGCTACATTGTTGTGGTACTCATATAAAATGTCAGAAGAAGCCACTTTACAAACAGAAGCAGGAGTGCAATCTCTCCTGTACTGCACCAAATCTAAGATTGCTCTGCGCCTCTGCAGAAACTAGGGTTGGAGACAGTTAAAACCCTGGATTTAGGGTCACACTTACTCCACACTGAGTAACACCAGCACACAGATCCCAAACGGTACTGTGGCTCATGGATGTTTGGAAACAGTATGGCATGTAGATGAAGTCGGAGCTGCGAGGAATTTACATTCCTGATGCACTATGAGGATCTGCTCCCGGGTGTTGAGTGACACATTCCCGATCTCAGCGCAGAGAGGGCCCGCCAGTTCATACATCGTGCACCCATAGCCTAGCCACGAACGCATGAAAGCCCTATGAAACAGACGCCCCTGTCTGCAACCCAAGACCTGTGGCTAAGCCACTTTATGATTTTCAGTGTCTTGAGAGTTCTGGCTTTGAAATCTTTCAGATGTGGCATCAATGACAATGTGGAGTCAAAAATGAGTCCAGGAAACCTCACGAAGTCTATAAAAGATAGAGTGGAGCCCCCATGTGCAGGACAGGTAAATTTAAATTACGACGACAATGATTAAAATGACCACACACATACACACACACACACACACAAACACACACACACACACACACACACACACACACACACACACACACTCACACACACACACACACACATACCTTATCTGATGAAGTTAAAAACCTCTCTTTATAGCTCACTCCTCTAACGTCCACACTGTAAGCTGCAATTGGTAGTTCACGGTTGCAACACTGTAGAATGAATAGAGTACAGCCTTATCGTCCACAAGTAAGGAGCACTGTACAGGACTCCTTAACGTCGTTATGATATTGTTTATGGCTATAGAAAAGAGGGTAACACTTAAAACACTGCCCTGAGGGACACTATTCTCCTGCTCTAAAAGACCTAACATCGTGTCACCAACTCTCTTCTAAAAGACCGCTGAGATAGGAAAGACCATATGAACAGGGGCGGTGGCCACGAAAGCACCACTGACGCAGTCGTGTGAGAATAGAGTACGTAATATAGTACGCCATACTGATATAGAATAATATGCCAATACAGTGAATGACAGTTGTAAGACTAGGAATTGTGGCAACTTAAGTGTTCATTTTAACTCTCTCTACAGTGACACGGTAGCGGCGAAACGCCTGATCCTGGCTGACATTGTCAGTAGTTTTCACAAAATGCTCTGCCAGCGCCTGAGTGGTGTCTCTGGGCGTTGTTTGGAGATACCGCTGTTTCAGGACTGCTGCTATTGGTAAACGACTGTGTTTATCGGAAATCCTGCGAATGGTTTTCCGTACTTTCGTGGAACAAGTGGAACGGTTGACAGAGTCCAGAAACGCTTACCATAATCTTTTCTTGCTCTCCTTGATTATGCGTCGAACCTTGACTCTCACGACTGTAAAGACTACGAGGCCTGCAGAGCGGCATTTAAATCTTTGAAGAGCTACACGCCAGTCCAGGATTGCTGAACAGCACTCATGTGTCCACCAACGTACAGGTCGTCTCCTAAGATGACCTGAGGACTGCTGTATGGAAAAGACAGTGGAATGTGTGTGGTCCACCCACTCCTGGTTGCTGTCATGATGTTAAAACACAGCAAGCTCGCTGAACAGCGTCCAGTTAGATCTGCTGACCATCCAATTTCGTGATTTCTCTATAGGTAATGCTCCATGCTGTAGGTGAATTCGAAGTGGAAAATGGTCACGGGAATGAAGGTCCTAAATGACCTCTCACTGAACTGACTACCAGGACTGGAGAGCAGGAAGAGCAGTTGATGGCTAGAATGACTCAGTAACAGCACAGAAAGCTGCACAGAAATGGGTGTGAGTGCCTCTGCTGAGCATGCACAGCTCGTGAGACGTAAGGCTCACCATAACGTGACCCCAAGGGCAAGTACAGGCCAAGCCCAATAAGATATGATGGGCACTGAAGTCTCACAGTAGGAGAAATGATCACAGGAATTGTTTCACAAAGTCTATGAGAGTCGTAGAGTCTATTGCATCTTGCAGAGATAAATGCAGTGAGAAAAAGTGATCCTCCAACACCCATGAATTTCGACAGAAACTGCTTGCAGGTCAGTGGCCACGTGGAGAACAGAGGAACGATGTGCTTAACTGACAAACACTGCCACCCCTCCCTTGACTCTGTTCCCAGTCAGGTCATCCTTTCGGTGAAGGATATAGCCTTAGAGCACAGGAATTTCAGTGTCTTTAAAACGTGTTTCTTGTAAACACAAGGACAGGGGGCATTTCTCTACTAGCAGCTTCAGTTCCTCCACATGTGCCCTGAACCCGGTAATGTTCCACTGTAATATGGGTTTCACATTTCACATGCGTTACGCTTTCATCCTGTCTTTCCGACTGGCTGGTGAGCCAGTAATGGGGCGATACGCCTGCCCTAGTCCGAAATCGAGGTATATTAGCTGTACTGAAGAGGCAGTGCAGACTTCAGAGAGGATGAACATCATTGGATTGTTTACTTCCAGACTCTGCAGCTGGTGGATGATTCATCTTTGGTTTATACCCTGGGTTGGGAGCCAAGACCTTGGCTGTGGTAGTGACAGTACTGGATGGTGGACATGACTGAACCTTTGGTAGAACAAGGAGCTCCATAACGTTACTGACCACAGACTTATCAGATGTTTTGGGAGGAAGTGTAGGCTCTAATAAAAGTGCAGCAGCGCAAGTGCACTGGCAAACGCAGGCATTAGTGCCGATACTACCAACCTCTGCCCAACCTACGTTTGCGTAGCAGCATTAGTCATCTGAACTGGCTGTTTAAGAAAAGATGTAAAGGAATGAAATTTTCAGTCTGTAGCGGAGTGTGCACTGATGCGAAACTTCCTGTGCTGGACCGAGACTCGAATTCGGGACCTTTGCCTTTTGCGGGCAAGTGCTCTACCAGCTGAACTACTGAAGCACGACTCACGATCAGCCCTCACAGCTTTAATTCTGTCAGTACTTCGTCTCCTACCTTGCCAACTTCACAGACGCTCTCTTCCCAAACTTGCAGAACTAGCACTCCTGGAACAAAGGATATTGCGGAGGCATGGCTTTGCCACAGCCTGGTAGATGTTTCCAGACAAGTTTTCATTTCACAACATCGTGTTTTGCACGGGTGTTAGTTTTACAAGTTTCGCAGGAGAGCTTCTGTGAATATATTAAAAAACTACAGCCTCGATTGCTAAAAAAGCACCTATTCTTAACCTAGGTTTCGGCGTAGATAACTACACCTTCTTCAGAACAATAAAACCCACAAGTGCCTAAGAAGACCTTTGTCAATGATTAAAAGAACAAGATAGCTATACATTTATAAACGAAAAAAAGGGAAACACAAATAGTACGTGTGTACAAAGTCTAAACCGTTACTTAACTTAATGGTGTAACCTCCACCTCACAGCGGCCTATGTTCGATGTGCCATGACCCGCCATAAACTGCAGCTACAAATGGTCATTTGTATGGTGTTCTTTTAATCATTGACAAAGGTCTTCTTAGGCACTTGTGGGTTTTATTGTTCTGAAGAAGGTGTAGTTATCTACGCCGAAACCTAGGTTAACACCAGTTGCTTTTTTCGCAATCGAGGAGGGTTTCTAGTTTTTTTAATATATTAACCAACGATTGCTGACGCGCTGCGATGTTGAAGGTTCTTAGCTTGTGTGAAGTTTGGAAGGAAGGAGACGAGGCACTGGAGGAATTAAAGCTGTGAGGACTGATCGTGAGCCGTGCTTCGGTAGCTCAGTTGGTAGAGCACTTGCCCCTGTAAGGCAAAGGTCCCGATTTCGAATCTCGGTCCGGCACACAGTTTTAATCTGCCAGCAAGTTTCAGATGTAAAGAAAATAGCAAACCTCTGGGGCTGCATGGTCTTGTAGAACTTTTCGGCTTCACCATACGGGTTACATTTAGTTGTTTTGATGTCCTCTATCTTCCTTTCATCAGACATGACACTGCTGTCCCTACTCTAGAGAGGGTGATTCCCAGAGCAAAATGGTTCAAATGACTCCGAGTACTATGGGACTTAACTTCTAAGGTCACCAGTTCCCTAGATCTTAGAACTACTTGACGCAACAAACCTAAGGACATCACACACAGCCATGCCCGAGGCAGGATTCGAACCTGCGACCGGAGCAGTCGCGTGGTTCCCGGCTTTAGCACCAAGAACCGCTCCGCCAACCCGGCCGGCTCCCCAGAGCAGTTTAAAAACTCTGGAGGAGGCGAACAACGAACACCTTCATTGGTGGCCTTGCCATATTTGCCACAAGTGTCCACTCTAAAACCTAAGGTGGTGTGCCCAAAGTGCTGGCATGTAAAACAGTCCATTAGGTTATGAAAATGAGGCCGTACACGGAGGCGAAGAAAGCAATCTAGATACATGTACGTTTCGTGCTGCTGAAAAATCAGTACAAAAGAGTCCGATTTCACGAGTCAGATATGGACCAGTTTCATTGCGTTCTGCTCATTAACGACGCCCTCCTGAGACCATTCACCTTTCAGTTGCTCTCGGGGAATTTCAACCACATCCCAACAAGTCAGAAACCTTTGCTATAGTGCAAACTGTTTGGCAGTACATTTTCTAAGGCACACTCCTGGAAGCACGCAGCTTTCTGGATGTTTGTCACCTGTTGAAATTAGATGTTTATAACAACAGGGTCCCGTTCAGAAAGCGCTTGACAGATTTTAAACTCCCAGCGATTCCCTCTAAACCTCTTTGTATGTAAAATGGTGAGACTTTCTCAAAACTTTCCTCTTCCTGTGTTCCGTAACAAGATACTCAAAAAAAGTCTGTAATTCCCATGTCTGGAGGACTTGTTACACGAGCCCTCTTATTTGTTTGGGTGTTGGTACCTACAAATGACCCACCCTTTCCGATGGGAGGTGGCAGAGAAAATTTCGAAGAATCAGTACATAATTAGGAAATTAGGGAAATTAAAATTCACCTAGAGAGACCTCCACGAACCTAGGTAACCGAGGTGTGGTAGGATTCCCAGAGGTTGCCCACTAATGACTGTTCCACACCAACAGCCACGCGTCTCATCAGCGCACAGCACACGTTGAGACTGAAAGTTTTATTTTTTATTATTTTGTATTTTTTTTATAGAGGTGTGTACCATTCTTGTGATGCGGGAGATCAAGCCATTCCTTGTGACACACAAGGTTCCATCGCCGCGCCGCACGGTGGATTCTCAAGCATGCCCGGAGCTTACTGTGACAGAGAACTGGCGGCGCTTACCAGCCCCCAGTTCAGGAACCCTGGGGTCAACAAACTCATACCCAGCATGTGGTATCGATAGCTACGATGCCACGGCGTTGGTGCAAGTTCGTAGGTTGGCACTGCGACACCGACGATAGCGCCCTCTAGCTGCCTGTGCAGTTCTACGAGCGCCGCTCCAGATTCAGCCCATTTGATTCCGAGTAGACGACCAAGAAACATTGTTTCTATTTCATAGTTGACGAGCCACTACAAATTTTGCCTGTATAACTTATGTTAGCTTTAATACATCCGGCTTCGCACCTACGTGCATCTCAGATAAAGTTAGGTAACAGTTTATTTAGTCAAGTTATTATTGTGTTGTGATATAGTAAAGCCACTTTTACTTAATTGCAGTACCTACAGGTCTACATCTCCTGCTCCTCCTAGCTTCGTACATTCGGCCTACCCTACAGTTTTCTGGAGCAGACCCACGCGCTGCCTTCCAGGCGGGGTACAAAACAGCATGTAGAAGCTGAGCGCTTGAGAGTATGGTGTGAACAACACAGGTCAATAACAGATTTCATAATAAATGATAAGTTACGACCACTGTTCAAAGATGTTGTGACCAAATGAAACTTGATTCGTCCATCCATAACTGTGCATTCTTTGGCTGATATGGGAGAAGGCTCTTAAAAACAGAACAGATGAGATATTAGTTCACCTTATTACATAAACGACTATATGGTTTCTCGATGTACTCCGTTAATCCTGGGGTTCCCACACTGCGAAGCAATATACCGAAAGGTGGAGGCCAAGCGTAGTGCAGGCAGTCTCTTTAGTAAATATGTCGCATCTTCTAAGTGTTCTACCAATAAAGCACAGCTCATGATTCCTCTTCCTCACTACGTTTTTTATGTGTTATTTCCAATTTAAGTAGTCCGTCATTGTAGTTAATAGGTAGTTGAATTTACAGCCTTTAGGTTTCATTGCTTTATTGTGTAACCGAAGTGTAACGGATTCCTTTCAGCACTCATGTGGATGACCTCACACTTTTCATTATTTAGAGTCAGTTGCCAATTATCGCGCCATACCGAAATCTTTTCTAAATCGTTTTGCAATTTGTTTTGGACTTTTGACGATAAACTAGAGAATCATCTGCAAACAACCCAAGACGTCCACTTAGATTTTCTCCTAACTCGCTTGTATAGATAACGAACAGCAGAGGTCCTGTAACACTACCTTGGGAATGCCAGAAATCATTTCCGTTTCACTCGACGACTTTCCGTCAGTTGCTACGAACTGTGACCTCTCTGGCAGGAAATCACGAATCTAGGCTCATAATTGAGACGATATTCCATAAGTACGCTATTTGATTACAAGCCGCTTGTGAGGTACAGAGTAAAAAGCCTTCAGGAACACAGAATCCTTAACAACTGTCACTGTGCAACACGATGATGTTGACTACTGTAGCTGAGTTCACGAACTGGAGCAAAGTGCTTCTGTTCCTGGCTCTATATTGACCTCTAGTGCGAGGGCACTGCTGTGCTGAGAGGGGAGGCGCGGTCTCCTGCAGGAGGACTGTGGATTGCACCGAGCCCTCACTAATGTCTGTGATAACGATTTTTAATGTGTCACCGAGATCTCTGAGCAATACCAATGTTTTAGAAGAATCGACATTAGACATAATCTCTACTAACAGCAAAGTGTGACCTGCGGTACAACACCCTCTTCAATGTCGTCCAGCAGAATTAGTGCATGAAGAGCAGTTATTACAAGAACAAAGCTGCAATTTATGTCTATGGATAAAGAATGAAGCACTATCTGTTGGCAACCCTTTGTGAAAATCATTTGGTGCTGGAGTGACGATGTTTGCTCCTGAATAGAAAAAGCAGCATCATATGCCCTTGGGCAGAAAAAGGAAAATGGAATGCAGCAGAGGTGTAAGGATATGGTACGAGGAAATAGAAAAAGCTGCGAAAATAGACATATTACTCACCGTGTCGTGAGTCAGTTCTTCACGGTACTGTCGTAGTCCGTCGTCAGCTGGGTAATGGCACAGGCGCAGGTGTTGACTTCCGCCACCCCAGAGCGCGCTGCCAACAGCAACAGAGCCACTTTCAGCGCCAAGGCGAGGTGTCGTGCGGTGTACTGTCACAGCGAGGAAGTAGTTTGTTGTGCAGAAGTGAACCGGCAACATTAAGTGGCTCATGAAGTTAGCCCGTAATTGCTGCCCACGCAGTTTGAGAACGGGACGGCTACTGTCGTGACCAGAGGGGAGCCGCAGTGGAGACAGCAGTATGAATACAGCCAGCAAGAAGGCGCAACAGCTTGCGACTGCCTAAGAGAGTAGGCGGAGGAGCAAAGTAGTAGTGGGTACCTGGTCGAGTCTGGAGGTCTGCTGATTGCTCGCAATATGGGTCACAGGTTCTGGTCGGGACGGGCGGACGGTACTTGGTTTCGTGGATCCAAGGAACATAGTGCTGCCAGGATATGTATTTCTACTAGCTGCGATGTGTGTTGGGCTACAATTGGGCTATAACAGTTAAAACGAGTTTTGCCAGTTTTGTTCAATGCAAAGGCTTTTTCATGCAGATAACAGTGTCAGACTTGGACAACACAGATTTTGCAAGAGGTCACGTTGCCAGTACGTAGACCCTGCTGTAGGGTCTACTGTCTTAACTCCAGAAAACCAGTATTTGTTGCTTACTGCGTTCCATGACATCCTGATATGTTATACTGTTGTAGTTGACTGTACTCCTCTTCCGTTTATTGGGGGCATTAGTCAGAAGTGGACAACGGCTTTGCCGCAGTGGTAACACCGTTTCCCGTCAAAACGCCGAGTTAAGCGCTGTCGGGCTGGGCTAGCATTTTGATGGGTGACCATCCTGTCTGCCGAGAGTTGTTGTCAAGCGGGGTGCACTCTGCCCTTGTGAGGCCAATTGAGGAACTACTTGACTGAGAAATAGCTGCTCCGCTCTCGTAAACTGACATACGGCTGGAAGAACGGTGTGATGGCCACATGTCCTCCACATCTGCGTCAAGTGAAGCCTGTGGTCTGAGGAAGGCACGGCGGCCGATCGGTACCGGTGGGTCATCACAGCCTGTTCAGACGGAGGTTAGTTTTTTGGTCAGAAGAGGGTAACTCGGTTGATGTGTTTTATTAATTATGTTCTGTTCTCTTCTTAATTAATTGTATTAGTTTAAGCTTTCGACCTTTTGACTGGGTATGAGATATTGTGTTTGGCGTTAAGATATTATTATTGTGGTTGTTCTTGCCATCCTTCTTTAATTGCCCTGTTTTCTACTGTATGATGTTTAGTGCCCTCCTGTTGTAAACCCGAAAATATTGCGAGGGGCAGAAAACTTTGTCACAAGTTATAGTGTGCTAGACAATATCTTAGGAATTGCTAATTGAGCACTCGATTAGTTCCTTTTGATCATCGAGTGCATCAACTCGGATTTGGTGAACGTTTTTAATGAATGTAATTAAAACTTATCAAGGGTTTACACCAACATAACCCCAGTCAATTTCACTCCCATTGTTCCCTGCGCCACATTATATAATACACTTGTGTAATAGTCATGGCGTGCAAACGATATTGACTGCCTGGCAGGTCGTCTCAGGATGGTGCGTAGGTAGTTGGATGTGTGTTATTGGCAGAATCGGAAATGCTCCAGTAACAACATTATTATTTATTCAACGAGATGCTTGTACAGTATATAAAGTCAGCGACTCTAGTCGTAGGAGCCTCTGGATGCCTCAGCAAAGCAACCGGCCGCACACACTGATCGCACCAGGCGAGAGTGCAAGAGCTCTTGCTGACGCCAGGCCTGCAATATCACGTGGCTGGAAGCAGTAGGCGCTTGTTCAGCACAGTCGGATTATACTGGTGGTGGACTAGGCGAGTGGCTAGCTTTCTGGTCGCGAACCGCGGTCCTATTCCCCGAGAATCGTTCACCCCAAAAGTGGCTCCCCTCTTGATGGCTGCCGCTCCAGTCACAGAAACATCCGATCTGGCAATGGCCCGTAGACTTACATCTAGTGGATGATGCAGCTGGAAACACAAAGCTGAGTGTCTGTCGTGGGACTGTCAGCTCTCAGTGAAGGCAGTAGAAGGCAAGGTACTGATAGTACTCACAGCCACTCTGCACTTTGTGTTATGGGAGAATGCCGCTTTTGGTCACATAGTCCACCAAGGGGGCGAAGCAGTTGGCAGCAGCGGGGATTGATCCAGGTCACAACTGCAGTGGCCTGACCCTTGCACGATGCTGCACAACAATATTCTAGCATAGACCTCTGTACTCTAGCTCCAGCCTGCCTTGCCATGGCACGTGAAGTCTACATGAAGAAGTGTTGGCATAATATTGGCAATAGGACTTGGAAAACAGCAAAGAAATATATAAGGAAGACAGAAACTATGCTAAGGAAATGACCACAAGGAAGAACAACAATCATCTTGGAAAAAAAATTTATAGTCCATACTGAGAATGAAATTCATGGATGGCAAAATTTTGCTAATAATATGTTAAGCACATGAGCAACTTGAGAAGGACATAGAGATAATTGATGCTATAGACAAAGGGCGGTGCGTTCAGCACTACAAAGATATATGGCCCCAACAAAGAGAAGATTAGAGGAAGAAGGACGTGAACAAGACGAAGAACCTGAAGATGTCGTCTCGGTTACAGTGGAAGAGTTTCCGATATCCCTAAAATAAGTTAAAAACAGAAGTACCTGGAATGTAGGCAACAAGATAAAAATTCAGAACCACTAATATCCCACATAGGAGCCACTTACTCATAATCTATCAATGATAGGAGGCAAGAAATACTCCGCAGTCACCGGAAACACTGGAATTAATATGACTGTTAAAGAAAGGAATCGGAAGGGTTTCAAAAATCGTAGAAGTAAGTAACTTATAAACCAGAATAATAAATACCATAATAAATACCATACTGAAAATAATTTCGGAAATTCTCACTAGTGAAGAACGGTCTGGATTTCATGAAGGTTGGTGAATCATAGACAATGTACACTATGTGGACGAAAGTATCCGGACACCTGGCTGAAAATGACTTACAATTTCGTGTCGCCCTGCATCGGTAACGCCGGAATTTAATATGTTGTTCACCCTTAACCTTGATGATGACAGCTTCCACTCTCACAGACATATGTTCAGTCAGCTACCGGAAGGATTCTTGCGGAATGGCAGCCCATTCTTCAAGGAGTGCTGCACTGAGGAGAGGTATCGATGTCAATCGGTGAGGCCTGGCACGAAGTCGGCGTTCCAAAATATCCCCAAGGTGTTGTATAGGATTCAGGTCAGGACTCTGTGCAGGCCAGTCGATTATATGGATGTTATTGTCCGTGCATTATGAACAGGTGCTCGAGCGTGTTGAAAGATGCAATCGCCATTCCTCAATTGCTCTTCAACAGTGAGAAGTAATAAGGTGGTTAAAACATCAATGTAGACCTGTACTGTGATCGTGACATTCTAAACAGGAAGGAGTGCAAGCTCCCTCCATGAGAAACAGGACCACACCATAACACCACCGCCTCCGAATTATACTGTTGGCACTACACACGCTGGAAGATGACGTTCACTGGGAATTCGCCGTACCCCACCCTGCCATCGGATCGCTACATTGTGTGCCGTAATACGTCACTCTACACAACGTTTTTATACTGTTCAATCGTCCAATTTTTAAGCTCCTTTCACCAAGAAATGCGTCGTTTAGCATTTATCGACGTAATGAGTGGCTTGTGAGCAGCCGCTTGACCATGAAATCCAAGGTTTCTCCTTCCTGCCTAACTGTCCTGATGCAGTTCGAAATTCCTTTGTGATGGTTTGTGATGGTCTGCCTATTACACATTTCTATCCTTTTCAACAGTCGGCGGTCTCTGCCAGTCAACAGACGGGGTCGGTCTGTACGGTTTCGTGCTGTAAGAGTCCCTTCACGTTTTCACTTCGCTATCACATCGGAAACAGTGTATCGAGGGATGTTTAGGAGTGTAGAAATCTCGTGAACAGACCTATGACACAAGTCACACACAATCACCTGACCACGTTCGAAGTCCGTGAGTTCGACGAAGCGCCCCATTCGGCTCTCTTACGATGTCTGACGTCGTTGACATGGAGTGCCTAGCACAATGCATAAATTCTGTAAAAGAATAAAAAATTATGTCAAACGCTAATGAAACAAGAACAGAAAAAATGAATAATTAAATGAGTGTGAGGTAGATACCCAATATGTTAAGGACATTATGTTAAACTGAAGGCAACATATTCGGTAAAGTGTTAAAAATCGAAAGACCCACGCTAAATTCTGTACTTTATGCAGGTGCTGCTTTACTATTGCAAGAGAAAGATGACGACTGACCACGAACATTCTACCACCTGAAATTTATTTGTATACACTACCATTTTGAGATTTCTGAAATCAAGATTAAGGTTATGGCTTTCGGGGCAAATGACGATTCTGACCAAAATAATTGTAGATAATGTTATTTTAGAGCAGTTGTCTTCCTTCGCTAATCTGTGATTGCATAGTAACCTGGACAGTATTAAAGACCTAGATATAAAACTGGAAATATATGTGGCATCATTCATAACGGAGTCAAACATAAATAAAGACAAGATACTATAGTACAATTTTATAGTAGTTAGTTCATCCATCACTGCTCCATAGGAAAGAATACTCCACTCCTAGAAAAAAGAACGTTAGCTAAGAACAAATTGCATAAATGAATATTCTAAGAAAAACGAAAGGCTGCTCAAGAAAAGATCACACAAAAAACGCAACATTGTGGCAAGAACTAAAAGCTGTGGTAGTAGAAAACACGGTTAACCAAATACCTCGACACCCGGTACACCACATACAAAGAGTGGACAATAAACTATTTCTCAAACTTTCCTTAGTTTATAAACCGGCAGGAAGCGGTATTACAGGACATAACAAGAGATGGACAGACAATTTTTGAAGACCTAAAGGGCTCATTGCCTAATTCACAACGTGTAGAAGAAGAAGAAGAACAAGAGAAACAATAAGAGGAACAAGAAATTCTACGTCTCCACCACAGATATGGATATTCGTTCCGACCTTAAAATACCTTTTTTTTCCTGATAACAAGTTCCTAAGATCTACATACGAAAGGATTTTGCCTTCAGAATATTTTACCCAAATGGAAGCCATTATGATTAACAAATACGGTAGAACCGCACGTCCTAGGGAAACTGTATATAACGCCTATAGTTTCCCTTTTGTTTTCAGCTCTCGGCACTACGGCTTAGCACAGATACAGCGCGTAATGTCGTAAGACTAGGTCAGTAGGTCAGACAACTGCGATGTCCCTGCTAACACTGAAAATGTTGTTACTCCTCTTCAGAAACCGTATGGTTGTTTCACCACGCTGCACTCCGATGTTGTAGCACATACGCCACAGATAAATGTGTCGTTGAGGTAAGCTGTGCCCACCACCTTGACAAGTCCATTGTTCATCGAGGGGGCGGGAAGAGGGGGATGGGGTACTATCGAGTTAATGGACGCCAATATCGCAATAAAAAAGTAATGTTTTTGCACCCCTACTTATTCATATGAAAATGCTTCATTATGCCACCCATCTCGCCGGGTATGGCTATGGCGTTGCTATTTCAGTCCATTAGTAGCATTTGGAAAGTACATTACTAAGCAGTGTGATAATGAATACCACAGTAGGCAGTTATATAAAAAGGGTTATCAGATAATTGGGACAAACGTAAGTACAAGTAAGGTGGGATGAAACCTTTTGATACAGAAATGATACTTAAACTGACAGACGAATAAAGGAAACACAAAAATGTTCAAGGAAAGACAGGAATACAGCGAAATAAGTGACACAGAAATCAAACCAGACAGAAAGTCAGGAAGCCAAGGCGAAATGGCTGCAGGAAAACTATGAAGAAATCAAAAACGAAATAGTCGTCGGTAGGACAGATTCAGCACATAGAAAAGTCAAAACAACCTTCGACGATGTTAAAATGAAAGGCGTCAACCTTAAGAGCTCGATAGGAATTACACTGTTAAATGCAGAGAGCACATAGAAGGGAAGTGGTCGTTGAAGGCCTATATGAGGTGGAGGAACTGTCTGTAGGCGTGACAGAAGACAAAGATTTTGACAATGCAAAATGGTACGTGTTTGAAATTCGGAGATTAATGGGAGTAGTAAAGTGTAGCTAAAGAAAGGTAATATTAATTATGTGCAACATCCAAGAGGGATCAGTTAGCATGGAAGACCAAGAACGAAGTGCTCGGATTAAAAAAGACATAAGAGAGAGACGCAGACTTTCGTTCATCCTAACACGGAAGGAGCAGAGACGGAAATAAAGGAAAGTTTCAAGAGTGGGGATTAAAATTCAGATGGAAAGGATATCACTATTAAGATCAGTGGAGAAGCACCACAGGAATTATTGAAGTGAACGATCTAATGAGTAAGGAATAAAGGATGAGAGAAGGATGACAGAAACGAGGACAAGCAAAAACGAGATTAGCGATGAATTTAATATCAAAATTGTTGACCTATGACGGTAGGAGCAAGTAGGACGTAAAACGTAGAGTATCGCGTGCAAAGAGGACATTCCTGGCTAAGGGATGTCTGCTTTAACAAACACAGCTCTTAATTTGAGGAGAAAATTTCTGAGAACGTACGTCTGAAACACAGCATTAACAGAGCAAACACAGCACAGGTAGTTAATTAAGAGCTGTGCCGCTATCGGTGTGAGAAATTTATGAAGTAATTTTCTGTGTTGACTCGTTGTTACCAGAGATGTTATTCGTGCTTTAAATTCCAAACATTTCATATAGAATATATCCTTAATAATATTAAGCATACAAACAAGTCAGCAAAATGTAAATATATAAATAAGTAAAATAAATCCCGTAAGGGTAATGAAGTCGACAAAACCAGAGGGTTATATTTTAAATCAAATAAATGTTTTCTAGTTAGTATTCACACAAACGGAAATAGCGGCCTCCCATGAATTGGTTTCTACTGGCAAAAAGCAGTTATATAGCAATTAATGTATGTACTGTGAGCTGGGAATCAAACACAGGAACATGTGCGAAGAATGTTCTTTTGACCGCACAGTACTCGACTAAAATCAACAGCAAACATTCAAAGTCCGATAGAGCAGTTTCTCACTATCAACTGCGATGTAAAATTTAAATTTGACGTCTAGAAAGCATGCCAGTACAAATATGAACTCCATCAACAATCACAGTTCAGAGCTGCTTGGAAGTTAAAGCACTTAACGCGCACAGACGAATTAATCCGAGTCCAACTAAACGTAACAGTGTATAACTTAACGTATCTGCTTGGCCACAGAGCCAGTAGATATACTCAACAACATACAAAGACCACACGCTCTCTACCGCAAGTCCTTAAATAGTTGTTGTGACGTTACACACTACTGAGTCCTATTTAGACTCGTGAATAATTACCACTATTCTAACTTAAAATTAATGGTGCATACTTAAAACATTCAAGGAAAACGAAAATTATTTGAGGCATTTTGAATCTCAAATTAAAATTATAACACAGTATTAAAAAGTTAGTATTCAAGTTCGCCAAACATGCTTTAATCTGTCTTTATAAAGTGAGAAATCTTACGTAAAACTATAAATACAAATGAAATAGTAAATAGTGGCTACTCATCCACTAGGATGGTTAGGTAAAGATCTGGGAAAACTCAAGCTGCCATCACACAGGGTGAGAATTATTGAACTGTATGAATAAAAAAGTAAATTAGTTACAAACAATGGCGCGCACAGACTTTATTCAACATCCACACGTCACAATAGATATTCGAACTTTATGTCTGCCATCATTGGCGATGATTCGGTGCAGACCAACAGAGATATTTCCAGAATGAGATTTTCACTCTGCAGCGGAGTGTGCGCTGATATGAAACTTCCTGGCGGATTAAAACTGTGTGCCCGACCGAGACTCGAACTCGGGACCTTTGCCTTTCGCGGGCAAGTGCTCTACTTGCCCGCGAAAGGCAAAGGTCCCGAGTTCGAGTCTCGATAGGGCACACAGTTTTAATCTGCCAGGAAGTTTCATAACAGAGATAGTCTTTATGAGCCACTGAAATGTCGGAACATAGATGCTGTCGATGACCTCCTGAGTCGCGGTTTTCAGCTCAGCAATAGATTTGGGGTTATTGCCGTACACCTTGCAGCACAAAAAGGAGTCGCATGTTTCCAGATCCGGAGAAAATGGTGGCCGATCGAGGCCCATGCCAGTGGCCTCTGAGTACCCCAAAGCCAGAACACGGCCCCGAAAGTGCTCCTCCACTACATATGAGTAAAACACCCTACTGCTTCGATGGGTCGAGCTCCGTCTTGCATGAACTACATCTTGTCGGCACAGGGTCACTTTGGATAATGGGGACGAAATTGTTTTCCAGAGCCTTCACGTACCGTTCGGTAGTGACGGTGCCGTAAAGGAATACCGAGTCAGCAATTAAGGGTGAAGAGACTTCTCAATCGCGAAATGCGGATTCACAGTCCCCCAAATGAGACTGTTTTTATTGATGAATCCATCCAAATAAAAGTGGGCTTCGTCACTAAACCAAACCACATTAATTCCTATCATGCCCCACGGTCAACTGTGCAGTTTGAAAGTCCAAACGCAAACCATTCAGAACTACTGACGATTTTATTTCACGTAGTTCACTATAATTGTAACTCTGTGCTATGCGTAGCTGCAGAGGATTTATAGCATTCCAACATTTGCATATCAATTTTTAATAAACTCGTCTGTGATGCTTCATACACATGTCTGATTGCAAAAGCAGCTTTTTCTGCTATTTAGTGTTGGTTTAAATATTAATTTTACACTTCATGTGACATGGTTACTGCAATGGTTCATATGTTATTAATTATACATCTGTCAAAAGAAAACAATTCTAACTGTCTTGGTATTTTTCCTAGAATCATACTTAAATCTGCAATGAGCTCATGTCATAGCCGTGATTTTTCTGATGTACTTGGTTTTCCTGTATTGTGTTTGGAGGGTCTCTAATTAGGTTCGCTGAAAATATTGTATGCGTCATTTCGCACAGCTCAGTGCCATTGTGTCATCCGTACCACTCAGCCAAGCGGGCACGATCTCGCCTTGGAATGAACCCTGTGTTCAGGGCTCGGTCACAGCCTACTTGCATTTTCCGCCCTGTTGGCTACCGGTTGCAGGCTCACCACTGCCTGTAGCTCCACAGAAAAAAAAGAAAGAAAATCTGTCATATACGAACCACTTGTTCAGACGGAGATACGTTTGCCACCTGTACGTTCGTGTGTGCAATGTGGCTGGCTTTTCGTGCAGTGCCAATTTATTTGGTCCAGACGCTGTCATAGCTGTACTCAATCCACATCTATACACTAGTTGCTCACAAGTTTTACTCTAGTAGGAAAGTGTTCTGTACTAACCGATATGCCAGTCTCCATAGTTTTTCATGGACAGCAACGTTGCACACGAAACAGCACTCCTGTAACCGGCTTCAATTACTGCATAACGCTCGACCACGTTGTCCAGACATTTTGGAAGGTGCCATATCAGATTTAACCAAGAATAAACCATACGAGTTTTTTCTGGTTCCTCTCATCAAAAATAGCTCATAAACCGGTCACAAATGCATTGACAGCAGTGTTCTTGGACTAGGTTAATTGGTAGCTCGCTTAAAAACGACTGATTTCTCAGGTTTCTACAGGAAGCTATAAATTTATTTCGATGTTTCTCAATTCATTTAACCTTACAATATTAGGGACGTCATCCGCTCTCTCCCATGTAACCAGGTGTCAACATATTTCGCATAGAGTGTGTTACTAAAAGTATGTAGAAAGTTACATCTAACACACAGCGTGTGCACGAGGAAACAGGCCCACAAAATCGTATAGTTGGCAAAAATTAAGGACGAAAGTAGCTTTCGCATAGTATGTCGCTGTCAAGTACGATGGGCGTTCATTGGTTTTATTCAAGATTCCAATACACCATATTATTCCCAACTCTTCTGGCCTCAAATCCTATCTTTCAAAATAATATCCGTTCAATGCGGCGGTCTTACGCCTTCCTACTAGGAAATGCATTATGCTCGCAGTACACCACTCTACTGGTCGATGTCCGACCCAGTTTCTTGCTGCATCAGTAAATCTCGCCATCACCCACGTACTGCTTCACGTGGAGTGCATTCTTCTTTGAGTCATACAGACAGAAGTTGGAAGGTACGAGATGCAGGCAGCACGGTGGATGAGGAAGGACCGTTCAGTGAAGTTTAGTGATTTCCTCTAGGATGCACAGATTTATGTGAAGCCTTGAGTTGTCCCGCAGAAGGAGAAGTTGGTGTGCATTTTCGTGGTGACGAACTCGCTGTAGTCGTTTCTTGAATTTCCATTGGTTAGCACAATACACTTCGGAGTTGATCGTTGCATCATGAGGGAGGACATCAAACAGAATAGCCCTTCAGAGCCCCAAAAGACTGTCGCATGACTTACCGGATATGGGTGTGTCTTTCAACATTTTCTTGAAAGAAGTGGTGGTGTGGTGCTAGTCCATGGATTAAAATTTCGTTTCCGGTTTGATGTGATGAACCCATGTTTCATCCCATATGACCACGTTTGACAAAAAATTGTCACAATCAGCCCTGTAAGGTGAAAGTAATTCCGCAAAGATGGTCCTTTGTTACTGCTTATGAAATTCTGTTACGCAGCGGGGAACCCAGTGAGCACATTTCCTTAAGTACCCCAACTGGTGGACGAGTGTGTCAGCATTACCAACAGAGAGTCCAGATAGGCAGCGAGGTGATTGAGTGTGCTTTGTCGATCATCTCTAATGAGAGTATAGACCCATTCCAACAGTGAGGTAAGAACAACTACACCACTGGCCATTAAAATTGTTTCACCACGAAGATGACGTGCTACAGACGCGAAATTTAACCGACAGGAAGAAGATGCTATGATATGCAAATGATTAGCTTATCAGAGCTTTCGCACAAGGTTCGTGCCGGTGGCGACATATACAACGTGCAGACATGAGGAAAGTTTCCAACCGATTTCTTATACACAAACAGCAGTTGACCGGCGTTGCCTGGTGAAACGTTGTTGTGATGCCTCGTGTAAAGAGAAGAAATCACGTTTCCGACTTTGATAAAGGTCGGATTGTAGCCTATCGTGATTGCGGTTTATCGTATCGCGACATTTTTGCCCGCGTCGGTCGAGATCTAATTACTTTTAGCAGAATATGGAATCGGTGGGTTCAGGAGGGTAATACGGAACGCCATGCTGGATCCCAACGACCTCGTATCACTAGCAGTCGAGATGGCAAGCATCTTATCCGCTTGGCTCTAACCGATCGTGCACCCACGTCTCGATCCCTGAGTCAACAGATGGGGACGTTTGCAAGACTATCTGCACGAACGGTTCGACGACTTTTGCAGCAGGATGGACCAGCTCGGAGACCATGGCTGCGGTTACCCTTGACGCTGCATCACAGACAAGAGCGCTTGCGATGGTGTACTCAATGACGAACTTGGGTGCACGAATGGCAAAACGTCATTTATCCGCATGAATCCAGGATCTGTTTACAGCATCATGATGGTCGCGTCCGTGTTTGGCGAAATGTTGGTGAACGCACATTGGGAGTGTGCATTCGTCATCGCCATACTGGCGTATCACCCGGCGTGATGGTATGTGGTGACATTGGTTCACGTCTCAGTCACCTCTTGTTCCCATTGGCCTTACTTTGAACAGTGGACCTTACATTTCAGATCTTATACGACCCGTGGCTCTACCCTCAGTTCGATTCCTGCATTTCAGCAGGATAATGCACGACCGCATGTTGCAGGTCCTGTACGGGCCTTTCTGGGTACAGAAAATGTTCGACTGCTGCCCTGGCCAGCACATTCTCCAGATCTCTCACCAATTGAAAACGTCTGGTCAATGGTGGCCGAGCAACTGGCTCGTCACAATACGCGTCACTACTCTTGATGAACTGTGGTATCGTGTTGAAGCTGCATGGGCAGCTGTACCTCTACACGCCATCAAAGTTCTGTCTGACTCAATGCCCAGGCGTATCAAGGCATTTATTACGGCCAGAGTTGCTTGTTCTGGATACTGATTTCTCAGGATCTATGCACCCAAATTGCGTGAAAATGTAATCACATGTCATTTCTAGTATAATATATTTGTCCAATGAATACCCGTTTATCATCTGCATTTCTTCTTGGTGCAGCAATTTTAATGGCCAGTAGTGTACGTGCGATCAGCCAACATGTGGGAGACCGGACAGGTTTGTGCGACCTTGTAGTGATGATGACAGAAGCCTCACCCAGTGACTCACCATGCTTTTGTTCACATCCAGGTCTCCACAGACATTTTGCTAGCGTCTATGAATATCTGCGATGCTCTGGCATCTATGACTTTCCACCAACAGAAAATCAATCACAGCTCTCCGCTTTGAACGCCCCCCCCCCCCCCCCTCCCCCCACGTTAAGACACTATTTCGAAGGCTATGAGTACGACTTCATATAGTTAAGATTAACTGGATGTACATGTAATGCCCAAACTCTTACATGACACGGTAAGATAGTCTGCCACGAGTAATGAGTGTAATGGGTAGGGACACTATGTATGTAGTCTGTGGACATTAAGTTGGGAATGTGGGTGTCACTGCGAGCGTGCAAGGGATAAATCCCCGCAGTGCTCCATCCTCTGTACTCTCGTTGGCTCAGATGGATAGAGCGCCTGCCATGTAAGCAGGAGATCAGGGGTTCCAGTCCCGGGCAGGGCACACATTTTCAAGTAACCTCGTTGATGTACATCAACGCCTGTCGACAGATTAGGGTTTTGATTTAATTATCATTTCATTCAGACGAAATGGTAGGAGAGGTAACATCCAGATTGGTGGGCAAACTGTCATTGTAGGAAAGCTGGACAGGAGCATAAATGATTAATGTAAAAAATAACAGAGTAAACAGAAAATTTACTTAAATTGTAATTCACCAAATGAATGAAGACTCATTGCAAATAATGCAGCTATCACAATGTCAACAAGGAAGTGGCTCAGTGCACTAAGCGCAGTCAGTGGTGTCGTAGCGAAGAGAATACAAGCATGAGTGAGCTGGCTCGCTGCTGCTGGCATTCGTATTTGAAGCAGCATACGGTGGTCGCAGTCCATAGCCGCTAGAGGCTTGGCTCATCGAGCATGCATCATTGGGTCCTCCACGTTCTTGCGACCGCTTTCGGCGCGTGACGGAAGCTTGCTATTCTGGTGCTATGACGCGTATGAAGTGGCATCGGTATGTGATACCACAGGCTATGTACAGCGCCGCCACTTGTCGGAACGTAATTAAACTATAGAGGGTGAAAATTATTTAAACCGACAAACTCTGGTAGATTGTAGAGGACATCAAAACACATATTTTCCCTAATGTCATTTTTCCCTATGAGGATTATTTAAACTGGTGGAGGCCATATTACGCTCTTCAGTTGCCAGAGGCCGTGTTACAGTCTTCGGTTGTTGGAGGCCGTATTACGATCTTCAGTTGTAGGCAACTGCTGTCCACCAGTGTAGTAGTACATTTCCTCTGTTTACTAATGGAGCGATACACCTGGAGTGAGTACACTGATATGGTTGGTGCGTACTACGTAGCGGACCACGACGGAGGACCTGCACAGCGGGTTTATCAACAACGATATCCTAATCGCCGTATCCCGCATCATACGACCTTTGCTGCTGTGTACCAACGTCTGCGTGAGACCCGGTCATTTAGCAGATTACCTGGACCGGGACGCCGTCGCACGGTAAGAAAACTGCAGTTTGAGGAAGCTGTCTTGCAGCACTCGTGCAGTTGCACGTAACAAAGGGGACGAATCAGACGAATGTAAGAACAGTCCTTCGAGAGCAACTGTTACGTCCGTTTCACTTACAGCGTGTGCACAACCTGGAACCTGTTGATTATCCACCCAGACCACAGTTTTCGCAGTGGTGCCTGGAACATGCATCCTACATTTCCATCCTGTGTGTTGATTACCGATGAAGCAACGTTCGGCCGGGATGGAGTCTTCAACATGCACAATTCGCGTGTTGGGAGTGAAGATGATCCACATGACACAGTTCATAGCGCTCATCAAGAGCGGTTCTTAATGTATGGATCGGTGTTGTTGGGTACTGTTTGGGCCGTATCTGCTACCTAGGCCATTAAATGGCGGGCACTATTACAATTTTCTCGTCAGAGCATTGCCAGAATTGCTGGAAGACGTCCCGCTCCCCACAAGACAACGCATGTGGTTCCAACATAACGGGGCGCCGGCACATTTCAGTCGTCGTCTGCGACGATTCCTGGACCGACGGTTCCCAGAAACGTGGATTGGCAGAGGTGGTCCTGTGCCATGGCCTGATCGATCCCCAGATATTGTAACTGGGTTTTCACTTTTGATGCTAGTCAGTTGTCAGGATCAACATTACTGCAAAGTGCATTTGATTCTAAAGCATTAGGGTGAAGAACACTAAATGAATTACTTTTTCTCTCTTAACAATATGTGGGCAGGGTGGGTTCTTCCTTGGCTCGAGTATGAGGTAGAATGAAATAGAATTTTTACATAAGATAACTTTTATTGAAAGTTTTGTACAACGGCTTCGTTACTTGAGTGTTCCGGCCAGGAGAGCGGCAGCTGTGTCGTTTGCGAAGCCTTGCTGCGTGAGCGGAGGCGTCTGATTACGCCTGGCGGTGTGTATCTCGTGTCGCCGTTTCGCCCAGTTGACTGGAGACGCGCATCGCGATGTGGCCCGTTTAATTATTGAAAACGAAGTCGTGTATCGGATGGTGATACTTTGGATGTGGCGCCCCAGTGTTTCTCTTCTCCAAGAGACCACATGTGACAGTGTTGTGCGTCGGCCAGCGAAGCTGCGCGGCGGGGGAAGGCCAGTGTCCCGGACTCGAACAACGGACTCCAGCTTGCCAGTCTTCGGCTGTCAGATCTTCTTTCCAGCTCACAGGCGACTGCTGATGTGCGGCCGTCTCCCTCCCGTCCTCACGAGTGACCCGGATACGTAAAATCAGTCTTCAAATAACTTTTCTTCTGTCTTCTGGCGGCGAGGCTGCTGCTTGCCATTCCATTACAGCGGCGGACTTGGTGCTTCTGTGTACGATGTAGTCTCTTCCCGCATGACGGTCTTCAGCTCCGAAGCTGAACTGAAAACTACTACCTCTTTCGGCCCACTGCGTCTTGCGTATTTATTCACTTCAGTTCACTGGAGGTGAACGACTTCAAAGTAATTGCCTCTTCTGTCACGTTGAAAAGCTTCACGAAGAAACTTCTTAACGTCGGTCATTGGCTCTTGGAATGTAGACGAGGGTCTTTGATCACATGTGACGATTGAGAAACACGTGAGCCGGTCGGGCGATGCCCTGACTTGCAACCGCCGGCCGTTACCACTGCAGCTTTGACCGCTGTTTGCCAGTGTGTAATACTTCTAAACTAAACTAAGTTTTTCATTTATTTTCTAATTTCTACTTCACTTCACATTGATTTCACTAATTTATTTACCTAAGTACCACTCAACAATATGGCCCCTCTGGACTTATTTTGTGTGGGGAGGGATGCACAACCTTGTTTCTGAACTCCTGTGGCATCAGAAATCGATCTGGTTGCCCGGATAGTAGCAGCAGCAGCAGGAACAATTCAGGATACTCCTGGGGTTTTGCCCGTGTCAGACAGAACATGATCCAACTGTGTAACCTTTGTTAACGTGTGAAAGGAGGTATTTTTGAATATCTATTGTATTTGTGTTAATGTGTTGTCTCTTGGTCATAAAAAAATTAAAAACCGTTTGTTGGTTTAATTAATTTGCCGCCAGAGAAATCTTCCTCTACCGGTTTATATACTCCTTATAGGAGAAAATAACATTAGGAGAAAATATTTGTTTTGATGTCCCCTACAACCTGCTAGAGTGGCCGAGCGGTTCTAGGTGCCTCAGCGTGGAACCGCGCTGCTGCTACGATCGCAGGTTCGAATCCTGGTTCGGGAATGGAAGTGTGTGATGTCCTTAGGTTAGTTACGTTTAAGTAGTTCTAAGTGTAGGGGACTAATGACCTCAGATGTTAAGTCTCATAGTGCTTAGAGCCATTTGTGCCAACCTCCCACAGTTCGTCGGTTTAAATACTTTTCGGCCTGTAGATGCTGTCGCCGGAATGTTCCACGATGTCTCAGAACATACTGGGAATTTTTTGAACCGAAATTGCCGAGGAAAAATGAATGTTTTGCATAACTTATTGAACTCTTCTCGTAATTTGGGCTCGGATTTGATTTTGAGTGTAGCCATTTTCCACGAGAGTTACTGGGTGTAGGAATGTAAACAGTGGAGATCGGCTCGAGAGTGACAGCTTCGTAAAGTGCTGGCCCAGGTCTGGCCGCCTGAGAGCGATGGCCGCAGGGAGGGAGGGAGGGAGGGAGGAGGGTTTGGCGCGCCATTAGCGGCCTCGTTAGCCGCGGAGCCCGCCGGCTGCGGCTAATCCAGGCCCGGTCGCCGGGAGCCGCTCGCCGGCCGCGGCTCTTCTCAATTAGACGGCACGAGCGGCGCCCACCAATTCCAGACATCTCGCAATCTCTCCGCGCCGTGCGCCCGATCGCCGATTAATTGTCATTCCACGAGCGACGTCACCCAGCCGCCCGTGCTGCCACGCGACTGTTAATATCGCAGGACCAGACACTGTGCCCTGCCGGGCAAGAACGGAATATGGCGCGTCGGGCGCAGATGTGGATTCCGCGATATCAGATTCTGTCCAGGAGGGCTGACGTCTGTCCCAAATTACAGTTTCTGTACATTTTTATTTATGTTTGGTGATAAAACTCTTGATTAGATACAAGCACTTGTTTTTTATCCTGTTCATCGACAGGATGGAAAAATACAATACTGCTGTGCTTGTGTCATTCCGGATTTCTATTTCAAGTTCCTCCGGACAATCATACATGCCCGAAGGAACTGGGTACAGCAACAACTACAGAGGTTTGCAATACATTTAATATATTCGCGACTGCGTATATGCACAATAATCAACTGTATAACGGAATGAAGGTAATTAAAATAGTAAAAAATAAACACGAAATCTGGGTTCGCGTCCCGGTCCTGTCGTTATTTAATTATACAAATCAATTTGTCCTCATTCGCAACTAAGAATGGAAAAACTGGTAGAAGCCGGCTTCGAGGAAGATCAGTTTGGATTCCGTAGAAATGTTAGAACACGTGAGGCAATACTGACCCTACGACTTATCTTAGAAAATAGATTAAGAAAAGTCAACTCTACGTTTCCAGCATTTGCAGACTTAGACATTTTGACAATGTTAACTGGAATACTCTCTTTCAAATTCTGAAGGTGGCAGGGGTAAAATACAGGGAGCGAAAGGATATTTACAAATTGTACAAAAACCAGATGGCAGTTATAAGAGTCCAGGGGCATGTAAGGGAAGCAGTGGTTGGGAAGGGAGTGAGACAGGTTTGTAGCCTATCCCCGATGTTATTCAATCTGTATGTTGAGCAAGCAGTAAACAAAAGAAAAATTCGGAGTTGGAATTAAAATCCATGGAGAAAGAACAAAAGCTTTGAGGTTCGCCGATAACATTGTAATTCTGTCAGAGACAGTAAAGGACCTAGAAGAGAAGTTGAACGGAATGGACAATGTCTTGAAAGGAAGATATAAGATGGACTTCAACAAAAGCAAAACGAGTATAATGGAATGTAGTCGAATAAAATCGGGTGATGCTGAGGGAGTTAGATAACTAAATGAGACGCCTAAACGAGTTTTGCTGTTTGGGGAGCAAAATAACTGATGATGGTCGAAGTAGGGAGGATCTAAAATGTAGACTGGCAATGGCAAGGAAAGCGTTTCTGAAGAAGAGAAATTTATTAACATCGAGTACAGATTTAAGTATCAGAAAGTCGTTTCTGAGAAGTATTTGTATGGAGTGTAGCCATGTAAGGAAGTTAAACGTGGACGATAAATAGTTTAGAGAAGAAGAGAATAGAAGCTTTCGAAATGTGGTGCTACAGAAGAATGCTGAAGATTAGATGGTTAGATCACATAACTAATGAGGAAGTATTGAATAGAATTGGAGAGAAGAGAAATTTGTGTCACAGCATGACTCGAAGAAGGGATCGGTTGGTAGGGCATATTCTGAGGGATAAAGGGATCACCAATTTAGTATTGAAGGGCAGCGTGGAGGGTACAAATCGTAGAGGGAGACCAAGAGATGAATACACTAAACACATTCAGAAAGATGTAGGTTTGCAGTAGGTACTTGGAGATGAAGAATCTTGCACAGAATCGAGTAGCATGGAGAGCTGCGTCAAATCAGTCTCTGGACTGAAGACCACAACAACGACATGAATACATGTTATGGTCTGAAAACTGTTCTGCTTTTTATTTCTATTATTTTGTAAAGAAGGGCAGATTGCCACTCATTACTGACAAGTATGAACAGGTTAGAAAAAAAGTAAAAAATTAAAAAGGAAGGAAGTGCCTCCGTCGTGAACACCGGGCGTATTCAGGAGAAATGCTATTCATATTCTCGTCCAGCTAATACAAATTTAACTTTTCCAAGATTTCCCTATTTAGCTTAACACAAATGGCATGACCAGATGGTTCCTTTCCACATTGTTCAACAACCCGAGGTACAGGACATTGAAATCTTATCTGTTCGATTAAAAGTAATTATAACACAACTGAAGCAACTGAAGCAAGTAACTTCTTGGGTCTGACCTGCTCCACCACAACTGTCTAGACATTTACAGTGGGCGTATGTGTTCCGAGGGCTTACGAATTCCCCGATCAACAGTGGGAATGGTGATGAATTTCAGTTACTAGCTGGTGATGATTTCGTTCGGCCTGTTTTACTCTGATCATTTCTTCATATTTTTGTGTCATGTGAATCGAGCAACGGAATCTGTTCCTCAAACCACAATATTCTGTGTTTAGAGCGAATTACTTCTACATTTTTATATCACATTAGCTGCCAGCATTGAAACATATGCAACCATATTAACTTTTTCATGCTAAATGTCACTTTTACTCGCTCTCATCCACTGAAAATGGTTCAAATGGTTCTGAGCACTATGAGACTTAACTTCTGAGGTCATCAGTCTCCTAGAACTTAGAACTACTTAAACCTAACTGACCTGAGGACATCACACACATCCATGCCCGAGACAGGATTCGAATCTGCGACAGTAGCAGTTGCGCGGTTCCAAAACTGTAGCGCCTAGAACCGCTCGGCCATCCCGGCCGGCCCACTGAAAATACTTCTGTCCAATACAAGTAGTATCCTTCATTGATCTCCAGTTTACTTTTTCACTGCGAAACGTTTTTAATACTAAGGTGGTCATATGAAATTACCTACCTTGGTTGTTTAGTTGGGTGAGCTAAATAAACGGTACCCAATGTGTGGGTACGCAAGACAAGCAGCAATTTTTGCACCGGATTTGTTGGAAGTATCTACCCTCACAGGCAACTACGTCTCATGGCGCTGGATAATCCATAGTCAAAAAGTGATTCGTCTTGACTCTCAAACGAGTAATAGCAAAAGGAATTGTACTGCGCATTTGTTGCACAAGAATCTGCACACGTAGGGAAACACTAAGCAAGCATCTATATTAGACACTAACATAATGCACATATAACACTAAACGGTCTCAATTGGACATAAGATACCGTGGTTACCACACAAGCTACTTGGAAATATTGTATAGAGGAGGCATTACCTGCGGAGGTTGTGCCTGACTCAACTGTAAATGATGTGGCAGAAGTAACTGCTTCACCCATGATATAATTAGAGATGCTCATCCGATATTCACAGCAGCTAATATGTGTACTTGCAAAGGTAATGAGCAAGACATGGTAACACAACATTCACTGTACTTGTCTCGAATCATGAAAGAACTGAAATTACTAAAATCAGAATCTTGAATACTTCTTTGAGCAACATATAATGTTATCATGGCGTCCCTAAAATTCATACGGTTAAATTGAAACCCCAAAGCGAGAAAACTTGTCTTCACACCACCAGAATGGGACCCCTAATTTCTAGAAGAACTGTGCGTCACTCCCCAGCCTGCTCATCACAAACTCGGACCCTGAATGTTTCGAAGAATTCCTCGTGTCTCACTTACTGACGTCCTATGAAAGTGGCCCACGACAAACCTTGGTCATTTATTGACCTATCTGAGGAGAGGGAGTTTTTCACTCGAATTGCCTTTTTTTCTTTTACGTCCCCTAGAAGGAGCAAGGCTATAATACTAGCGGCCAAGCAGGGCTCTAGGCTGTAAGATAGGAGGAAACACTTTTGTCTTCCCCTTACATTCTGAGTGTTTTTGAAATATCTTGACATGACTAATGCACCACGAATGAGGGGTGCGCGTTTGACGCTGTAAACAATCGCAACTACTGGCGCAGCTGAAATGCTCGCAGCCATTAAAAAAAATTTCAAATGTGTGTGAATTCCTAAGAGACCAAACTGCTGAGGTCATCGGTCCATAGACTTACACACTACATAAAATAACTTAAAACTAACTTATTCTATGAACAACACACACACCAATGCCCGAGTCAGAACACGAATCGCTCTTAGGCATTATCCACATCTGCTAGTGAAGTGGCTTCTCCAGCGCATTTCAGCCCAAAATTTAGACTCTTGGCCCACTGCTTCGCACGAAGAGACTGGTGAGGTACCCACTGCGCCAACATGTCGCCTGCGTATTTTACGTGCAAGGAGTCTCCATTGTCTGAGGAATAAACAGGCTGTTTGGCCAGTAGGCATTCGATTCAATTGAGAACCCCAACACGTAAACGTTACACCAGATGGAAAATACTACTTTTTAAAAAAAAAAAAATCTGTCTTGCTTACTACTTGCCATGCTAAGATTAAAGTATAACTATACACAAATGGTACTAGAAGGTACAAGTTACTTGACTATTTGCAGTTACCTCGTTCCAAACTGTTATCTGCTTCTGCTTACACTGAAATAACTGGCGGTGATTAACCTTGAACGACGTTACACCAAAGCAACGGGATGTCTCATTCAAACTACACTTGTGTTCGGAAGAAAACAGAACACCTTGAACGATTAGAGATAGGACGTTCTTACTCGCAGGACATGTACGTTTGTATGTTCCGCATAAATGATTACCATTTCAGTAACTTCGGTTCAGTATGTGTTCTGTTGCATAGGGTCCGCCATGGGCATCATCAGCTAGCAAACCTAACACAGAAAACCAACGATGTGGTAGCAGAGGGCAATTCCCGATGTAAGCGAAAAAGCAGCCGAAAAATAACCGTAAGTACAAATAAATCTAGTATTAACGAACCGCTTTTGCTATCTAAAAGCAAATCAAAATGTAAATAAACTTAATTACAGACCACTTTACCTCAATAAAGCGAAATGCGTCTGGTGAAAAAAATCCCGCATTTTGTAGTTGCAACGACGGATCAAAAATACCCTCATCACTATTAATACTTACATACATATACGAAAGGATACACGCTGTTCATGATCCACAGCTGCACGAAATAATTCGAAATTAATTCGCTAAATCAGAATTCGTTGACATCAGCTGTATTAGGTATAGATGCACTATCATTAATGACGCACGGAAATTTGTGCTGGACAGGGACCCCTTAATGATTCTGATTATCCATTCATTCAATATCATTTATGATACAATTTTGAACGTAAGTGCTGACCTGAGATGAAGAGATTTTCAGGGAAAGGAAGCTGTGGTGGGCAGCATCAAACTTATCAGAAGACTGATGAAACAAGAAATGACTTTCGAGTTTTTGCTTCGTATGAACTTTAATCGAAAAGAAATTAAAGGTTATATACTCGCAAGATGACAAAATCTGCCAAATCATACCATTATTGTCCAAGACTGGGTCACACCATTTTCTTATTGTCTTATTTTTATTATTTTGTTCCTAATAGAAGTGAAATTAGTATTAAGTGTTTTCATGGATTCAGATTTCTTGGAAGTAGCAAAGTTTCTACTTATCAAACACCAGAAAACTTCCAACAGCATAAAGGATTGTATTAAAACACTTTTTCCCAGTACATCTTAGATCACTGACATTACCGGAGCTTTGAAAACATTAGAAAATATGCCTAGGGTCTCTAGCAAATTAGAAAACATTCAAAATTAACCCTGAATTTGGAAGAGTATATACGAGCACTTCATCTACAAATTTTGATGAGCGAGTTTGTATCAAAATATGTGCCTCATAAGGCATTATCTTTTGATTACAATGTGTGGCGTGCCCGCACTCCAACCGCGTGCTCATATTGTCGACGCCGTAGAGCTGCTACAGCCACAGCCCTCGCAGTGGAGTTCAGACACGATGCGCGATGACGCAGGTCCTCGTTGGTGAACGGGAGACAGAAATGCGAACTCGTAGGATGGATGTTTCTTCTGATTTAAGACTGAATGATTCATTGCCTGTATATGCAGTAGTTGTTAAATCTTATCTCATCCGCATCGTACACACCACCAATTGCCAGGAAACATTGTAATTATCAGTCTTCTCGTACGTAGTTGGCTCGTTGCTGTGGAGGTGTTGAACCTGCATAAAGCGAGATCCACAGATACTCTTTGATCACGTCTGAGTGAACCAACGCCGTAATGTTAAAAAAAAAGTTCAGAAGTTCTCTTTTCCATTAATGAAGTAGGTATTATGATATTCAGATTAAATTGTCCCTGTTGAACAGTCGTTGGTTAACGATCATTGATTAAATCACTTAATAATGTACTCCACGCTTGATATTTCACTTGAAACGAACAGTTTATTGTTCCTTGCCACTAAATACTTTATACCTTTCTCGCCACACGCACATGAAGTTGTCTGGTAAAGTCGGTTCTATTAAAATTAAGTTTCTTGACAATTACGACAACATGACTCTTCAGCGTAATTGTATTATCTTCGTGAAGTCGTGTAATTGTGTCCTACTCGAGACTAATTGAGTGTAGTCCTTTGATATACTGTCCACTCTTCTTTTAGTTCCAACTATTTGAAAGTCAAGTCCAATATTCACTAGTTTCGTCAATAAAGTTCAATTAACCCGTCATGCACGGTTTACGCGTCTATCAGTTCCAGTCTCTGCTTAGAAAATCAGTTTCCGAAGTTCGTGAATCACGTCACGCTAGAAACACTTATGAACGCAAAACAATATCATCGCGTTCCTTACTCTCAATAACTAAGATAAGTATTATTTTCGTACTTCTTCATAGGACGAGAGTCAGCAAGCGACTTCTTCTGTGAAAGAGCATTGTAGGCGCATTGAATTTCTTCGTTGCGCTGACAACTCTCTTCCACATAAAACTTATCTCCGACTACCATCGCCTTGGACTTACTTTTCAAGATATTAATTGCAATTATCACTTGGATATTTGTCCAGTAATTAAATCTGAGCTTTCTTCCTCCTCTTTTCATAACAAAAACACTCAGTGATGTATAATGTTGTTGTTATCAAAACTTCTTGGTATTAACATACCGGCAAAGATGTCGTATTGGCCAAGATACCTCTTCCCTACTTCATATTATGATATTGTGTCTTACTTGACTTTAAGGGGGTCGTTGTGGTGTTATAACTCACACAGAAGTTCAAATTATTTATGTCTGCCAAGAGACCGTAGACAATTACTGTTTGACATAAATTCAGCTTCATACCTCTACCAGTTGCTTAGAAAGATAGATCTTAATAGACGAAGAGACAGACAGACGGACAAAACGAAGTGATATACTTACAAATTAAGAGTTCTACGATTTTTTGCTTTACTTGTGCTGTGAAACCTTGCTACTTTCCAAATTTTATGATCTCACGTCAACGCTAAAATGTATCCTATAGGTATTGATGAATGAGTTTGCGAGTATCAAAATATGTGACTTAAATCCGTATCTTTTGTTTACATTGTTTACAAGATTACATTCCTTACACCGGCAAGGGACCGTAGATCCTGGTATGTGACATAAATTTTAGCTTGATACCTGTACCCTTTCCTGAGGGTAAGGTGACTTAACAGTCGAACAGGCAGAATGAGCTGTGGAGCCCTAAAAATAGAGAAATGCTATAAAGTAAACTGAAACACCATAGGATAGGAAAAATGGTTCAGATGCAAAACTAATGCTGGCCTACGAGAGCAGATGAGACATTCTAAGAGTATCTTAATAACCTGTGGTGTACACATTATAGGTGAAGCTATATAAACAGTAAATATAGTGCTTCGGTCCACAAACACTTATACACTCCTGGAAATGGAAAAAAGAACACATTGACACCGGTGTGTCAGACCCACCATACTTGCTCCGGACACTGCGAGAGGGCTGTACAAGCAATGATCACACGCACGGCACAGCGGACACACCAGGAACCGCGGTGTTGGCCGTCGAATGGCGCTAGCTGCGCAGCATTTGTGCACCGCCGCCGTCAGTGTCAGCCAGTTTGCCGTGGCATACGGAGCTCCATCGCAGTCTTTAACACTGGTAGCATGCCGCGACAGCGTGGACGTGAACCGTATGTGCAGTAGACGGACTTTGAGCGAGGGTGTATAGTGGGCATGCGGGAGGCCGGGTGGACGTACCGCCGAATTGCTCAACACGTGAGGCGTGAGGTCTCCACAGTACATCGATGTTGTCGCCAATGGTCGGTGGAAGGTGCACGTGCCCGTCGACCTGGGACCGGACCGCAGCGACGCACGGATGCACGCCAAGACCGTAGGATCCTACGCAGTGCCGTAGGGGACCACACCGCCACTTCCTAGCAAATTAGGGACACTGTTGCTCCTGGGGTATCGGCGAGGACCATTCGCAACCGTCTCCATGAAGCTGGGCTACGGTCTCGCACACCGTTAGGCCGTCTTCCGCTCACGCCCGAACATGGTGCAGCCCACCTCCAGTGGTGTCGCGACAGGCGTGAATGGAGGGACGAATTGAGACGTGTCGTCTTCAGCAATGAGAGTCGCTTCTGCCTTGGTGCCAATGATGATCGTATGCGTGTTTGGCGCCGTGCAGGTGAGCGCCACAATCAGGACTGCATACGACCGAGGCACACAGGGCCAACACCCGGCATCATGGTGTTGGGAGCGATCTCCTACATTGGCCATACACCTCTGGTGATCGTCGAGGGGACACTGAATAGTGCACGGTACATCCAAACCGTCATCGAACCCATCGTTCTACCATTCCTAGACCGGCAAGGGAACTTGCTGTTCCAACAGGACAATGCACGTCCGCATGTATCCCGTGCCACCCAACGTGCTCTAAAAGGTGTAAGTCAACTACCCTGGCCAGCAAGATCTCCGGATCTGTCCCCCATTGAGCATGTTTGGGACTGGATGAAGCGTTGTCTCACGCGGTCTGCACCTCCAGCACGAACGCTGGTCCAACTGAGGCGCCAGGTGGAAATGGCATGGCAAGCCGTTCCACAGGACTACATATAGCATCTCTACGATCGTCTCCATGCGAGATTAGCAGCCTGCATTACTGCGAAAGGTGGATATACCCTGTACTAGTGCCGACATTGTGCATGCTCTGTTGCCTGTGTCTATGTGCCTGTGGTTCTGTCAGTGTGATCATGTGATGTATCTGACCCCAGGAATGTGTCAATAAAGTTTCCCCTTCCTGGGACAATGAATTCACGGTGTTCTTATTTCAATTTCCAGGAGTGTATATACAGAGCGTAGAGTCTCCAGATGTCTTTCCCCTTCAGATCGATAAATACTTTTATCTGGACATCTGGCCTGAAAAAGGGGTACTCTGTGTTGGTAGAATGGATGCATCTATAGATTTATAGTAGAGTGATGCATCTGGATTCTAACTGTGATCACTGCTCTACCATTGGAGTAACGGTGGATATTTCCATCGTAACACAGGATTCTTCCATTACGCAAACTACACGTGAGAGAATGCAAGATGTACAAGCCTTAAAATGAACTTCCAGTTACCAGGCCAGTAATGAGTACAACATCTAGGTATGTAGTGTTACCAGTTTGAAGTCTGGTAGGACGACTGTACGACAGCCTATATCTCTTCCGCTCGGATTCTGTTGTGATTAGACAGCACATTCTCTGTCGCCGTCGGCAGCTCCTACCCGGTAACTGACCGGGCTGAATCAAGCTGACCAGACAGTCTAATGAATAAATCTGCAACTCATTACCCGTGTGGCAGAGAGAGGGAGAGAGAGAGAGAGAGAGAGAGAGAGAGAGAGAGAGTTCAGAAAGCGCCTTAATATCGGTAATCGGCCACGTTCTCAAAGTGAATTTACCAGGCAACGGTCGCGCTTCGACTCTGTTCCTTTTCGGTCAGAATATTTCCGTCACTATCCAAACGTCGTTATTGTTATCTAAACGCCATGGCTTCCTGTCTTCCCACTCTGCAGAAATCAGAATATAGAAAAGGAATTTAAATGAAAACAACACAGACTGAAAAAAGTAAACTGTTTCTTTTTTGTAAAGAAACTCGGCTAATTGTCAAAATTTTCTGACTTTGAGACTTTTTTTGTGTTGTGCGGTGACCAGGGCTCTCTCCAGTGTGCGGGAAAGGGTTACTTATTGAGGACACCATTTATTATTGAAAATGGGGCTCCGTGTTTTCGTTTGGGAGACTTTGGACACGATATTTTGATCCTTGAAACCCACAATGTTGGTATTTCGGAGGATACTTTCTTCTTTTGTTGCGGTCTGTCCGTTGTATGTTTTGGTTTCGCAGATTCATTTGAAGTACTTCGTTGTTTTTTAATCGTTCTGTAGGATGGACATTGGAACAGGTATTTTGTGCCATTGGGCTGGCTGAACTGCTGCCAAATCACGGAGTTTTTGTCGAGTAGGTCTGAGCCGTTCTATTTTTTCAAAGATTCTTCTTCTAGTGGTGTTGATCTGGATGTCGAGTGGTGGCATGAATTTGGTTTGTGCTGACCAACCATGGTGCTTTAAGTATGAGTTTTAAGCTTTTTTTTTTTTTTTTTTTGTAGAGTCTGTAATGGTCCTCTGTTCGATTTGCTGGTTATGCCCCACGACGAGTAGCCGTAGAGCATCATGGGTTGAACTGTTGCATTGTAGATGTTGAGTTTAGTTCTATGGCACATTTCTTTGTTGTCTAGTAGAGGATAAATTGAGTGGATTGTTCTTGAGATTCGTTGTCGTTTGTCTTCGATGTGTTCTTTGAATATCATCTTGTTGTCTATTGTTACTCCAAGGTACTTCACTGAGGTAGTCCGTGGGAGTTGTCTGCCGTTCAGTTCGATGCGGTCATGGAGTTGTGGTCGGCAGCATATGAACATGATGGCGGCTGTCTTTTCTGGATTTATCTTTATTCTGTTGAGTTTTCCGTGTAGACAACTTGTTTTTGTAGTCTGTTTATTGTAGTGGCCAGAAGTGCAATTATAGAAGTTTCTGTAGTAGTGATATCATACTTTGAGACAAAACGGTCAATGCCTTAACCGAAAAATGTTTGGAGCTCAATGCGGGAGGCATGACTGAGCCCAGACGCGCACCTCTTCTTCCGAAGCAAATCAGTAGCCACTTATGTCTTTCTTCAGGACTCCAAAAATATCGAAATCGCGTGAGCAGGGATCGCGGCTGTATGGAGGACGTGTAAGGCTTCTCAGTCAAACTTCTTGGAGCATAATTGAAATAAACTTGGCAAGATGTGGACTGGCCAAGGTTGGCAATATTGGGTCGACTACGCTGCAGAGGTCTCACTGCGAACCACTTACGTATTCCCCATACAATCCCCTTCTGTCCTCATTCGATTTCGATATTTTCGGAGCACTGAAGATGTGGTGTCACCGCCACACACTACACTTGCTAGGTGGTAGCCTTTAAATCGGCCGCGGTCCGTTAGTATACGTCGGACCCGCTTGTCGCCACTATCAGTGATTGCAGACCGAGCGCCGCCACACGGCGGGTCTAGTCTAGAGAGACTCCCTAGCACTCGCACCAGTTGGACAGCCGACTTTGCTAGTGATGGTTCACTGTCTACATACGATCTCATTTGCAGAGACTACAGTTACTATTCTGAAAAGATGAGTCATGTACCGTCAAGAGCGACGTTCATCATTAATGGATTAAAGTTAAGTATCAAACTAATTACGTCCGCTTTCTGAATTCTAATTCCTTGTCATGTTCCAGACCTCACGTCAGTGTAATTCTTCCCTCCTCACGGCAACCTGCGGGAGCTAAAACGCGTGCATTTCTGCTCCATTAGTAACACGTTGTTCTCTTCAGCCAACACAATAGGACATTTGTGGCTATCGATTTGCTTCCGAAGATGTTACAATCATGGTTCCGATATAACCACAATTTTTTTCGATGAACGCATTTTCCGCCTTGTCACAGTCAGAAAAATATATTAACACTTACGTCAATTACTTTTGAAATAATGAACGGTTTACTTACTTATTTTCCCATACGTCTCTGTTTTCATTTGACTGCCTCTTACACTGGCGGTTTAGAGGCACTACACAAGAGTGGTATGAAAACTACGTGGTGTAAGTCTACCACTTTTACCTTCCTACCTCTACATCTTCATCAGTATTTATATTCCCCAAACCATTGTGAAGCGCATGGCAGATCGTACTTCTCATAGATCTTCTTCCTATTCCATTCGCTGTGGAGTGCGGGAAGATTCATTTCTTAAATGCCTCTTTAATTAATCTAGCTTTCAGAATCCGTACGGGAGCGTTACGAAGGGAAGTATGGCATATTCCTAGATCCATCACTTGACGCAGTTTCTTGAAACATCGTAAGTAGGCTACTTGATGCAGTTTCTTGAAACATCGTAAGCAGGTTGTCACATCTAACATTCAGCATCTACCACTGCACTGAAGTCTGCCACCCCCTTACATGCTGTTGAAACTGTGTGACCATCCCATTTCATATTCCTGTGCCCAGATGTACGACTTAACCACTTGCAACTACGACAGATTGATATTGTGAACTGCACAGTTTGTCTTGAACGCTCAAAATGTGATTGCATCACTTTTACATCTTATCGAGCTCTAACTGGACACTTGAGCAACTTTCTTCAGAGAGTACTTCATAGCAGATAACTGTCATTTTTAGTTCTAGTTTCATCATACATTAGATTGTAACGGCTGATCGCAAGTTTTATGAGATAACATGCAGTATTCTTCGATTTATTTGTGGCCATTGTATAGAAACTGCGTTAAACAACTAGCACTCCGTAGTTGGAAAGTCGAAGACTGCCGAGCGGTCTAAGGCGCTGCAGTCATGGACTGTGCGGCTGGTCTCGGCGGAGGTTAGAGTCCTCCCTCGGGCATGGGTGTGTGTTTGTCCTTAGGACAATGTAGGTTAAGTAGTGTGTAAGCTTAGGGACTGATGATCTTAGCAGTTAAGTCCATAAGATTTCAAACACATTTGAAAATCAGTTGAAAACTGAACAACTCTTCTGTAAACATCTTTATATTTTCTAATAGGGAATAAGCTCATTGCAGTGTATCAACAATTTATATTTGGTCGAACACCAATTTTCGTTCACATAATCATTCTGTTTACGGGACCTAAGGATACAGCGTAGAGGTGTGCACACTGGCTTCGCATTTCGCAGGACGATGCTTCATATCCATGTCCGAGCATCTTGATTTAGGTTTTTTGTGATTTCCGCCAATTGCTTAAAGCAAACGTTGGGATAATTCCTTCCAAAGGCCATGAGTTCCTTCCCCATTCTTTCTTAACCCGAGCTTGTGCTCGGACCAATGGAACGTTAATCACTAACCTTCCTTCCATCTTCTTTCCTGTATGCTGACAACAGCCCAGGAGAGCGATAAATATCAGAAGTTTATCGGTTGTATTCGGGAGTGATGTTGATTGAAGAAATTCCTCCCTCATCGTACCTTCCAAACTGATGTTCTCTTGATTCTGTTGGAGGTTCGGTGCAAATTGTCCGCCATGGAGGATAGCGTTAAAGAGACATTTTCGTTTCACTGAATGATATACATTTTCAGTTTTGCGAGTGTCAGTTCACAAATTAACAAACATCACACTATGTGGATCTGAATGATACTGAAGTAATGTGTGTGCAAAATGAATCATATAAGTAGTTCGTTGCGATCATTCTGCCTCTATAAGTGCCAGGGACCACTTTGTTTTATATGTCCGTGTGCGTTATCATAAATACCGGAACGACGTTTTGTATACTGTCTAAACATTCATGGTGGTGTCTGATTGTACTGTATCGTGTCTCCCTACCACTTTCGCGCAACGACGCTCTGAGCGTGTTTTTTAGGGAACTAGTTTGAACCTGGGACCTGTTGCTGGTAAGGAGACGCCAGACCACACATGACATGTAGAATTCAGAAGAGTTCAGTGAGACTAGCGATGATATAATCAAATGCTTAATGATCTCAGCGTCAGCTCCACTGCACTCCCTGTAAAAGAATCTTAATTCTAACTAAATTTAGTGGAAAGGGTTCAAGGCTTTCCTATTTTTAGTTAGCTGGTAAAATAACGTCGAAAAAGCAGTTAAGTTTACCATTGGAAATTTATTCTAATCACAAAACATCGTTTATAAATTGCACTATTGATAAAAGGTCATGTTTTAATACAGGATGGTAAAAACCAACTGCGTTCAACAAAAATGTGAACGAATATTCCCTAAATGGGTTTCCAAGTCCTACAATCGATCGAAGGATGACCTATGCCATATCACATCTATAATCTAGATTTAATTTAAGTTTCACAAAAGAGAAAACTATCAAAATGGTCTACAGTGACCCTCAATTATCTTTAATAACTTATCTAACTTGTCGTAAGTTACAGTGGCTGATGTGGCTTCTCAGTAACTATATAAAAGAAAAATCATCGCGTTTCAGATCTGTTCTTCAAGTGGCAAATGTGAACACCATGAGTTTTAATTAACGATCACCATTAGTTTTACGGAAAAAAGGGGTGTAACAGATGAGACTTATGCAGTTCTGAGTGAAGCCTTATGCGCTCAAAAATGCGGCATCGCGTGCGTTCATTACCGTGTCGGTGTCTAAGCAGCGTCAGGGCGGCAGCGGCCGGCGCAGCAGCCATCCAGCCCGCCGTCTCGGAACTAACTCTCTGAACTTCTCCTTACTACGATTTTACCGAAGTTAGTTTAAAAAAGCTATCTGGCTGTGTTTTCATCTGACCAATCAGGGTCTCAATGTTAACCTTACGCTCCGCCTACAAAAATTGTCTATTCAATGGGAAACGTTATACTTTTCGTGGTGGGGCAATGTTTTTAAAGTTTGCAACGTAAGACGCTAAAAAGTCTCACGCTAAAACTTGCGGGTGGTAGTGGCCCTTTTTGTGTTATCGTAAGATCTATACTGCTTTTCTGGAGGGCTCTAGCTTTTAACATGGGCTGGGGGTTGTCCTTGACATACCTGAGACGCGAAACAGCCTCACGCTACAACGTGCGGGTTGTATAATCGTACAGGTAGGCTCGCGGCGTGGGTGCCCAGCCCCTCCCCACGGTTCTGCTCTCGGCTTCTGTCCTCGTTTCTCCCCTCGGAACTGCGTCTGCCTCACGGTGGGGAGGTACAACATGCATTTAGGCATTCTTGTGTTAGTCTGTGGTATTCCATTTGCTCACTCGTTACTCGTATTACTTTGGTTAATTTAATGTCACGATTTATTCGGATCTATGTGACATACTACTGGATTTGCTTATCATGTCAGGGTTTTCATGTAAGGTGTTGGATTTGCCTGACACCTTACAACTGGAGTGAATCAAAACACGGTAAACCACCTAACCCTAAATGTGAGCACCGTGCATTGCTCTAGAACGCGAAACAGATGTTCACTGTCGCCGTTCACGGATGGAGCACAAGGTGATCTCCGCCAAGCCTGTCCTGTTAACTGAATATGGCTTCACGGCATCTACAGAAACCACAAATACGATTACAAGGAATAGTCGTTGATCCCTCCCGGCAAAAAATTTCTTGAAATTATCTAAGTTGGTTCCCGTGAGTTTTTAGTCTTTCACGGAATGTCTGCTGCTGTAAAAGTTTCTTAGCAGTATTTCTCATTCAGAAACCTAATTTGTTCCTCACCTTACCGATAAATGAAGCCTGCAATCTGCTTTCAGCTGCAAGATCGTGTACTTGATAACACCACATATGCAGAGTGGTCACAAACAGTGTGAAAAGTTCGTAAGGATATTGCAGGGCTTGTTGTCTTGAGAAATAACCGTTAAGGAAAATATTAGATACGTTTTTTGGGCCTGTGTGAGACTTCTGTAGTTACCATTGTAGTTCAGTGTAACGAAAGTCTCTGGTAACTGCAACTTTGACGTACGTAACTTACGTCGACAAAACATTGGGACTGACTGACAAGCAATAAACTTCAAAGAAACAATGTTCTTTCATTTTTTGGGAGAACGGTATAATTTTGTAATGGCAACGCAGTTATTAATATGAACATCCAAATCAGTACAATACCATCTCACATTAACCTACACTATCGGCAATTAGCCTAAGCATACTTTTATACGAGACATAACAAAAATTCATTGGTAGTAATGTCAAGTTTTGATGATGAACGTACAACGTCGATACGGCGGAGTTAAAATTAAGCTCAGCATACATTTACGTGCATTTAACACTCTGTAGCAGTAAACGACAGTAAGAGTTCGATTATAATGCACAGTTTCAAACAGCCAATTAAAGTGCACATACTCAGTTATCGCGGTGGTCCAATTATTGAGATACTATCAGTTCATCTGAAGCATTGAACATGAGGATGATTACTCTACAGTTATCGGCTGAGTTGCTGGCAGAGGGTTCATCGAAGCACGTTTAAGCTACTTCTCTGCCATTCCACTCTCGAATAGCGCGCGGGAAAAACGAACCTTTAATTCTTTCTGTGCGAGCCCAGATTCCTCTTATGATGGTAATTACTACCTGTGTAAGTGGGCGCCAGTCTTTTCACACTCTCAGGACAAAGTTGGCGATTGAGAGTTCATGGGAAAATCCTGCCGCAGCTGAAAACGCATTTGTTTTAATGGCTACGGCCTAGCTTCGTGTATTAACTCGTAGCACACTATCCCCATATCACGATAATACAAAACGAGCTGCCCTTCTTTGAACTTCTTCGTTGTCCTCCGTCAAATCTATCTAACGCGAATACATCACACAGCAGTACTCCAGAAGAGGGCGTGCAAGCTCATTGCACGCAGTCTCTTTAGTAATCCTTTTACATTATCTAAGTGTTCAACCAATAAATCGCAGTCTTTGGGTTGCATTTCGCATAATATCTGCGTGATCGACCCAATTTAAGTTATGAATAACTGTGTTTCCTAAGTATTTAGTTGAGCTTACAGCCTTTAGATTTGTGTGATTTATCGTGTAACTGAAATGTAGCGGATTGTTTTTATCACTCACGTGGTTGATTTCACACTTATCGTGATTGAGTCAAATACCACTTTTTGCACCATACAGGTATCTTGTCTAAATCATTTTGCTATTCTTTTTTACCATCTGATGTCATTACATGACGGCAACTGACAGCGTCATCTGTAAACAATCTGAGAACTGCTCAGATTGTCTTGTAAATCGTTAATGTAGATCAGAAACAACAGAGGGATTATAACATTAACTTGGAGAACGGCAGATATTACTTCTGTTTCCTGAAGCAAAGTGCTTACAAAGCCATTGAAATATATAACTTCAGAAAGTATTTAACACTATTTATGGTCTCATTGGATGTACGTATCCTGGAAAGACAATCGCCGTTCCCTAAGTGCCCTAATAACCACTTAGCTTACCTGTGTGGCAACGGGTAGCTGAGCGCTGCTTTTCAGTAGCTCTGCACTGGTGTTTTACCATCACTTAAATATTTCTTTCCAAGTGCAATGCAAGAGTATTACACGGCAGGTTGGAACATAGTTAACAGTTCGATGTTGTGTGCAGCAATGATAGATCGAATTAGTCTTTTCCAAAACTTTTAAATGGTAAGAGGGATATTGAGGCTTTATGTAGAATAATTAATGCCTTTGGAGTTAGTTTCCTGTATTCCTAAACAAGATTACAAAATGTGAACAGATAAACATTGTTACAGACAAGTAAAATGACTTTGAATATTGAACATTAATTTCCTGATAGTATAATTTGGAACAGATATTATTTTACTACTATTACTTCAGAATAAGAGGTTGGGAGTGATATGGTTCTTTCCTGAGTCCATGCATATTTATACATTACTCGCAACAAACAACAAATAGTCAAACAATACGAGTTACGAAATTTACAAAACAGTACTGAAAAAAGCTAACGCATTTCGCTGGATATTACCTTCTTTAATATATTCCAGTTTGTGGCAACAGCATTCCAAAATCAGGCCTCCACTCCATTAGACACATCTACATCAGCCAATGCTTTATGCCCCAATCCTTCTGACTACTTCACAACAAAACGAATGTTGGAATTCAGGCAGTCTCGTTTATATATGTACTCATCAGAAGTGTTTATTGCGGCCAATATCGCAGACTAAACTGCCACCTCTCATGCTGTAACATTTCGTCACCCCATCCTAACACAGTTATTGCTGAGTCATATAGCAAGGAACAGTCAAAACAATTCGTTCAAAAATAAGAAATACGAGTGTTGATCTACGCATATATAGGAAAACAGCCATAACTACATAAAATATCCCAGTAGTACATGGTTAGAGGGCTGCTCATTGCAAGATGAAAAGTAAATACCTACCCCTCCTTATTTTGCATTTAATTTATTTACAAAACCATCTTCTGTTTTCCATTTCACTATTTTCAGGCCCCTTGACCAACGTAAACGTGGAGAAATCGTTTGATGTGCAGTCACAACTGGAGCCAATGTAAATTATCAGGTGTCCGTAGACCTCTTGCTTACGAAGCCATCCCTTCGTTCAACAAACGACGACGCCTGAGGTATTTATCCATCGTTTATTCCATGATGAGAGTAGAAATAGAACACATACCATTTGTTAGTACCTGAGAAAGGGAGCAAAAAATATTTTACTAAGCACACAAAAAGATTTCTGATTTGAACTGCTCTTCATTCTATATTAGAACACGAAGAGTATGGCTGAGTTGTTGGGATACGTGAAAATGAAACCGCTTTACAATGAAAATGGTTATTACACATCTACGAGCTTAATACGCGAGATCCGAAAAGAAACAAACCAATAGGAAACACCTCTGTCAGAGGCGGAGAAAGCCGTAAGTAAACAACGACAATATTCCATTTGTTTTCGTTTCATACGCAAGGCTTATAACAAACTTAACAGGAGCTCTCCAGAAATACAAATACGTCTATTTCTGCTTGTCTGACAAACACGGCCTTCAAACTGGCTTTGCATACAGACAGCTGTAGCTCTTAGAGATCGGTGCTCTGTTCCGAGAGCGCGGAAGTGGAGAAGTCGGTGAATAAAAACTGTACACTCCTGTGAGTAGCATTACGGTTAAACAGCTCTATGGCGCAACTGTTGCTAGCTGTTATGTACTTTCGGTGCTTTTTACAAATACAAGAGGACATTAACAGGTGAACATGTGACCTCAGTTGTTAAGCCATGTCTCGAGAGTTGTTAATTCCGAACTCTAGATTATATCCGAAATATAAAACGACTGCATTTTGCTGATACGTTCTTTAATTCGGTTTCAACACTCGTAGCATGTACCCGTTATACTGTTCATTCCATTAAACATGTCGTGTAATATTTTGTTGCTTTCAGTGGTGACAGCAGTATCACCAACGAATCTTGTAATTCATGTTATTATGTTCTGAATTTTAATTCTACTCCTACTTACTCGACTCATTTAGTCAGGATTTCAGATGTGAAACCTAACATATGACTAACAATTTCTTTTTAATTTCGTTTGTCTCTGCGCTTGTCTTTCGCTGCGTGTTGGCGGAAGAGATTTTTTAATAAGCTATTCGTTCATCGTGATGAGAAATAAGATCTTCGTTTTTTGTTATTCTTGGGAGTTCTCAACATTACCCCCCCCCCCACCCCTAGATATTTTTCGCTAATCCTCTTAGTTATTAATGAAAAAGGAGCTGTATGGCCCAAACATTTCTAATCCAGTATCCGTCCAGAACGAATATCCACTAATGAAGCGTTTATATTGATTCATGAACTGCTATGCAGTCATATTCCAAAAGATGGAAACGCACTATTCTTTTGTAGGTCTCCGTTCTAACTTTTCACTAGTCTTTCAATCATTACACAGTTTTCAACACACAATTACCACTAGTGAATTTACTTGTCCTTGAAAATATGAATACCGACCTTCTCCACTAATTTCCACTTTGCTCAACAGTCAGTTTGGTTACACTGCTCTAACCCTTGGATTCGGCTATCCCGGGTATCATATGCATGAGCAGTGGAGAGTCATTCCGTGAATTTCGGGCAATGAGAAACAGCTTACCTGTACCGTGATAACATCATCAGGAATTCAACCCGTTGGGACCTTATATTTGAGGAAAAATACTCGTTCGTCACAAGAAAGGTACAGAATTTCAAAGGTATTAAAGTGTCCGTATATGTATATGAAGAACAAGAAACTGATATTTTCGTTAAAAATAACGGCGTGATAAATGAAATAATTCAAAGGGGGCTGTGCTGGATTTTAGAAATAAATTCGAGAAACGTAACACCTTTTTTACAAACCCTTACACATGAAAGTTCACAGCTCTGTAATCTTACATAATAATGTAAGGCGTTTGATAAAACGAACAGTAAACGATGTGCAGTGTATATGTGGTTGAGGTAAATCTGGGACTCCTCGGACAGAGACACGACGTGTTGTGATGTCCTCGTTCAGTACTTTCAGACGATATTCATAGAAATTGCAAGTAAATTCTTGAAATAAGGGATCCATGCATATCTCTCTTCGGAGGCAAATTTTCGAAAACGTTTCTCTTTTGGAGAACACCGGTTTTATTACTTCAAAATGAACATTAACAGCCTCGACCACAAAGAGATTGAGAAAGTTAGCGTTCGTGGAATCGTAACATACCTACCACCACGGTATAAGGTCTGAAGGTGCTCTAAAACAGACAGAAACCGCTAACCTACATAAAGGTTTCTTTGCAGTCGAGACCGTTTGCTCGTTCTTCAGATACTGTCGTTTAGTTTCGACTGACTTAATTTTAACCCACAGAGGAAAGAGAATTTCCATTCAGTAACATCGTTTTCCGACAGAATTATTAACAGAACAGTCAACACCGAAAGTAAAGATGTAAACAATTGGAAAGAAATAATCATAGAAGATATATGTAGCTCATTTTCAGACATTAAGTACGAAGTTTACGTACAATCCTCTAATCCAGAGTTCTAAGTATTATTCCTGGAAGAGAAACATGATTCCAGCTGGAAGAGGAGGAATGTTTGAACTCCAAGTGAGATGCTTTCGGTGTGTTGCAGAGTTGAGTGTTCAGAGGATTGGTCCCTAGCGGCAAAGCGCGAGTGTGTATACCGAGAAGACGTGGTATCGAATACTGTTCGGACATGAACTTTCCCATCTGCGTTTTAACTTAGCTATCGCCTATCAACGATTTGAGTAGTCGCCAGCTATGACAGGTCGTTCGGATTCCCTGAGAGTTAGGGACACGCAAGTCACCAAACTGGTTTCCAGCTGAAAGACTTACACCAGACAATTGAGCCACACAAAATTATTATTAATTATTACTAAAATTGTTCAAATGGCTCTGAGCACTAATGGACTTAACATCTGAGGTCATCAGTCCCCTAGAACTTAAAACTACTTAATCCTAACTAACCTAAGGAAGTCACACACATCCATATCCGAGGCAGGAAGTGAACCTGCGACCGTAGTAGTCGCGCGGTTCCGGACTGAAGCGCCTAGAACCGCATGGCCACCGAATTATTATTACAGAGGTGTATTACGTAAACTGAATATCTATTGAAACAAGTGTACGGAACACAGCATCACTCCCACACGAGATTCCAATTACAGTTCTACTGCCCGGGGTCTGAAGGTTTTATTTACTTAGGCGTACTTCAGACAGAACGCCCGATCTACGAGGATTAGAAGCTTCAAAGTTTTTCGCCATTGCCTGGTGTTGTAGGTGCACTTGAATGTTGCGAAAATTAACTAGGCTCTTATTGCTAGTCCACGACGAAATTTCATTGCGTTGTTTGAATTTAACACACGTATATCACCACGTACAGCTATGGGTCCAGTGCTACAGGCTGCGCTGCCATGTATGTGGTGGTTTAATAATAAGTTATATTAGTAATATTTAATGATATTAAAAGATACAAGGATACATACTCAGCCTATGGCCGTTATAATAACGTATAAATGGTGCTTCAGAAGGAGTGAATATTTTAGTTGATAGTATCCGCGGATCTTCAGAATAAAATATTCCATACAACGGTTGTCAGATTTTTATAAATGATGCACAAACAGATGGTAAACATGTAAGATTTATTTCACATGTCAATATGCTAGTTGCTTGGGGTTTGTTCACCGAATCTCATTTAAGGTTTGAAGTTCAACTAGGGAAGTGGAAACTGAGTTTACATAACTGAATTTTTATCTCGTGTTGTGATTCATTTTATGGACAATTTTACCGTACCGTTACCTCTTCATTCTCTCGGTCCACGCATATTGAGTAACGTTGATTATTTTTTTCTCCACAAACAGTTGCATTTTTCCGCTTATATACAGATGCTCTAAGATTATTGACGTCCTAGTTCTTGATTTGAAAACCAGGGCCCAGTACCTAGCAAGGGACGCCTTGTGTGTTAGAGTACAAATAGTTTTACGCAGGAAATCGTTGCGTCTACAAATTGGAAAGGTACAGAAATAATTATTACACCTAAATAAGACTGAGAATCTGTGTTTTTAACTAATGTTCGCTAACTATTCTAGATTTGGAGAGTTAGTTCAGATTGGTATAAACTATGTTTCTATGGAGTAACCCATTTCTTGAGGTTTCTCCAACGTGAGCCTCAGCTAATTATCTACATTTGTTAATATTAATTTGGGCTTCGAAAACGGAATACTGGAACAACGGTTATTTCGACACTCTAAAGCAATGGGTGAAATATTAACTAATGAGCTATTAAAAGCTCCTCTTAATAACATCAATGTCGAATTATCTGAGTAGGATGATGAGGAATTATACACTCCTGGAAATGGAATAAAGAACACATTGACACCGGTGTGTCAGACCCACCATACTTGCTCCGGACACTGCGAGAGGGCTGTACAAGCAATGATCACACGCACGGCACAGCGGACACACCAGAAACCGCGGTGTTGGCCGTCGAATGGCGCTAGCTGCGCAGCATTTGTGCACCGCCGCCGTCAGCGTCAGCCAGTTTGCCGTGGCATACGGAGCTCCATCGCAGTCTTTAACACTGGTAGCATGCCGCGACAGCGTGGACGTGAACCGTATGTGCAGTTGACGGACTTTGAGCGAGGGCGTATATTGGGCATGCGGGAGTCCGGGTGGACGTACCGCCGAATAGCTCAACACGTGGGGCGTGAGGTCTCCACAGTACATCGATGTTGTCGCCAGTGGTCGGCGGAAGGTGCACGTGCCCGTCGACCTGGGACAGGACCGCAGCGACGCACGGATGCACGCCAAACCGTCTCCATGAAGCTGGGCTACAGTCCCTCACACCGTTAGGCCGTCTTCCGCTCACGCCCCAATATCGTGCAGCCCGCCTCCAGTGGTGTCGCGACAGGCGTGAATGGAGGGACGAATGGAGACGTGTCGTCTTCAGCGATGAGAGCCGCTTCTGCCTTGGTGTCAATGATGGTCGTATGCGTGTTTGGCGCCGTGCAGGTGAGCGCCACAATCAGGACTTAGGCACACAAGGCCAACACCCGGACTCATGGTGTGGGGAGCGATCTCCTACACTGGCCGTACACCTCTGGTGATCGTCGATGGACACTGAATAGTGCACGGTACATCCAAACCGTCATCGAACCCATCGTTCTACCATTCCTAGACCGGCAAGGGAACCTGCTGTTCCAACAGGACAATGCTCGTCCGCATGTATCCCGTTCCACCCAACGTGCTCTAGAAGGTGTAAGTCAACTACCCTGGCCAGCAAGATCTCCGGATCTGTCCCCCATTGAGCATGTTTGGGACCGGATGAAGCGTCGTCTCACGCGGTCTGCACGTCCAGCACGAACGCTGGTCCAACTGAGGCGCCATGTGGAAATGGCATGGCAAGCCGTTCCACAGGACTACATCCAGCATCTCTAAGATCGTCTCCATGGGAGAATAGCAGCCTGCATTGCTGCGAAAGGCGGATATACACTGTACTAGTGCCGACATTGTGCATGCTCTGTTGCCTGTGTCTATGCGCGTGTGGTTCTATCAGTGTGATCATGTGATGTATCTGACCCCAGGAATGTGTCAAAGTTTCCCCTTCCTGGGACAATGAATTCACGGTGTTCTTATTTCAATTTCCAGGAGTGTAGTTTGACTGAAGATTATCCTGCGACGCTTGATTAAACTCACCGGTTAAGAATAAGAACATTGTCGTGCCACTACGTATAAGAAGACTACGTCCTGTGCCAGGGAAGGTGCAGATGCTACAGAAAACGTAAATAAAAAATGGAGCTGTGTTGCAAATAAATTCCGGAAGTTAGGTTATACAATGTCGAGAAACTAACAAAATCTGCTGAGACAACGAATGCTTGGAAATACAGGAAACCACGCTAAAATTCGAAGTTGGGAGGCATTTGCATCAAATGTGATATGTATGTACTGTGAAAAATAATTGTTTTGAAGCTTATTGTGAGACATACCACAAATTTTTTGGTGGCAATGATAAATTTTACTGACCACAAATTATTGTATGATTATTATTTCTTTACTGACGAACTTGCTGTAGAGCATCAACAAAAACCTATATTGGAAATGTATATGTTGAATATACACTAAAGAGACAAATGAACTAGTGCACCTGCCTAATATCGTGAAGGGCTACCGCGAATTAGTGCTGGAGGGAACTGACACAAAGAATCCTGCACTGCTGTCCATAAATCCGTAAGAGTACGAGGGTGTAGAAATCTGAGTGGCACGGTGCAAGTCATTCCAGTTATGCTCAATAATATTCATGTCTGGGGAGTTTGGTGGCCAGCGGAAGTGTTTAAACTCAGAAGAGTGTTCTTGGAGCTGCTCTGTAGCCATTCTGGATGTGTGGGGTGTCGCAATGTCCTACTGGAATTGCCGAGGTCCGTCGGAGTGCACAATGGATATGAATGGATGAATGTGATCACAGAATGCTTACGTGCGTGTCACCCGTCAGAGTAGACTAATCAGGGGTCCTATGTCACTCCAACTGCACACTTCCCACACCTTTACAGAGCATACACCAGCTTGAACAGTTCCTGATGACGAGCTGGGTCCATGGACTCAAAAGATCGACACCATCCGCTCCACACAATTTGAAACGAGACTCGTTCGACCAGGCAACATGTTTCCAGTCATCAAGAGTCCGACGTCGATGTCCATTGCCCCAGGCGAGGCGTAAAGCTTGGTGTCGTGCTGTGATCAAGGATAAATGGGATACATGAGTTGGTCCTCTTTGCAGGACTTTTTCGGCAGTAGGGTTGTCGGACATTTATTCTACCGGATAACTGATACAGAAAACTCGTGAAATGTTCATACGGGAAAATCCCCACTTCATCGCTACCTCGGAGATACTGTGCCCATCACTGTTCCACCGGCTACAACAGCACGTTCAAACTAAAATCTTGATAATCTCCCATTGTAACAGCAGTAACCGATCTAACAACTGCGCCAGACGGTTGTTGTCTTGACCGCAGCGCCGTCTTCTGCCTTTTTACAAATCTCTGTATTTTAATACGAATGCCTATACTATTTTCTTTGGCGCATTAGTGTATTAACGTTAAGAATCCTGTTTTCTACCCCCTGCGGTTTCGGGGGTTAGAATAGGCCCGCGGTATTCCTGCCTGTCGTAAGAGGCGACTAAAAGGAGTCTCAAACTTTTCGGCCTTATATGATGGTCCCCTGTTGGGTTTGACCTCCATCTCTCAAAATTTTCCGAAGAGCGAGCCGATTGGGGAAGGGTGCCTTACTTGGTGCATTGTGTCCGTTTTGCGATCAGACCTTTCGCCAGCTTAGACACCGTTGTATTGCAGTCCTGTCCGCTCTCCATCTCTTGGGCATGTCTGTTTCTGCGTGCAGATTACGCCTTGCACTGTGCAGTGCCTCTTTCTCCACCGACGGCGACCATGGACCACATGTTACCTAACATCCAGCACGGTAGCCAGTCCGTTGTGGTGGGGCCGCCATGTACCCTGTTGGTTGTAGCCCCCTGACAACACAGGGATCGCTCTACTGATGCCTGCGCCGTTAACTCCCCACGTATGCAAAGGAGTAGATGCCCATCCTCCTCGGGTATCGGGACTCCCGGCAACGGCCATCCTGCCAGGTGGCTCTTGCCGTGGCTGGGTGGCGCCCGTGGGGAGGGCCCTTGGTCGGAGTAGGTGGCATCAGGGCGGATGACCCGCAATGAAGCGTGGTACATCGTCTCTCGCTGGTGGCCAGCCGCCAGCAGTCTCTAAGCGTTCTCGGGCTCAGTTTAATGCTCAGAAGTACGATCTGAAAACGTTCCCCTCCCTGGCCACACCGTGGGAGGAACGTAAGTCTCAGGATGGCAGTAGCAGTTATTCGCCCCGCTTCTTAGTTTGTACGAGGGCTGATGGGGAGTCATTTCTCTCCACAAAGCCTCAGTTCTTCGTCGAGCATTTAGAGGACAAGTTTGGGGAGGTGGAAGGCTTGTCAAAAATGCGCTCTGGGTCAGTCCTGATACAAACGGCATCCTCTGCCCAGTCACGACGGTTACTCGCTTGTGAGAAGTTGGGGGATGTTGCCGTTACGATCACACCCCATAAGAGTTTAAATATGGTCCAGGGACTTATTTACCATAGGTATCTTCTTTTGCAGTCTGATGAAGAGCTGCGCGCCAATTTAGAGCGGCGAGGTGTACATTTCGTCCGGCGCGGTCATCGGGGTCCAAAGGAAAATCAGATTGCTACCGGTGCCTTCATCTTGACCTTCGAAGGGGATACATTACCGGAAAGGGTCAAGATGATGGTCTACTAATGTGACGTTAAGCCCTATATTCCTCCCCCGATGCGGTGCTTTAAGTGCTGGAAGTTCGGCCATATGTCTTCTCGCTGCACTTCCAGCCTCACATGTCGAGATTGCTGACGCCCATCACATCCCAATACTCCATGTGCCCCCGCCTTCTATCTGTGTCAACTGCGGGGAGCACCATTCACCTTGCTCGTCAGACTGCTGAATTTTCCAGAAAGAGCGTAAAATCATGGAATAAAAGACCCTGGACTGACTAACCTATACTGAGGCCAAAAGGAAATACGACCGACTCCATCCTGTGAGAATGACATCTTCCTACGCTGCTGCTACAACACCTGTGCTAGCCCCGTCTGTTTCTCCAATTGTGGCCGGATCGACGAGTAGTACACCACCTCCTGCCCTCTCGCCAGTGGGGGGCTCTACCCACCGGGTTGCTCCTGCGCCACCTACCTCAGGAGCAACACCATCCCACCCATCGGGGACGTCTGTCCCCGCTTCTAAGCCGGAGAAGTGTCCAACTTCTTCGGTTTCCCACGCTCGCAAAGGGTCCCTTGGGTTCCTCCCCATGTTTCGGCCAGCGAGAAGGGTGACGACCGACAGTGGCGTAAGTGCTCGCTATCTTCTGGTCATAGGGCTTCACGATCCTCCTCCGTCCCGGAGACTGAATCGGTGACTCCCTCCCAGCCAGTGCGACCCAAGGAACGGCGTGAGAAACCCAAGAAGAGCTCTCAGCCCAAGGAACTCGCGGTGGCAGCCATCCCACCGAAACCTTCCAGCTCTGCGTCTGAGGATGCGGTGGAGATTCTGGCGTCCGCTGAGGACCTCGATCTCGCCGGTCCCCCAGACGCCATGGAAAGGACTATCATAGGTGCTAAATCGGAGGCAGCAGGTGACCCAGCTGCGTAATCTCCCTTCCCAGTCTTGTCACGCCTTTCTCAGCCATGGACAACACTATCCTCCAGTGGAACTGCAGCGGTTTCTTCCACCATCTAGCTGAGCTCCGCCAACTTATGAGCCCTCACCCTTTCCTCTGCATTGCTCTGCAGGAAACTTGGTTTCCGGCAATGCGAACCACCGCCCTCCGTGGCCACTGGGGTTATTATAAGAACCGGGCAGCTTATGAAAGGGTGTCTTGTGGCGTCTGCATATATGTCCTGAACTCTCTTCACAGCGAGTCTGTACCTCTCCAAATACCATTAGAGGCTATCGCTGTTCAGGTGTGGACGCCACAGGCTGTTACCGTCTGCAGTCTTTACCTTCCACCGGATGGTGATGTCGTGCAGCATGTCCTGGCTGCTCTGATAGCCCAATTGCCGTCACTTTTCTTGTTACTGGGCGACTTTAACGCCCATAACCATCTGTGGGGTGGGTCAGTGGCAACAGGTCTAGGCGCCATCGTTGAAGACGCCATCGTTGAGCATTTATTGGCGCAGCTCGATCTCTCGCTATTAAATGATGGTGCCTTCACACACTTCAGTGTTGCGCATGCCACATACTCCGCCATTGACCTTTCGATCTGTAGCCCTAGCCTCTTACCGTCTGTCCAATGGAGAGTGCATGACGACCTTTGTGGTAGTGACCACTTTCTGATCTTTGTCACTGCCACAGCGTCAATCTTCTGGGCGCCCTAGCAGATGGGCTCTGAATAAGGCTGACTGGGACTTGTTCTCCTCCACTGCCGCTATTGAGCCTCTCTCTGACATTGATGCAACGGTTCAATCGGTCAGCACCGGCATCGTTCCTGCCGCCGAATCTGCCATTCCCCGTTCTTCTGGGTCCCCTCGGCGGCGGACTGTGCCTTAGTGGTCGCCTGAGATCGCTGAAGGGATTAAAGCTCGCCGGCGGGCGCTCCAGCGTTAGAGGCGACGTCCCTCAATCGAACACCTTATCGCCTCCAAACAGATGCGTGCGCGAGCCCGCCGCATTATCCGCCAACGCAGGCAGGAGTGCTGGGTGAGTTCCGTCGCAATGGCGGGAAAGTCTTGTTGTCTCCATTCTGAAACCGTGGAAGAACCCTTTCGAGGTGGACAGCTACCGTCCCATTAGCCTCACAAACGTTCTTTGCAAGTTACTTGAACGGATGGTAAGCCGGCGCTTGAATTGGGTACTGGAGTCTCGGGAACTTCTGGCTCCGTCTCAGGGTGGGTTCCGTAAAGGCCGATCCGCCGCCGACAATCTGGTGAGCCTGGAGTCTGCCATCAGTACTGCCTTTGCCCGCCGTCAGCATCTGGTCGTTGACTTTTTCGACATGCGGAAGGCGTATGATACGACATGGCGTCATCACATCCTTTCTACACTTCATGGGTGGGGTCTTCATGGCCCTCTGCCGATCTATATCCGCAATTTTCTGTCGTATCGTACCTTCCGCGTGCACGTCGCGGCCTCATATAGTTCCTCCCAAGTCCAGGCACACCACACGGTTCTGTTCTAAGTGTCTGTTTTTAATAGCCATTAACGCTGCGGCCGTGGGAAATTCTGTCTCCGCTTCCCTGTATGCTGACGCCTTCTGCCTTTACTACAACTCTATTGGCATTGCAGCTGCTGACCGTCAGCTACAGGGCGCAATCCGCAAGGCGCAGTCTTGGGCTGTAACACATGGTTTCCAGTTTTCGGCAGCCAAGACCTGCGTTATGCATTTCTGCCGGCGACTCACTGTTCACCCGGAGCCGCGGCTTTATCTTGACGGTGAGCTTCTTACAGTGGTGGAGTTACATCGGTTTTTGGGGGTGGTTTTTGACGCCCGGTTGACTTGGCTGCCTCATATTCGGCAGCTTAAACAGGCGTGTTGGCGGCATCTAAATGCTCTGCGATGCCTGAGCCACACCAGATGGGGCGCCGACCGATTTACTCTTCTACGGCTTTACCAGGCGTTAATCCAGTCCCATCTGGACAATGGGAGTCTGGCTTACGGCTGAGCATCCCCATCTGCGTTGCGGATGCTGGACCCAATCCTCCACAGCGGGATACGCCTTGCCACTGGTGCCATCCGGACCTGCCCTGTGGACAGCATACTTGTGGAGGCAGGTGTCCCTCCACTGTGGTTACGACGCCAACAATTACTGGCTGCTTATGCTGCCCATGTGTTTAGCTTGCCCGGGCATCCAAATTATCGTGTCCTGTTCCCGCAGTCAGTGGTCCGTCTGCCAGAACGTCGGCCCCGGTCGGGTTGTCCAATCGCCATACACGTCAAACAGCTTCTCTACGGGCTTGGGTGTTTCCCTGTACGTATCAGGGCTCTGGCGTTGTCTATACCGACGGTTCGATGGTTGCTGGTCATGTCGGTTATGCACTAACTCTAGGGGACCATTCTGAACAACGTTCGTTGCCGGCTGGCTGTAGTGTTTACACTGCTGAGCTGGTTGCCATCTTTCGAGCCCTAGAGTATATCCGCTCCTGCTCAGGTGAATCCTTCGTTAACTGTAGCGATTCCCTGAGCGGTTTACGAACTCTCGACCAATGTTTCCCTCGTTCTCGTCTGGTGATGGCTATCCAGGAGTCCCTGCATACTCTTGCCCGTTGCGGCAGATCTGTGGTCTTTGTTTGGACCCGGGCCATGTTGGGATACCCGGAAATTAAACTGTTGACCGCCTGGCGAAAGAGGACACTAGTGCACCATCTCTGGAGGTTGGCCTCCCGGCGACTGATTTGCGGGCACTATTACGCCGCAAAGTTTTCGATTTATGGGACACTGATATGCGCAATCTCCCGTGCTAAACAAACTCCGCCGTATCAAGGAGACTACTGTGTGGCGGCCATCCACGCGAGCCAACCGCAGGGAATCAGTCGTCCTTTGTCGGCTCCGCATTGGCCACACCCGACTCACGCACTGTTATTTACTGTGTCGTGAGGATCCCCCTCTTTGTCGTTGTGGGGCGTCCTTGACGGTGCTCCATATCTGTTGGAGTGCGCCCTTTTAACTGGGCTCAGGCAGACTTTTGCGCTGACTGATACGCTCTCTGCGCTTTTATCTGATGACTCTGCCATAGCTGACATAGTTCTGCGTTTTATTCGGGCAGGGGGATTTTATCGCTTGATGTGAGTTTTTGTGTTGATTCTGACCTATGGCCTACGATTTGTCTAATTTTTTTTCATGTGTTTCTGGGTGGTTGGCTTTTCCCTTTTTGTTTGTATGGTCGGCTAACCACCGTCACACTGTGTGATTTTAGTTCGTCTTGTCTGGTCTTCGTCTACGTTTCTCTTGTTCTGTGTCGTCTGTCTTATCGTCTGTTGATCGTTTTTATACTCTGTGGGTGTTTTTAGTAATTGGAAAAAAGGGACCGATGACCGTCACAGTCTGGTCCCTTTAACCCCCACAAACCAACCAATCCTGTTTTCTGTGTGTATCAACATACCCAGTTCACTGTTTCAACCAATATATATACATTGCTGAATAAACCGTTTTTGCTGAAGAACGGGCAAAGAAAATACGTAACAAATATTAGCATGTTTTCATAAGTGGACTTCCACTTACATCGTAGTGACTCGTCGAAAAAATATTTAGTTTGCTATTGCATCATGCTCGTTTATTAGTTTCCTGGAAAACATGAAAAAAATTGTCAGGAGTGAAGTTACGTATTCCAGACCTATTTCTAAAAATAAAATACAGAAGAATGGAAAAGAAAATTAAGGAAATATTATAGTGCATTCAATTGGGTTTTAAAATGGTGAAGACACCGAAGATGAAGTTCGTATGTTACGCTGTATAATGGCAGCAAGACTCAAGAAAAATCAGGACACTTCCAATCAACACAACTTCCAGGGATTTGTCGACCTGACAAATGCATTTGACAATGTAAAATAGGCCAAAATGTACGTAGGAGTAAAATATAGGGAAAGACGGCTGATACACAGCCCTTACAAGAACCAAGATGGATCGATAAGGCTGGAACACATAGGATGGAGTCCTGCGATTAAAAAGGGTATAAGAAAATGACGCAGTCCTTCGGTCCCACAGTCCAGTCTACAGGGTATTCAGAAGCAGCTGGAATCGTTAAAACTGAACGAACTTTAAGGACCTGATGCAATCGCTATCAGATTCTACACTTAATCTGAAACTGGATTAGCTCTTCTTTCAACTATAATGCGCCGTGGATCCCTCAGTCAAAAGAAAAGCTGTGCCATGCAGTTGAAGAAAAGGAGCAGGTCACAACAGTCTACAAGAAGGGTAGCCGAAGTTAACAAACTACCCTTCAATATTCTTGATATAAATATCTTGCATAATCTTGAAACATACCCCAAGCTCAAACGTGACGAGGTATCTCGAACAACTTGACCTCCTCCACGGCAACTGCCATGGATTCGTGAAACTTCGCGTGGAACCCAGCTGGCACTTTTTTTCATCTCACGTACTGAATGCCATGGATTAAGGCTGTATGCAGCATTTTTCGAATTAGGAAAATCATTTCTCTCAGTACCACATCTACGCTTATCAAACGTCAGCTGTATGGGATGTGAAACCAACTTTGTGACTATATTGTGGATTCGTTGGTAGGGAAGACGCAGCATGTCATCGACAGATACGGAGGTAGGTAACCCTAGGGAGAATGTAGGGATGTGTGTTTGGACGCTGGCTGTTCAAATTGTGTTGGGGGCAATCCAATGAAAATAAGACAAATGCAAAAAGAAAGGTCAACTGGTTATTATTTCAAAAGTAATCGCTATAACTGATCATACATTGATTCCACTGTGAGAGAAGAGGGTCAATGCTTCCATGGAGCCGGCCAGTGTGGCCGAGCAGTTCTAGGCGCTACAGTCTGGAACCGAGCGACCGCTACGGTCGCAGGTTCGAATCCTGCTTCGGGCGTTGATGTGTGTGATGTCCTTAGGTAAGTTAGGTTTAAGTAGTTCTAAGTTCTAGGGGACTGGGTGACCTCAGCAGTTAAGTCCCATAGTGCTCAGAGCCATTTGAACCATTCGACTTCCATGGAAAAATGTTTGGGGTTGCTTATGGAAACAAGAGTGTACGCAGGCGTGCACCTACTCGTACGAAGCAAGTCGGTGGCCATGAATGTCTTCATTCAGGGCTCGAAGAATTTGGAAATCAGACCGAGGCAGATCGGGACTGTGTGGAGAATGTGTAAGGGTCTCCCAGCAGAAATCAGCATTGGCCGTATTGTCTCCCAGTGGAATAAATTAACTGATGTGGCGATTAGTTTTCAAATAATAATTTACTTAATTTTTCGGTTTCATCTGATTCCTTACTATATACTAATGACCTTGTGTGCGATATTAATATTAATGTGAAACTTTTCGCAGATGATGCACTCATCTCTGATGAAACAGCTGCACAAACAGTCAGAACTTCATTAGATTTCAAAGAGAGAGAAACAGTGTCAACTTGCTTTAAACTGTCATACATGTAAAATTGTGTACTTCACAATACGAAAACACTACACTATGAATGAGTCAGTTGGAATCAGCTAACTCGTGCAATACAGTGTCTCAGTAGTAGGTATAGCAGGTGACAGACTGCAGTTGTTTGGTAGAATACTAGGGCAATGCCAAATGTCAATAAAATATATTGCCCACAGAATACTAGTACAGCCCATCCTAGAATATTTCTAAGGCAAGTGGGGGCCGTACGAAATAGGACTAACAGAGAACTGTAAATTTGTGGTAAGGTCTCATGGGACCAAACTGCTGAGGTCATCGGTCCCTGAGCTTACACACTATTTCATCTGACTTAAACTGACGCTAAGGAACAAACACACACACACACACACACACACACACACACACGAGGAGGGAGTTCTCGAACGTCCGATTGTGTGTGTGGGGGGGAGGGGGGGGGGGGGGGGGGAGGGAGAGCAATGCTGACCGTGACAAGGCGTCCTAGACAGCGCGGCTACCCCGCGCGGCAACAGGGAATGTTTAACGCATACAGAGAAGGGTAGCACGGATGTTCACAAATTGTTCTACCTGTAGGAGAGTGTCACAAAGATGCTGAAAGAATTGAAGTAGCACACACTTAATGACATAAGCACACTATCCCCTGAAAACCTACTTAAAAATTATCCAGAAAAAACTTTAAATGATGAATCTATGAATACCGCCACCCTGCGTGGAATATGTAATTTCTGTATAATGTTCACCAACCTGCAGTCTTATATGATCGTTGTCCCGTGCACGAACAACAGCAAGTAGGTCGCGAATCCACTACCTCGAGGCTGTGATAAACTGTTAGCGAGGAACTGGGATTGTATAAATAATTAAATTCTGAATTAATTTACCACTCGCTTTTCTTAGCAGAATAGGAGAAATTGCACAGTTATAGTCCACTTCATGAATCACAAATTTCCGTTCTTCACACGTCCATAGGAAATAAACAAAATAATTAACTGCGTGTTTGTGTAACTGTTATCAAACTAATTCTCATTTAAATGTCCAAAACTCAGAGATTGCTAATTAAGTTCTTTTCCAGTACCGACTGCAGTAAACATGTCTGTCTTTAACTGCCGTCCGAGCGCTTATATTCAAAAACCAAAGATTTGCTAATTAAGTTTTAACTGATACCGACCGCGGCAGACATGTCTACTTGAATTTCATACAGATACGTCTACCAGTCACAGGATGCCATTCCACTACTTTGAAATTGTTAATTACAAGCAGTATAACAAACAATTGCTAAACAAAAGAACAGACGTAGCACGAGATCTTCGGTCACACCTAACTTGGATGGCGGGCAAGGTGGTTCGGCTGTTGGATTAGAGCTCGTTCGGCAGTATCTCAGAACAAATTCTCTGTTCAGTTTTTCTGATGTTAATAACATTCATAAGTTTATCATTTTGGGGCGCAATTTTCGAATACAGCAGTCAATCGCCCTAGACAAGTATGTTCACAGTAAGGTTTTAAGGGATGGTTCCACCATGGTTTAATAGCCGTGTTAGAAAAGCGCTACATAAACAGAGTATACTTCATCTCAGATTAAAGAGAAGAGAAATCCTAGCTCACAAACAAAATATGAACGAAGCAAAAATGAGCGTAAAGAGAGCAATGAGAGAAGCGTTCAATGACACTGAAAGTAAGACGTTATCAACCACCCTGAATAGAAAGAGATTTTGGTCGTATGAAAAATCAGTGATGGGCCTAAATACTGAATACGGTCTTCCGAAGTTGTTTCACCGCGAAAGATCGTAACTCTGTCCCTCCTTTCAATCGTCGTGCGAACGTCGAAATGGAAGCTGGACAGCCGCAAGCTGATGTGGACCGATGGCTTAGTGTGAATCGTTCTGTTGTTTCTCGGACGTGGCGACAGTTAGGAACTACATCCCTAAGGCCACGACAGTGCTGACTACTTGTGACATAGAAAAGAGAACCTTATTTGGCTCCAAGGGCATGACGCTACCGTTTCGGGATCAAAATACTTGGTAAGACACCTGTATCGAGGAGGATACCCAATGGTGTGGGCAAAAATCTTGTTGACACTCGAACACCTTTTCATGAAATTGTACGGCTGAATCGGCAAGGTTAACTGTTGTGTATCGTGAAAAGATCTTGGGACCTCTTGTGCGGTTGTTGCGAGATGCTGTGGGTCCAGACTTCGTACTGATGGACGGCAAGAGCACAGGTGGTTGATGCTTTCTTGAAAACGGAAGGTATCGCACGTATGGCGTGGCCCGACAGCTCTTCAGATTTGAATCCCATAGATCATGTCTCGGGTGCATTAAGGAGAAAGGTTGTATCACACCAGCATCCACCAGCGACTCTCCAACACTTGTGAAAAACTCTTCAGAAGGAATAGATATTATTGAAAATGGTTTAAATGGCTCTAAGCACTATGGGACTTGATACCTGAAGTCATAAGTCGCCTAGACTTAAAACTACTTAAACCTAACTAACCTAAGGACATCACACAAATCCATGCCCGAGGCTAGATTCGAACCAGACACCACAGCAGCCGCGTTGTTCCGCACTCAAGCGCCTAGAACCGCTCGCTCACTGCGGCCTTGGAATTATTGCCTCAACATGAGACTGATGGCGTCATTAAGAGCATGGCCTATCGTTCAGGCCTGCATTGCCACAAGTGGCTACATCCCATATTGAGCACATTAAGCAATTGTCTGAATATGTGCGCACATACGTTCAGTTTCAAAAAACTAAAAACGTTTATCTATGGTATGCATGTTGTGCATGTTGCACTTGTTTACGTTCGGTGTTCTTTAAATAGTTTCTACTTTGCTATCACTTGTATATACGGTTTTGTGGCAAAATAAACTCAACTTTGCAAAATTTCCTTTTGTTGCCTTAATTTTGGATACCAGTGAAATTTATGCGGCTGTGACCCCCAGAAACAGATGTTCATTCTTAGCAGTGACTGGTTCAAATAACTCGAAGCACAAGGGACTTAACAGCAGAGGTCATCAGTCCCCTAGAACTTAGAACTACTTAAATCTGACCAAGCTAAGAACATCACACACATCCATGTCCGAGGCGGGATTCGAACCTGAAACCGTAGCGGTAGCGCGGTTCCAGGCTTAAGCGCCTAGAACCGCTCGTCCACACCGGCCGGCAGCAGTGACGGGTCGGAATTTTTACTTTTCGTAAGAGTTAACTTCTTTCTCTACGAACATACGGCCTCCATTTTTCTAAAAGAGCGTTAATCCTTGTAAATCTTAAATGGCCAGTCTGTGAGAGACCGGATTTGACATGAAATGAGCTACATGTACTGATTCTTTCCTTAAGTAGTTTTGTAGCGGTAATGAAGTTGTCGTTGTTGTCTTCAGCCCTGAGACTTGTTCGATGCAGCTCTCCATGCTACTCTATCCTGTGCAAGCTTCATCTCCCAGTACCTACTGCAACATACATCCTTCTGAATCTGCTTAGTATCTTCATCTCTTGGTCTCCCTCTACGATTTTTACCCTCCACGCTGCCCTCCAACACTAAACTGGTGATCCCTTGATACCTCAGAACATGTCCTACCAATCAATCCCTTCTTCTGGTCAAGTCGTGCAACAGACTTCTATTCTCCCCAATCCTATTTAATACTTTCTCATTAGTTGTGTGATCTACCCATCCAATCCTCAGCATTCTTCTGTAGCACCACATTTCGAAAGCTTCTATTCTCTTCTTGTCCAAACTGTTTATCGTCCATGTTTCACTTCCATACATGGCTACACTCCGTACAAATACTTACAGAAATGGCTTCCTGACACTTAAATCTATACTTGATGTTAACAAATTTCTCTTCTTCAGAAACACTTTCCATGCCATTGCCAGTCTACATTTTATATCCTCTCTACTTCGACCATCATCAGTTATTTTGCTCCACAAATAGCAAAACTCCTTTACTACTTTAAGTGTCTCATTTCCTAATCTAATTCCCTCAGCATCACGGACTTAATTCGACTACATTCCATTATCCTCGTTTTGCTTTTGCTGATGTTCATCTTATATCCTCCGTTCAAGGCACTGTCCATTCCATTCAACTGCTCTTGCAAGTCCTTTGCTGTCTCTGACAGTATTACAATGTCATTGGCTAACCTCCAAGTTTTTATTTCTTCTCCATGAATTTTAATACCTACTCCAAATGTTTTTGTTTCCTTCACTGCTTGCTCAATATACAGATTGAATAACATCGGGGAGACGCTACAGCCCTGTCTTACTCCCTTCCCAACCTTTGCTTTCCTTTCATGTCCCTCGACTCTTATAACTGCCATCTGGTTTCTGTACAAATTGTAAATAGTCTTTCGCTCTCTGTATTTTGCTTCCGCCACCTTTAGAATTTGAAAGAGAGTAATGAAGTTAGCGGTGGTAATTGATGGTTACTGCGTGGTTTCACGTTGATGTGAAGCGCGCGCAGGACGACTCTTGGCAACTGCGCGGGCCGCGTGACAGAGACGCCAGCAGGCCCCACTCGCGTGGCAGCCCTGCGCAGTCTGGGCATCAGATTTCCGAGCTCGCGGATTGCAGTACGGGCGGCGCGGTTAGCGCGCATCCGGTGTTTTGTCTCGGCTCCCAAGCGCTGCGGACGGGGGAGCGACGCCCAGCAAGCGGCGACGAGCGGACCGATGGACGGGACGAGCATTCAGCAGTGCCGTTCTGACGCAATCGTCGGAGCAGCGATAACAGCGCTGTTAGGCGCTGCCGACCGCCCAGTAGAGGTCAGAAATGAGCTACCTATACTCGCTGTAAGTCTGCCGCTTGGCCCTACGGCGTCATCTCCGAATTGTCTCCGTGTGCTCGGAGAATCGACTAGCGTGTCTCCAACGCTGCCCAGTTAACTGAAAACACACTTACTACCGTTGTCAGGTACAAGTGGACATTCTGGCGTCGAAAGGATAGCGAACAAACGGGTTCGCGTGTATAACAGTGAAAAGGAGACAATGTCACTACGTATGAAAACATTGTGAGCGGTGGTCACTGGTATACCAAATAGAGTACAGTGACCAATTGGTTAGGAGTGTGTGAAGAATATCTAAGGCTCTCCGAACAAAATTCATCACTGGTCTTATCTCTAGTCGTTCAGTGTGTTCTGATTTTTTTTGTCAACATACAGGATGAGTCACGGAAGACGTACGACCCCTTTTACTTAGTGAACGGTTACATATATCGAAACGTGGATTTCGACAAATGTACGATCTTGGAGGGGCACGTACGTTTTTATTTTGTTAATGTTTTTAACGCTGGCATCAACTGAGATATTAAAGTATGTTTTCTCAACTGAAATCGTACAGTTTTTATAATTGTTCGATAGATCTTCTGACTAGAGTTAGTGATATAACGTTCGTTGATGTTGACGTTCAAAACTGTCGTAATGATGTCCATTATAATTATCCGGGCTGTTATGCCGTGGTCGGTTGATGAATTTTGTCTCAATTCACAACATTTCGTCTCCGACTGCGGGAGACACGTTCAAAGGCGTACGTAGGTCGTTGGAAGTTCCAACACACCCATTGGCTCGCTACTCTGCCGCTAAATTCCGTCTCCGCGCGCTCCCGCGCCGCGGTGTGACGTCATGTGTTTTGAAGACGTCAGTGCAATTGGTCGCTGTCCGTCGCCGTCGATCGCCGTTGCCATCACCCAGTAGTGGACGGGTGGTACACATCTTCAACTCCGGCGTCCATATACCGTTTAATTTCACGCCCCCCCTCCTTCCGGTTGAAATTATTTGGGTGTTTATCGATTTCGATTGCCTCCCTGTAGAGTATCCGCTTGTGGCCGCTAGTACTTGCATCTCCTCGAAACGAATATTGTGATTCCCTGGCTGGAAAGGATGCTCCGCAACAGCTGATCGTTCCGTTTCTCCTCTTCTATAATTTCCCTTGTGCTCTTCCATACGTTTAGAAACAGTTCTTTTAGTGGTACCCGCATAAACATCACCACAGCTGCATGGTTCCCTATACACTCCAGCTTTTTCCAAAGGTTTGCGAGCGTCCTTGGCAGGCTTAAGGTAGTCCTGTATCTTCCTGGTGGGCTTGTAAATTACGGTAATATTCCGCTTCGTCAACATCCTCCCTATTCTTTCCGTTACATTTTTAACAAACGGCAGGAAAACCTTAGATTTTGCAGTAGCCTGTACGTCAGTATGATTTCTGCGTGGCTGCCTCAACGCACGTTTTATTTCGGCGAACGAATATCCGTTCTTCATTAGTGCATTATGGAAATATTCCATCTCAGCATCGAGCAACTCAGATTCACAAATATTTCTAGCTCTGTCCGCTAACATCTTGATAACGCCCCGCTTCTGTTGTGGGTGGTGGTTCGAATCCCGGTGCAAATAACGGTCCGTGTGCGTGGGTTTGCGGTATACTGAGTGGCCCAAACTACCATTTTCGTTCCTAAAAACAAGCACATTGAGGAAATGTAATTTGCCGTCTCCCTCCTCTTCCATTGTAAACTGAATTCTCGTGTTTATACTGTTCAGATGTTCGTGGAACCGACTTAGTTCCTCCCTACCATGTCTCCACAGCACAAATGTGTAATCCACGTATCAGAACCATACATTTGGTTTTTTGCTGACGGTACCTAAAGCCTGTTCTTCGAATTTCTCCATAAAGAAGTTTGCAACTACGAGACTTAGGGGGCCTCCCATAGCCACGCCATCCGTTTGCTCATAAAATTGTTCATTCCACTTGAAGTATGTGGTCGTCAAACAACACTTAAACAGTTCTGAAATATCTGCAGGAAAAATTCGATCCAGCTGTTCCAATACATCAAGTGGAACCATGGTAAACAGCGATACCACATCGAAGCTGACTAATATATCCTCCGGCTGGACCACTATTCCATTCAATCTGCTGATAAAATGTGATATTCTTTATATAAGAGTCCGAACGGCCCACATGTGGTTTCAACAGCGTAGTCAAAAACTTGGGTAACGAGTAGATGGGCGAACCAATGGCACTTGGTATCGGTCTTAACGGCACATTTTCTTTATGAACATTGGGCAATCCATAAAGCCTCGGTGGTAGCGCAACCGGATTGCAGAGACTTTTCTGTACACTCTATTCAATGGACTTTTTTTATTAACCGCGACACAGTTCTGAGAACGTTGTTAGTGATGTCCTTATTGAGCTTCCTATGCTTGCGGATCCAGTAGATCAGTAATTTCACTCTGATAGTCGGTCACATCCATAACCACCGTTACGCTTCCTTTGTCAGCTGGGAGAACCAAAATACTATCGTCGTCATTCAGGAGTTGTAAAGCTCTACTGTCACCCACAGTTATATTACTTTTCGGCGGTTTTGAATTGGCTAATATTCTCACTGTTTCTATACGGATTTCTTCAGCTGTTACAGAATCCACACTGCCACTTCGTGCTTCTATACTGGCTATAATTTCTTCGGTGGGCACAAAACGCGGACTAACAGCAAAATTTCCTCCCTTGGCAAGCACAGACGTCTTCCCGTTGGGAATTGAGACAAAATTCATCAACCGACCACCGAATAACAGCCCTGATAATTATAATGGACATATTTCCGGCTGTGATAGTCTTCATTTTAGTGTCGTAAAAAATTCGATAAATATCCCAGAATGTGAAAGCACGATGGCCGGAAACGGCATTTGTGGTGCAAGCAATGCCAACCAGGCGTCTCGCAGCAGTTCGCGTACTTGTATACCGTGAGCTAGATCTGCGCTAAAAGGTCGCCTGACAAATGTTGAAATACATAGATTACAGAAATATTATGGCTTGGCCATAAGAAGAAATGTAGGGAATTTAGAAAACATGGAAAAAGCTGTATGGGCTATCTTTTACCATTAACTTCCTACAAATGAAAATCCAGTGCGCATTTTTTGCCCGAGTGATCCTGACACTTGGTGCAAGTATAGAAGTGCCAGATATGACCAGAAACATTCTTTACCTGCATCAGTAATGAAAGAAATTAAACCCATATTTAGAGACATTTTTAAAGATACCTTGTTGAAGAAATGTCTTCACGGAAAAACTGAAAATTTAAATGAATGTGTGAATTCTTCCATTTGGAACCGGTTACTGAAAACTGTATTTGTTCAGCTTACAACCCTCAAATTTAGTGTTTATGATATTTCATGCTTCAATGATGTAGTTTGAAAACTGAATGTTTTGGAATTATTTTCCATAAAATCTAATGCAAATACTGCAAAATCATTGGTGCAAGTAGATAAAGAGAACTAGACAGAAAAGAGGGACCAAGAGAAGAAAAGATCACAATGATTCAGATAATGCTCCATATGGTGCAGGAAAATACTAGTGATAAGTAATCCTCTTCAATAACTATGCTAGAATTGCAAAATTAAACTTTAAATGTATTTTTCTCAACTACATTTTCTTTACTTTCAGGTACATTACTTGATAAACTGGTTTGGAAATATGAAATTTCGTCAATTTGTACTGCAGATGGTAATAAGTTATTACAAGTAAATTGAGAACCGCCAAACAAACAGTTTTATAATAGTGTACAAAAAAGTTAAATCTTACTGGTGAAAGAATATTTTTTCTTCAAAACTATGAGGTATAATGTTCATTTTACTTGTAAATTGAGGCATATACATACGCAGTAGAACTTTAAACTTATCACTTACACAGCTTTTGTAAAGTGTACCTATTCAAAGGGTAAAATAGCAATGGCAGAATATTATTTGCGTGGGTTGTAAAAGTTGATTCCTCTGTAGAAAGCACACGTCGCAAAAACATACGGTTGTCTCTCAGTTGTTTAAGGGCAAACCGACAAAAATTCTGTATGACGTTCTATATCACGGTCGTCGAATGCCTGATGTAGTGACACATAATAAGGATAGAAATTCTGTCTATTGAGGATGTGAATAACAGTAGTGTGGCTGATTCCACATTCCTCGACAAAATGTGTCGTACCACTGTGGGGATTCATTAGCATCGTAGTCAGAACACCTTTGTGTTCTCTTGCAGTCTTCTTTCTTGTCCCGTTTTTGACGTTCAAGCAGCCTGTCTTAATAACACCTGCAGTTGCCAGGTGGGTGGGACATCGGTGATACGATTAGATTGTCCTATACCGTTGTCCTATTTTTACTGTATTTCTCTTAGTCATCGTATAAAAGTAGTATATCCAGCTTCTTATCATTAATTTACAGGTCTGCACCAAACGAATGCTGAAGCAGAAATGAGCGGTTAGCAGTACAGACAAGTAAACAGACAAATGTTTTAACATTCTGACACAGCGTAGTACGACAGGTATGCTTTGCGGTGTTGGCACACCTAAAGCCAATTCCGGCCACCGTCCTCTCACATTCTAGACTTTTATCGAATTTTTTTTTACGCTTCAGCGTCAACATTAACAAACGGTATATCACACTAATTGTCTTCTCAGGAGCTATCGAATGCAGTTATAAAAGTTATATGGTTCCATTTACAGAAACGTACTTATCTTGATATCTCAGTTTATATCAGTGCTAAAAATATTATACAAATTACAAAATACGTGCCTCTCGACGCGCAAACATTTGCCGAAATCGGCGTTTCGACATATAACCGTACATGAAATAAAATGGGTGTTAAATCTTACGTGACAATGCTGTCTTAAGTCAAAAGACTAGTTTGATGCAGCTCTCCATCCTACCCTATCCTATGAAAGATTCTTCATCTCCCAGTACCTACTGCAACCTACATCCTTCTGAATCTGCTTAGTGTATTCATCTCTTGGTCCCCCTCTACGATTTTTACCCTCCAGGCTGACCTCCAATGCTAAATTTGTGATCCCTTGATGCATCAGAACAAGTCCTACCAACCGGTCCCTTCTCGTCAAGTTGTGCCCCAAGTTCCGCTTCTCCCCTATTCTATTCAGTACCTCCTCATTAGTTATGTGACCTAATCTTCAGCATTCTTCTATAGCACCACATATCGAAAGCTTCTGTTCTCTTCTTGTCCAAACTATTTATCGTCCATGTTTCACTTCTATACATGGCTACACTCCATACAAATACTTTCAGAAACGACTTCGACACTTAAATCTATACTCGATGTTAACAAATTTCTCTTCTTCAGAAACGCTTTCCTTTCCATTGCCACTCTACAATTTATATTTTCTCTACTTCAACCATCATCAGTTATTTTGCTCCTCCTTTACTACTCGAAGTGTCTCATTTCCTAATCTAATTCCCTCAGCATCACCCGATTTAATTCGACTACATTATATTATCCTCGTTTACTTTTGTTGATGTTCATTTTATATCCTTTCAAAACACTGTCCATTCCTTTCAACTGCTCTTCCAAGTCCTTTGCCGCCTCTGACAGAATTACAATGTCATCGGCGAACCTCAAAGTTTTTATTTCTTCTCCCTGGATTTTAATACCTACACCAAATTTCTCTTTTGTTTCCTTTACTGCTTGCTCAATATACAGATTGAATAACATCGGGGAGAGGCTACAGCCCTTGACTCCCCTTATATACTCCAATCTCAGTCTTCCTCTACTGGTTTTACCCTTTACAGCTCTCTAGTACCGTGGAAGTTATCCCCTGATGCTTTAACACGTCATTCTGTTCCTTCTTCCTGTCTGTGCTTTTCATATATTCTTTCCCTCGCCGACTCTGCGGAGACCCTCCTCATTCCCTTCCTTATTAGTCCACCTAATTTTCAACATTCTTCTCTAGCACCTCACCCGAAAGGCTTCGACTCTTCCGTTGTAGTTTTCCTGCAGTCCTATGCTCGAAACGTACATTCTCAGAAATTTTTTCCTCAAGCTAAGACCTATGTTTGGTACCAGCAACTTCTCTTGCATTTTTCGGCAGTGCTAGTCCGCTTTTTGTGTCTTCGTCCATCACGGATTTTTGTGCCTAGGTAGCAGAATTCCTTTACATCGTCTTCTTCGTGATCTGCAATTCTAATGTTAAGTTTCTCGTTCTGATTTCTGCTGTTTCTCATTACTTCGGTCTTTCTTCGATTTACTCTCTATTCATATTCTGTATTCATTAGATCGTTGACTCCATTCAACACATCCTGCAATTCTTCCTCACTTTCACTGAGGTTAGCGTTGTCGTCAGCGGATCCACTCACTAATATCCTTTCACCTTGAATTTTAATTCCGTTTTTGAAGCTTTCTTTTATTTTCCTCATTGCTTTTTCGATGTATGGATTGTATAGTTCGGGCGAAAGCCTACGTCCCTGTCTTACACTTTTTAATCCGAGCCCTTGCTTTCTTGGTGTTCCACTCCTACTTCTTTCCTCCTGTTATTGAACGTATTATACGAGTAGATTACCTGATTTAGTTCTTACCTCGAACATCTTGCACCAGTTTACATTTCCAAGTACCATGAATGTCTCCAATTTTTATCCAGTTTTACTTCCATCATCAACCGCAACGTCAGAACTGCCTCTCTGGTGCCTTTATCTTTCCTAAAGTCAAACTGTCATCTAACACGTCACCAATTTTCTTTTCCATTCTTTTGTATATTATTTTTGTCACACTTGGAAGCTTTTGGTATCTTCGGAGTTGTGTGAATGATATTCTTTCAAATGTCTGTTGGTATATGGGCCGTCTCATAATTCAACACATGACCGTGAATCGTCGTTTCGTTGCAACTGCTCCCAATTGTTTTAGAAATTCCGATAGAACATTATCTATCCCTTCTGCCTTCTTTGATCCTAAGGCTTCCGCGTTGAATTCGGTGATATTGCGCCCGCTCCGGCTTGAGTTAGGCCACTGATTAATTTGTTGGATCACGCCGGCAAAGTTTCCACGAGGGTTTCATAGGCCGCGTATTGTAGAAGTCTTCTCACACTTCGCATTATGCCTCGGTCAGTAGATAGGAATTTTGATTAATTGCGTTTTACTCCACGTAAATTTATTCCCACTGCCTGTTAGGAGAGTCATGTAATGTGATGGAAGGTCGTGAGTTAAAATAAATGTGTGCTAATCGACTGCATCTGTTTTCAATCAAGTAGTTGAAATCACACGTCACTGTCTTAATTTTATGTTCAACACTTGCATCTGGTGTTCAATAGCTGAATATAACATCAATGTGCACCCCTTTTTAATTGAAAGGGATCAATTATGAATAAATGAATGTCAACACTGCCACCACAGTAGAATCTGGAGTCACAGAGCCTTATTACATCCTTCGCGTTATCCGATATTGCGGCAGTTTTGCACTCTGTTTATCTGTTAGTCAATTACTTGGGGTGAACACACGCCAAAACCAGATAAGTGAGTGTTGGGGTGTTACAACTTTTATCTCTGTATTCCAAGTTTCCCTGCAAATTTGAGACTTCCTTCTTTCGTCGATCAGTTGAAATATTTCATCTGTTATGTACGGTTTCTCAGCAGTTGTCTTCCTAGTACATACAGTTTCCATTCCGGTCTCTGTGATTGCCTTCTTTAGCGACGTCCATTTTTCTTCCGCCATAGTGCCTACTGACCTCTTCACTGTCGCTCTGTCTATAGCCTCACAGAACTTCAAACGTACCTTTCCATTTCTTAGTACTTCCGTATTCCAGTTCCTTGAACACTTAATCTACCTGACCGGTCTCTTAAACTTCAGCCAACGCTTTAGCATGACTAAACAATAATCTGAGTCTATATCTGTTCCTGTGTACGCCATACAATCCAATAAGTGATTCACGATTCCCTGACTGATCCTAACGTAATCTAACTGAAATCTTACCATATCCCCTGGCCGTTTCCAAGTGAACCTCCTACTCTCCTGAGTCTTGAACTGAGCATTCGCTATTACTGCTGATATTTATTGCAGAACTCAATGTTTCTCCCTTGCCTGTTAGATTTTTATTTCCCGTTCAGTATCGTCATATACTGCAACTCCGTAAACTTTCCCTGCGTAATAATTCCTTGTATTCGTATCAGGTCTCTAGCCGGAAAATTTCGTCATTTGGACACAATGTTTCGGCGGTCCACCCCGCCGCCATCTTCAGGTGAATAGGCCGTCGCGCTATCTTGCCGGAACTGAAATAAAACACGCCGCGGCTGCTCCTTTATACACCGATCGTGGGTCTACCACGCGTGTGCTAAAGTAACTGCCCTTCAGCCACAGGCACAACAGCGTACCGGTGGTGAAAGCTCGCGGAAACGATAAATCGATATGAAACACTATTGTCAGTTTTTGAGCACCGAGACAAGGACCGTTCTTTCTTAATGTCAAACAGAACGATGTTCCAACACTTGCTTAAAGGATACCCCTTATTTCTCTTTATAATACTGTCAGACAGCCGCATTTCAATGGCTTCATTTACTACAAGCCGCAATACCAAGACGCAGGGGAAGTTGCTGAGCGCCATCGCTTTTCTGCTAAGATGTCGGAATGAAAGTATAATACCTAAATTTGCTAGAATTGTTCATTACATTGGAACAAGAATGGTCAACATTAAGCAGCGTTCTAGTTTCGCCTTAGTAGGGAAGCGCATTCGTTTTACACGTAAATAGCTGGATTTAATATCCAAGGATTTATTTTATTTGCATTTGAAACTTGGGGCGTTGCTCTCTGCTGCACCTGTTATTGGGTTGACGGTTCTTCCTGGGCAATATTGGACTGGGTCCATGCGAACACATCTTTGAAGTTTCAACGGCTTTCTTCTCGGTCTACAATAACGGATGATGACATCCGCCGACATGTTGTGACCAATCTCACAACCAAACAACTCGACAATGCTGCGCTGGCACTATTGGAAAAGAGATTGAATTTTGCCCCTACACACAGGAATATTCCCATTACGGAAATCTTTCCGCCGCTTAACAAACTGTGTCCAGATTTTCCGACGATCTAGCTGATGAGGTTACGCAAGAGGTTTCTCATACATTGCATGGCGCCTGCCCCGCGGCGTAACATCTCCTCTCTTGAAAGTGTCGCGATCCGTTCCATCAGAGAAGACCAGGATTTAGTAATTCTTCCAGCAGACAAGGACAATGCAACGGCTCTTCTTTCGCTTGACGATTATGTGGATAAAATGGATCTTTTGCTTGCAGACTCGGCATACCGAAGATTGACGAACGATCCAAATGAACGTATTAAACGTAACTCTTTCACCCCTTTGGCCTACTGTCAGCAATTTGGACGCTCCTACTTAAAACTTACCCAAGTATTTAGCGTCCATCCTCAGTCCCCATTTCGGAAAATGCAAACACCCTATTTCCAATTCTCTGGCTTTTATTCAGCGTTTGAAGTTTTTGTTTCTCAGTCTCGCGGATTTGCTCGTTAGTTTTGATGTTGTCTCTGTTTACCAGGCTTCCTCTTAAAGATTCTTTGCAGTCGATGAGGGAAATATTGGACGAAGAAACAATTAAACTTTGTCCTCATGTATTGACGTCGAAGTATTTCTTATTTAATGACAAATGCTTTGAACAAAGTGACGGAATGGCTATGGGGAGTCCATTATCCCCCATGTTCGCCAATTTGTTTGTGAAAGATTTTGAAGACATGGCGCAGAAGATGTTCTTAAAACCAACTTGCTTCTGGAGCTACGTCGACGACACGTTATGGTATGGCCACATGAGAGGGATGCACTAGATTGTTCCCTAGAACATTTTAATTCGCTGCATCCCAATATTAAGTTCACGATGGAAGTTGATGGAAAACATCCGTTTTTAGATGTCTAGGTTTACAGGAGCGGTGATGGGACATTAGAACATAGTGTGTATCGAAAGTCCACGCATATGGACCGATATCTTCATGCTTCAATTTGTCATACATCGTACCAACGCAAACGAGCTCCTACGTGCATTGGTAAAAAGAGCTTAAGCCATCTCAGATGCAGGTAGGCTGACACAAGAACTAGATCACGTAAAAGCTGTGTTCAAGCAGAGTGGTTATACTGACAATCAAATCCGTCGTGTTCTAGAGATTCAACCTTCGCGGGAACCAATGGAAGATACAAGCAAATTGGTGTCAATCCTGCCTTTTTCGGGGAGCATATCTTCAAAAATATGTACGATATTAAAGAAATTTAATATTAAATGTGTATTCAGTCCGCCAGCTAAGACCAGAGCACCATGGAGAATGATTTAGGTTTTAGGAAGCTAGGAGTCTAAAAGATTCCCTGTATTGAGGGAAAGTCTATATTGGAGAAACAATTCGTACGGTCCAGGATCGTTGCGTGGAACACCGCCACAGGCGTTTATTTCAGGCAGAGAAATCTGCGATGGAGGAAAATTGTTTTACGGAAGGAAATGACTGAAGGACATAAAATGTTGTAAGATGACACACAAGTGGTTGCCCCCATCCGTCGCGGTGTTGGGACTGTGTAGTGAAAGAAGCCATTGAAATCCGGCTGATTGACAATATTATAAACATAGATAAGGGGTACCTTTAAGCAACTGTAAGAACTCTGTTCTGCTTGATATTGTCTCGGTCTTCAAAAACTGTCAGTAGTGTTTGATATCGATTTATCGTTTCCACGAGCTTTCACCACCGGTGCGCCGTTGTGCCTGTCGCTAGAGAGCAGGTGTATAAAGCAGCCACCGCAGTCTGTTTGATTTCGTTCTGCCGAGATAGTGCGACGGCCTACTCACATGAAAATGGTGGCCAAGTGGACGGCCGAAATAATGTTTCCAGATGACATGTTCCGGCTGGAGACCCAATATGAATTAACGAATCCTCATACTTCCTCTACCTCGTCTTTTTCGGCTTGCACCGTCGGTATGTAAACCTGAACTGTTATCGTCAGCGTCGGTTTGGAGTCGGCGCTGATGAGAGCCACCATGTCACAAAACTGTTCACAGTACCTCACCCTCTGCCCTACATTCCTATTCGTATTAGATCCCATTCCCGTTACACCATTTTCTGCTGTTGTTGGCATTACCCTAAACTCATCTGACCAGACATCCTTATCTTTCCATTTCACTTCACACACTCCTATCAAGATTGAGCCTTTGAGTTCCCCTTTTCAGAATTTCTAGCTTCCCTACCACGTTAAAACTCCTGACATTCCACGCCCCGACTAGTAAAATGTTATCCTCTTTTTTTCTCATAATCACCTTCACATTGGAAATCCTCTCCCGTAGATTCGAATGTCGACTATTCCGAAATCTTTCGCTAATGCAGAGGTCATCATGACACTTTTTCAATTACAGGATACATGTTCCATTGATACACCTTGTTTCGTTAATGCAACGGTCTTTAATACCTTCTGTATACTAACGCCGTTGATCATAGCTGTTTCATCGGCCTTTAGAGGCAGTTTTCCACCCCAAGTTGAGATGTTTCTTCACAGCACCCCATCTCGTCGCATAAAACACTGAGTAATGAATGAGGCCAAGAGCCATTTCTTTGCCAATGTATAATATTTAACTACGCATTGTAATGATGTATTTTGACAATTTACAAGGAGAAATGAAGCCAGCACCACTGACGCGTCTGTGACTACAGATTAATTCATCGCGCATGTAAAAACATCGATATTAGATTCTGAAGACATTTGAACATTAAAGAAAAAACAAGCCGGCAACCTATCGTCCACTGCCGGACGATATCACACTCTATCTCCTGAATAATACGGACGCAGCATTACATAGGCTTCATTATTTGACTTGTAATTTATTAAACCCTACAGATAGTCATTTTGTTGCATGTCGGACTAGCATGTGTGAAAAACGCAGTGTTTAATGAATGGACATTTCTACGTGATATCTAAACTTCTCAAACCACTGAACCTCTGTCATAGTTATTGACGTGTTAACATGTAATAAGTACGTTAAGTATCCAAGTTCGTAGTTATAGTGTCAATTACTCTAAATTTGACTTTTCTTAATCATTTACTTTCTATGTGCCAAGTTTTTTACAGAGCCAAACTTGTCCGACGTGTCACGGTGCACACAGAACAGTCGAGGCCGATGTTAACATACTACTTATATTCCCCCCTTGTAATATTCTTCGAATTCAGTTTTAAACGTGCTCTTAGGTACGCTTTCAGTGCGAGTGACTTCCGGGAATTTCTTAGCAAACTTTACATCTCAGGTCGCACATCGCTCGCACAAAGCCTCACTGTTCCATAATGGCACGCGACACTTTCTAAACGGAGCCACGCAAGTATGTTGCTTCCCCTTAATAGTAGTAGTAGTAGTAGTAGTAGTAGTAGTAAACCAACAGATACGAAGAAAGTAAATTGAGAAAACAAAGCACTACATAGCAAGAATCCGTATTATCTAACACAGCCACACATCGATCAAGACGCATCCAACATATGGCTAAGAAAAGGCAATATATACAGTGGGACGGAAGGATTCATTATTGCAATACAGGATCAAACAATAAACACCAGATATTACAGCAACCATATTATTAAAGATCCCAATACCACAAGATAAATGCAGACTTTGCTAACAACAAATAGCAACAGTAGATCACATCACAAGCGGATGTACAATACTAGCAAATACAGAATACCCCAGAAGACATGACAATGTAGCAAAAATCATAAGTCAACAGCTTGCCTTACAACATAAACTTATGAAACACGTTCCCACATACAAGCATGCACCACAAAATGTACTGGAGAATGATGAATACAAATTACACTGGAACAGAACCATTATAACAGATAAAACACCACCACATGACAAACCTGACATCATACTCACCAATAAAAAGAAGAAATTAACAAAACTAATCGTAATATCCATACCCAATACAACAAATATACAAAAGAAAACAGGAGAAAATTTGAAAAATACATCCAACTGGCTGAGGAAGTCAAGGATATGTGGCATCAGGATAAAGTTGACATTATACCAATTATACTATCAACTACAGAAGTCATACCACACAATATCCTCCAGTACATCAATGCAATACAGCTACATCCAAACTTGCATATACAACTACAGAAATCCGTAATTACTGATACATGTTCAATTACCCGAAAGTTTCTAAACGCAATGTAACACATACCGTACAGTTTAAAAGAAGTCACGCTTAATCAAGGTCCACGTCACTTTCCATTTTTGACCAGAAACAATGTCTGAGAAAAAGAATATTACTTTTATTTCCTTACATCAGAAAGTGCAAGAGTGACTTGAACCTCCATCCACTCCTTCGCCCTTTATGACTAGGGCGTTTGCTGAACGAGGGAGAAACCTTATTCGGGAAGCCTTTGGCCGCCATTGCTGATGATTTTTATTCAAAATTCAAGCAGTGTAGTGTCCCAACCCGGGACTGAGGACGTTTCGATTACTAATCACAGACGATATTCCTAGACCGGCTGCTCCCAAACGCATGTGCTCATATCGCTTCAGAAAATGCTGCGTTACTGTTCCAGATTAAAACCATGAATGATCTAGTCATTGTTTTGTACCGCATTGTGCGTCTCTTTCACTAGTCTGGTACCGTGTACTGTTAGTGGTAGCCCTCGCGCTGACTGCAAGTAATCGATGTCTTCTACTTCAATTCCATCGCCCATGATAGTCGCTGTTCCACTATCTTCATTGGCGTATGGGTAGACTTATGCTGAATAACCATAAGTCAGGCCAAGTTTCCATTCGTAGCTCTTGGAACAGGATAACGTCAACGTCAGCTGCTCGTAACATGTCACGCGAAAACTGAAGTTTAACACGGGAGCCGATAATCTTTAACTTGATGGTAGCAACTCTGTATGGCCAGATAGGCAGTATGTTGCTTATCGATAAAAACAAATGTCGTCGGATATTAAGCATTTTCTGTCCCCTAATAATGTCGTGTTCAATGGGCGAGCCTATGGCATTTCTTTTGCTAGTGAGGTTCAGTAGGTATGTCATCTGCCTACGGAACGAGGCTGTCAGTATCGATCAGAGCTTGTATCACACCCTTCCTCTCCTGGTGGTAGACTAATTAAAGAATAACCGTGTTAATGGTTTGATGTTAATTTCGGATGAGGCACCGAATCCGAAGTGAAAGTATTACCGGGAATAAATCGAGTGCTGTCCTAATCTAATCGTGATTGTACGATCTACTTTGCGGTAGAAATAAAAAAATGTACAAAATAATACGGAAACTCGCTAGTAAAATTTTGGTCCGAAACGATGAAGTAATTTTGGCTCTGTTTGGATATTACTGTAAGTGAACGGTTGCTAGCTCACTCAGTGATATCAATTAAAACTCTTGACCGTGAAATTAAATCACGTTACTATCGTAGCATGTTGGCAGGCATGGACAGTCGCAAAGGCACTGACTCGGCATTTCAATCATGGACAGAAGCAAACTTCCCGCTAATTTAGAAAATTGCCAGTTACGTACCATCTGAACTGTTTCTCACTGTAATACAAACTGCTGTTAAACTGATTTGCAAACGCCAAACTTTTCGAAAAGAATAATTTTAATATTTAAATTGACTATTACACAATAACTGTTTCTTAAAGTGTTTACAGAGTTCGCTACTTCGGCTTATTGTCACGTAAATTTCTTCTCATACAAAATTGTCTGAAAATGAAGCATTGTTACATACCCAACTTTGTCAAATTACTTGTCAATAATCAGCACGTAATTAGCAAGTAAAAAACTAATATTTGGTTACATAAATTACTTCTCAAACAAAATATTGTTGATTATACTGCTTTGACAAATTATTTGCCAATAATCAACTAATTAGCGAGTCGTAAACTAAATTTTCTTTCACTTTCATTTAAGCTTCACTTTTCTTACCATTTACTTTCAGTTCATTGACGCACTCGGTTAGTTATGGATACAGAGAGGATCCTGTCAGGTAGTTTTTACTGAGGACTACACGCGTAATTTGCTGAAGTATTTTTTCATTTAACGATTCGCAACTAAAAGCGGGAAGCTTATTTAAATTTCAAATCATGAACTACATTGAGGTGCGGTCGGTGCGGCGAGGTCTATTATACCACGACAATGTTCGGACACAGGCTCTTTACAAATAACTTTTGGCCCCAGCAGTCTTCTTAAACACTGGTTAACCATGCTGCTATTTCGCTGTGCGCTCTTTCCCATCTACTTTTCCACGTTATGCCTGGCCAGACCGTACGTGGCATGTTGCAGTGAAATTAGTCTTGGGTCCTCTCGCAGCAGAATTCCTCCTTTGCGTCCGACCCATTCACTCCCCACTAACCGACTCTCGTTACCACCTGACAAACTGCGCCGTGCTCCTGTTCACGCTGACAGTACGAAAGTGACAATAACCTCTTCGATTTACATAACAGTATTCTGACTTACCCAGTGCGTCTACCACAATTCTTTACCTTCTGTTTCACTAGTTATTTTGCACACAGGAAAATTATTCAAACACTAGCTATAACCGGCGAACTTCGTTCCGCCTCTGAAAACCTTCGTATGTTACAGTTGTCCCGACAAACGTTGTTTTGTCATAAAATTATCTCTAGTCTATAAGAATAATGTATACATGTGACACAATAGCCGTTGTTGGCGAGAGCTCGTGACACAAACAATAATAATGGCTGAAAACTGTATAGGGAGTAAGAAAAGGCATAGGCAAAAGTCCGGCAGTATCGGCCACTGTCAGTTCCAGAGTTCCTAGGTAGATCGCGAGGATTTAACAATTGCAGCCGATACACGGCTCGTCCATAAGCATACAAACATAGCGGCAATTGTGTGTCGAAACGTGTTCGCCAACATTATGGATAAGGCCAAACGCAAACGCACTTATTTTTATCGTACTTAAAAGTATTGTACGATTAAAGTCTCTTAAAGGAGCTGAGGAGTGCATATTAACTTCTTCGTTGCACTAAAAGAATTTGAACGTACGATATATTTCCGTAGGATAAAAATCGATGCGTGTGCGCTAGGCCTAAATGTTGGTTTGGCGAATGACGCGTGCTGCCTAGTTAAACTTCTCGGTCTAGTTACGTGAGATTCAGAGGAGGATATTGGCGTCGTTGCTTTTGCTACGTTTTCTTTAATTACTTAAATCGCTATTAAAAATAGGGGTTGGTGGTAGAAGGGTGAAAATTTAGGCTTGTGTGTATCTTTTAATGCCACATCACAAAATTTAAAAAGTTCTGTTCAAAAATTAAGAGGTGGACCATCCTTATCACGTAAAAATCAGGTTACGACCGATTCTCAGACCCACCGAAAATACATGAAAATTTCATGAGAATCAATAGAGCCGTTTCGGAGGAGTATGGCAACTAATACTGTGAGGGGGGGAGTCCACTGGGGTCCGAACCGCACAATAACCCTGGGTTCGGTGTGGGGCGGCGGTTGGGTGAGTGGACTGCTGTAGCTTGTTGTGGGGTTGTGAACCATTGAGGGCTACGGCGGGGCTACGGTGAGGGGGTAGTCCACTGGGGTCCGAACCGCACAATAACCCTGGGTTCGGTGTGGGGCGGCGGTTGGGTGAGTGGACTGCTGTAGCTTGTTGTGGGGTTGTGAACCATTGAGGGCTACGGCGGGGCTACGGTGAGGGGGTAGTCCACTGGGGTCCGAACCGCACAATAACCCTGGGTTCGGTGTGGGGCGGCGGTTGGGTGAGTGGACTGCTGTAGCTTGTTGTGGGGTTGTGAACCATTGAGGGCTACGGCGGGGCTACGGTGAGGGGGTAGTCCACTGGGGTCCGAACCGCACAATAACCCTGGGTTCGGTGTGGGGCGGCGGTTGGGTGAGTGGACTGCTGTAGCTTGTTGTGGGGTTGTGAACCATTGAGGGCTACGGCGGGGCTACGGTGAGGGGGTAGTCCACTGGGGTCCGAACCGCACAATAACCCTGGGTTCGGTGTGGGGCGGCGGTTGGGTGAGTGGACTGCTGTAGCTTGTTGTGGGGTTGTGAACCATTGAGGGCTACGGCGGGGCTACGGTGAGGGGGTAGTCCACTGGGGTCCGAACCGCACAATAACCCTGGGTTCGGTGTGGGGCGGCGGTTGGGTGAGTGGACTGCTGTAGCTTGTTGTGGGGTTGTGAACCATTGAGGGCTACGGCGGGGCTACGGTGAGGGGGTAGTCCACTGGGGTCCGAACCGCACAATAACCCTGGGTTCGGTGTGGGGCGGCGGTTGGGTGAGTGGACTGCTGTAGCTTGTTGTGGGGTTGTGAACCATTGAGGGCTACGGCGGGGCTACGGTGAGGGGGTAGTCCACTGGGGTCCGAACCGCACAATAACCCTGGGTTCGGTGTGGGGCGGCGGTTGGGTGAGTGGACTGCTGTAGCTTGTTGTGGGGTTGTGAACCATTGAGGGCTACGGCGGGGCTACGGTGAGGGGGTAGTCCACTGGGGTCCGAACCGCACAATAACCCTGGGTTCGGTGTGGGGCGGCGGTTGGGTGAGTGGACTGCTGTAGCTTGTTGTGGGGTTGTGAACCATTGAGGGCTACGGCGGGGCTACGGTGAGGGGGTAGTCCACTGGGGTCCGAACCGCACAATAACCCTGGGTTCGGTGTGGGGCGGCGGTTGGGTGAGTGGACTGCTGTAGCTTGTTGTGGGGTTGTGAACCATTGAGGGCTACGGCGGGGCTACGGTGAGGGGGTAGTCCACTGGGGTCCGAACCGCACAATAACCCTGGGTTCGGTGTGGGGCGGCGGTTGGGTGAGTGGACTGCTGTAGCTTGTTGTGGGGTTGTGAACCATTGAGGGCTACGGCGGGGCTACGGTGAGGGGGTAGTCCACTGGGGTCCGAACCGCACAATAACCCTGGGTTCGGTGTGGGGCGGCGGTTGGGTGAGTGGACTGCTGTAGCTTGTTGTGGGGTTGTGAACCATTGAGGGCTACGGCGGGGCTACGGTGAGGGGGTAGTCCACTGGGGTCCGAACCGCACAATAACCCTGGGTTCGGTGTGGGGCGGCGGTTGGGTGAGTGGACTGCTGTAGCTTGTTGTGGGGTTGTGAACCATTGAGGGCTACGGCGGGGCTACGGTGAGGGGGTAGTCCACTGGGGTCCGAACCGCACAATAACCCTGGGTTCGGTGTGGGGCGGCGGTTGGGTGAGTGGACTGCTGTAGCTTGTTGTGGGGTTGTGAACCATTGAGGGCTACGGCGGGGCTACGGTGAGGGGGTAGTCCACTGGGGTCCGAACCGCACAATAACCCTGGGTTCGGTGTGGGGCGGCGGTTGGGTGAGTGGACTGCTGTAGCTTGTTGTGGGGTTGTGAACCATTGAGGGCTACGGCGGGGCTACGGTGAGGGGGTAGTCCACTGGGGTCCGAACCGCACAATAACCCTGGGTTCGGTGTGGGGCGGCGGTTGGGTGAGTGGACTGCTGTAGCTTGTTGTGGGGTTGTGAACCATTGAGGGCTACGGCGGGGCTACGGTGAGGGGGTAGTCCACTGGGGTCCGAACCGCACAATAACCCTGGGTTCGGTGTGGGGCGGCGATTGGGTGAGTGGACTGCTGTAGCTTGTTGTGGGGTTGTGAACCATTGAGGGCTACGGCGGGGCTACGGTGAGGGGGTAGTCCACTGGGGTCCGAACCGCACAATAACCCTGGGTTCGGTGTGGGGCGGCGGTTGGGTGAGTGGACTGCTGTAGCTTGTTGTGGGATTGTCTACCATTGAGGGCTACGGCGGGGACGAAGCCTCTGTCGTTTCTAGGTCCCCAGTTTCATAAAATGGGTTGGCAACCAGCAATGAAGAGGTGGGGTGGGACATGTTCCTTTACCTCAATCAAGACTTGCAAAACACCGTTCAAAACGTAGTGATGTATGCCCATTTCTCCGCTAAATGCCCCTGTACTGTTCCGTAAGGGTGCAGTGCCGCCACACATTTTCCTCCTGCACCTCGAACGGAAAGTTCATGATACGGATCGTGCGCTACCCCAAACCAGCACGTTCAAACAATTACTGGGCCGATGTGTACGTCCGAATTGTCGGAATTTGAGGCTGTCCTTCATCCGCCCTAAGATTTTGTCGCAGGCAGCGTCGGTAGTCAGACTAAACTGTGTTACGAACAATAGTCACGTGTATTCCGATCGCGTCCTGACAGGGGATATTAACTTCGTCATGTAGGAATTGTTCGATGGCGAGTACTTTCAGTCACGAGTAATCGTTCGGGAAGATGAAATTCGTTGTGGTTTGGGGGTAGGAGTTGACCATTCTACCGTTGAACTAGACACGGGCTATTACCGTTGTAAAAGTAAACAGTGGCCAGGAACACGCCGCGTCGAGGACGTAAATTTGGAAATTTGTGGTAAGATCCTATGGGACCAAACCGCTTAGGTCATCGGTCCCTAAGCTTACACACTGTTTAATCTGACTTAAGCTAACTTACGCTAAGGACAACACACACACACACACCCATGCCCAAGGGAGGACTCGTTCCGTGGGGTGGTAGTGGGGGGGGGGGGGGCGAACCGTCACAAGGCGCCCCCCAGACCGCGCGACTACCCCACGCGGCCGGCGAACTTAGTACAGCTTTGTTGGCTCCACTACTTCTGATTATCCGATCACGCTTGTCGGACAACCCAAATTCAGTTAACGAAGTAGCGACCCCTGTCCATTTACCATTTGCTCGCAGCCTTTCCTGTATTCCCGCAAGAGGCTTTCGAATTATTGTCCAGAGTGGACTGAGGGTATCACAGCAGTCAAGCTTGCAGATATATAATACGGTTGGGGTGTCTCTTCTGTTATGGCCACTATAATAAAAACAGTGGTGTCTATTGTGTTGGGAAAGACCAGCATAACAGACGCCACACATGTACAGGGTGAATCACTTAAAGGTTGCAACACAAATATTGCGAAAGGAAATGTTCTATTGCTGTGCAGTTTCCACGACATGGATTGTTAGTCAGAGGCTATTATTGTTAGCCAGTAAATAGACTGTAATAACACTTAAGAACTGTTTTTTGTGTGCAAACCTGAGATGGAATAATCACTGTTGACTTAAACAAACTAAAATTAGTGTACATCATATTGTCCATGCTCTTTATTGTAGGATTCTAGTGCCAGTCGTTCACGAGATATCGTATTTTGAAAAGTTTCCACACCAACACTTGGTTTTGCCATGCTACCTGAGTAGATGGAAATTTGTATTAAGTTCCCACTGGACCAAACTGCTGAGATCATCGGTTCCTACACTACACTACTTAATCTAACTTTAACTAAGTTATGCTAAGGATAACACACACATATGACCGAGGAAGGACTCGAAACTCCGACGGGGCTGCCTCTCGAACCGTGGCAAGGAACCCGAGACCGTGCTGCTACCTTGCGCGGCTACTAGGTATGATATTATGTTTGCTTACAGCGTGCGTGCGGGTTCCTTGCGTGTATTGCGACCTGCTAGTTATTGTCAGTCCAAGCCGTAGGTCTTGTGTGGGCGATGGAATTTACCAATAGAGAAAGAAAAAAAACGATGTTTTCATGGTGCATAGAAAATGAAGTTTTTGTTTGTACGGTGTTTGCGGCAAGCTATCCCAATAGGCGTCAACCATCTCGGCAGTTATTTCTCATTCTCTTCAACCAGTTACGTGAGAGTGGTAGTATAACACCTCAACCATGCAACAGAAGGAAACAAGTGATGACAGAAGACGGGGAAAATTGTTTTAGCTGCTGTTGCAGTTGATGCGCAGGTTAGCTCCCTCACAAGCGCACGAGGAAGCGGCATGAGCCAAGTAAGTGTCCTACGCACTCTCCAACGACATAAATTCCATTCCTGTCACTTCTCTCTCCACTAAGAGATGCGTGGAAAGGATTATGAAAATAGTATTAACATGGGCATTGAGACAGGATACTCCCGATGCATCATGTATATTTAGTGATAAAACCAAATTTACAAATCATGAAAAGGTAAACCGTCGAAACGCAGTACGGGTCTATCGACAGTCCCCGTTGCTTCATTAGGTGGAACGTCAGCGCCCATGGAGTGTAAACTCGTATGTAGTGCGCGAAAAGTTGAGAATTTGCGTGCGCCAACTCAAATTCTCAACTTGTCACACACTGCGAAGTAGTATCCGTGTCCACTTACCTTATTTTCGCAGCGATTCCTGTCTTCCCACAAGAGATTCGTCCGCACTCAATGTATCATAGCAGTCAAGCTTACAGACCTACTGTACATGGTGAATCACCTAAAACTTGCACTTGCAGTACTGCGGGACCGGATAGTGTTACTGATATACGGTTTTCACAAAATTGATGGGTAGTCAGGGGTTCGTGATGCTAGCCGATCAGCATATCGTAATAACACTTAAAATGTGTTTTTTTTTTGCAAACATACATTTTAAATGGAATAATGCTTATTGCTATTAACAAACTAATAATATGGTACCTTAGAATGTCAATGGCATTTGTTGCAGGATTCTGGAGTCCTTTACTAAATAACGTATTTTGAAAAGATCGCACGGCGACATTCATACAATTCCTGTAGCATCACACACTGAAGAACAAAATAAGTGCACACACTAGTTATGTAGACTCTGAGCAATGAGACAATTGACCACCACAAGTTGTGTTCAAAATGACCACTGCCAACGACAATATACGCTTCCACTCAGGTACGGAAAGGCTGCTGCATATATTCTAGCATTTCGGCGGAGATGTTAGAGGAGGTCGCAGTAATACAGATTTGCATTTCACCGAGTGTAGTTGGTATGTACTTGGAGACAGCATCTTTCATCTTTCCGCACAGAAAATGTCTACAGCCGTCAAATCCGGCGAACAATTTGTGAAGATATATTGCAGTAATTCGAGCACTGTTGGCTGGACAGCCATCGCCTTGGTACCACAGGTACCTCCTTGTATGCGGAGGTACGTCTTCTATCATCCATGGAAGATGGTTTAAGAGAGCGATACTTGAGCGCGTTCAGCGTTCTGTCTTTGAAAAATAAGGCTATGAGCTGATGGTTCGCTGTACCACGACACGTTTACACTCCATGGGTGCTGACGTTCCACCTGATGAAGTCAACGGGGATTGTCGATACACCAGTATTGCATGTTTCGACGGTTTATCTGGTTATGATTCGTAAATGTGGCTTTATCACTAAACATACAATACACATCTGGAGTATCCTGTTTCAGTGCTTGGTGGGCTTGGAATGCGCAAACGGTTGAGGCGAGCGCTCGTGTAAAGTGCGAAATATGGGTTGAGCTCCGGGCCCAGCAAAAATTTTTAACTTCCGCCACTGAACTATTTCAGTGGCCAGTAGCGGCCGACTTTGGTTCCTGTGTTCAAATACCAAAATATTTTAACCACATTCCTTTGAAAATGATTCCATAAGGTCACCTATCACCATGAGCTAGCACTCCGCACCCCCTAATCATACATTCACATCGAAGATATTCCTTTAATAACAACAATGTTCTACTTCCCTATCGGAATGTAGCATTCCTTATAATCGGTTGCGATAGATTTAGAAAAGTGATCCAGTCTGATTTTTTACGAATGAATTTTTGTTGTAAATGTAAGGTAGTTAAAAGTGATGGTCCAAATCGCTCTGAGCACTATGGGATTTAACATCTATGGTCATCAGTCCCCTAGAACTAAGAACTACTTAAACCTAACTAATCTAAGGAAATCACAGATCACCCTGTCATCACGAAGCAGAGAAAATCCCTTACCTCACCGGGAATCGAACCCGGGATCCCGGGTGCGGGGTTAAGTGACTAATGCCATTACTGTATTCAGATTTCTATGGTCACCGTCAGTACTTACACCAGCTCTCGTTTTCGTCAGATTGCTTCTGCTCCGTGACATTATACTCCAGCGGAGTTTGGTTTACTAGTTGCCGTGAGCGACTGATTATAACGTAAAACAGTTAAAGGTCAGCTCTCGACAGGGTACTCCAGTTCTCTACATACTGACACCAGGAAGTGCGATTAAACACTTGCGTCGTACCGGCATGCAAGAGAAGGTCAAATTCCCCCGTCAATGTCATTACAGTGCTGTGTCGTTGATGTAACACGTCGAGAAGACAGTAATTACGAAAGTTTACCCCCTTATACTGATCGAAATTATCTGCGCATTGCAGTGTGAGAATTATGTCCCACTAACGCTGATCTCGTAACTGGTCGAAAACTACCTTACGTGAATCTAGATGGCACGAGATATCATCCAACTTTCCGTTGTAGAACGACTTGGCTGCAGCAATTGTTGAAACTCCAGCAAACTGACACTATCGCCAGACAGCGATATGTTATCCGTGCTCACAAAAATCAGACCGATTATTAGACCAGTTAGTCAGCTAAAGACACAAGTTGGTCCCCTCCTCTAGTTTTTATCTGGTTATTTACTCTCGCCAGATTAGTGCCTTTGAAGTACTTCGCACGGGCTAGAAACGATTTTAACATTGTGCATTCATTTATGACGGTCGTGACGATTAATAATACGCGAGACTGTATTACTGACTTACTACAATCAGAATCAAAATTTTGCGGCAAGAATAAGGAAAATAAGAGAACTCTTGATGTGGTTGAAATGAAAATGCTGTATTTGAGTACTGTGAGCAGCGATAAAGTCACAGCGTATAAAAATTGTGGTGCTACACACTATCAGGGTATACAAACCATGGATCGGCAGAGAGAACATAATCACGCAGTCGAGCGTCGATTTCTGCTTCACAAAAAATTTTAAGACACAATTTAAAGGTATTTGAAGTATTGTTACATGACAGAACGTTAACCATAACCCAAAGTCATGAATTATTGTATTCGCAGTTGTGAATATGAACAACCTCCCGCTGTATAATGTAATGACAATGAAAATCTGTGCTGTACTTTGACTCGAAACCGGATTTCTCGCTTTACGCAAGCGTTACCATTAACCACATATTTCTCTTTCGATCTCATTACGTTGTTATTGTTTGTTGCATTTGTCCGTGGCGGACGTCCCATGACACCCATTCAAGTTTCTTTGATCCATTCAATCAGTTTTTTTTTATTATTACTGAGGGCAGCTAACAATGTTTTCTTTTCTTCCAGACTTTCTTCCCTAGACCTCTTCACTTCAGGCGTGTCCCCTATAAACCCTACTACCCCAAAACCCTATCCTAATAAGAAAAATGCCTATGCCACTGCCACTTTTACCTTAAAAGCTACGGTTGTTTGCCACCATTTCATAGTGTATAAAAGTTGTGAGGTGGAGAATTTTAGGTCATCACATACCACAGCGCCCTTATTGTGGCAGGAAGGAAAGAAGAGTGTGTGTTACTCCATACTTGTTTCAAGCCAACCGCTGATGTCGGTGTTCAATCCTATTGAAAGGCAGCGTCCGTTAAAAGTAGCGGCAGAAGTCCTTGGTTCTTAGAGTTGGCGTGATCGGTTGGACAGCCAACCGATATGGCGGCCAGATAGATGCGAATGTGACAGTGTTGGCGCGCTCAACAGGAATCAGCGGCGAGAGGGATTGAGGTGCCACCTCTTCAATCAGTGCCACGCTATCGCCACACACATATCTCGCCAAGAAAAATGCACTATCCGCGTAGACGCATCATCTGAAATGTACATTTTGGAGGAGAATTCTCTCCAAACGCTGTCGTAGGCCATGAAGTGCAGCCGTGAGGGCGACGGTGGAGAGGTTGAAAGAGAGCATCCTTGTAGCACTGAGCGCTCAATAGTGAGCGGTGGCGAGCGGTAGACATCGATCAGAACTGTGAAAGGGACTCCGTGGACAAGACGGAGAACCACACCTGCCGATACTGGGGACAGGCTCATCCTCTCGAAGACAGCCTGCATGAGAAGGTGCTCAACACCGTCAAATGCGTGGGCACCTTCTAAGCAGCATTCCGACATGAGCGCCACTACATCTCTGAAAGAGCTTAACACCGTGTGTATATTACGCCAACCTTGCTGTCTGAAAGGTGGCAGTAAAATACGAGAGTTGACTTAAAAGTAATGCCTCAACCTTCGTTAACTCGGTTTGGTTTGGAATATTTTTAATAAATCAAATGCAGAAAAATCCTTAGAATGTGATCTTTAATTACCATTAGTCACCTTTCCACATAACCATCCAGTTGCATATATTTCTGCCAAACAAGTTTTATGCAGCCGTCATGGAAGAAGTCGACACTCTGATTCCGCAACCACAGCCTCATAGTTCTCTCAACGTCATCATGAGAAGCGTAATGATGTCTCCGCAGATCGTCTTCCATTATCGGGAACAGATTCACTGTGTGGATGATGTCGTACAGCGGTGAGATTAATTCTCTGAATTTCTGCTCTAGTGGCACGTGAACTGTGTAGTTTGGCATTGTCATGCAGGAAATAATTTCCCTTTTCCTTTCGGACCCTTGTTAGTCGTCGTTTAAGAGTTCGCAGCGTTGTGATATAACGTTCTGAATGTATTGTTGTTCCACGATCAAGAAAGTCAACATGGACTATCTGCGTCCCACAACACTGTCGCCATGTTTTTTTTTTTCCTGCTGAGGGCTGAGTCTTCAATTTCTTATTTTTGGGCGAGTCTTTGTGTCGATATTCCATAGACCGACGTTTCGTCTCCGGGTCTTTATGGTGTACCTAACGCAGATGAATGGAGAAAGGCGTGACCTTCATTTTCGTAACGCGAGAGGAGTTCCTGGCAAAATTTCAAGTCTGTGCGCTTACATTTCAGGAATCAGCATCCGGGATACCCATCGTGTACTGATCTTCCGACAGCCAAGCAAGGAAATAATGTGACCTACACGTTCTTGTGGAATGCCGATTTTGCTTGGAGTTACTCTCCGAGTAATACGACGATCGTCCTGAATGAATCAGTCAAAATTTTGCTTGTGAAACTCGGTGGTTGCTGTCACCGTATGTCCAACTCTGTTTCTTACGCAGGTCAGTTGTTCACGCCTCAGCATCTTTAAACTTACTCGACCAACGACGCACACTACTCACATCAACACAATCACCATAAACTGCTTTCATTCTCTGTTGAATCTCCTTTGGAGTGACACCTTCTGCGGTCAAGAATTCAATCACTGCACGTTGTTTAAATCGCATTGACCGACCGTCTGCGACGAGTTCCATACTTTACAATGAAACAACACAGCCGTTCAGTGCTAAGGCGTCCAGCCAACTGGAACTGTAGGGAAGAGGGTACGGAAAAGCCAGTGCCTGCCGCATACCAATGCTGCCAGCTGTTAGAGTTACCAAGATAGAGGCTTTACTTTTCAATCAACCCTCGCACACATAGCGGGCGATAAGCCTATAATCCGGATTCCCTAATGTCAACGTCCGGAAGTCTTGAGATCTTCCCTCTCCTCCCCAGCCCCACCCCGTCTAGTTTTGTATGATAACGCCCTCGAAAAATTCGGGGGGGGGGGGGGGGGGGGAAGGGGGCGGCGCAAAATACTGGATCCAGAAGTCCGCAAGTACATCTACCGCCCAACTTCCCCCATCAGATCAGAAAAATTGCTACAAAATTCAAGCGGAAGATCATCAGGTCCAGCTGTATTGTTTCTCGCGCCCCGCGACAGCGTCATGCGCATTTCTTCCCGCGTGACGGCCTCCAAGAATGTGGCGTTGCCTTGCACCCTACCCGAAGAGGGCAGGTTGAGCGTGACGTCCTCGACGTCATTGTCAGACAATTGTCATGGCAGACAGAGAATGCGGTGAGGACAAGGGAGATGGCAGTGTCTCTGCACGCTGCCCATTCGCCGAAATAACTGCCGTGATAAGTCGCCTCTTATGTCTCCGTTCTCTGACGACGGAATATAGCAATTTCGCTCGAACCCACATGGCGTCCAATCTGTCAGCCATGGTCTGCAGAAGCCATGGTTCAAATGGCCCTAAGCACTGTGTGACTTGACATCTGAGGTCATCAGTCTCCTAGACTTAGAACTACGTAAACCTAGCTAACCTAAGAACATCACATACATCCATGCCCGAGGCAGGAGTCGAACCTGCGACCGTAGCAGCAGCGTGGTTCCGGACTGAAGCGCCTAGAACCGCTCTTCCACAGCGGTCGGCGCAGTAGCCATGACTGTGTCCGCTAGACCCCCGATTGGCCTTGGGGAGAAGGTTGTTGCAAAGCTAGTTCTCTCAACACCGTGCAGTAAAAGGTCGATCGTAAGCAAAGCGCCCTCTCGTCCATACGCGTTGAGCGTGTGGCCAAGAGCCGGATGGGCACAGTGTGTCCACCATCGTGTCGCGGAGGCATAGGTATGACGTCGTCGCTCGCATTTGTACTGGGTATCAGTAACGGCTACACGGCAATCCACTTCCCGGAGAATATTGATAAGTCTAAGGTCTACTACGGCTCGTCCGTTGTCGTGACAGAGTTGCGGCGCAGATGAAGGCCTGATGGTCAGTGAATGCAGTGGGCCACATATCGGCACCGACAGTCGATGCCTGAAGACCTCGGGAAACGTAAATCCTGTCTAGCCTGCTGGCCGAGTGGCTGGTGAAGCGTGTATATCTGCGTCGGTCACTGTGTCCATGTATAATACAAAGTGAGGTTTCTGAAGAGCTGGACATGAGAGAGGGCGAGGAATCTGATCCTCAGGGCGTAAGACGCTGTTAAATTCCCTGATCACAATGAAATTCTCTGTAGCGCCTTGAAACAATGGAGCTGCTTCTGTAAACAGCGTTCGCTCCATGGAGCTATTTCAATAGAGAAACAGTGTTCGCTCTGGAGGCTTCCCTGTACCAGATGTGGCGTACAGATTCACAAGGCGGGCTGATTCAATGGTGAGTGGAACACCTCGCGCTGATACCAAATACTGAATATCCGTTGGTGCCATGCCATCGCATAGTAGTGTGGCCGAACAACCAGCACCGTCGGTAGTTTGGTTGACGTAAGACGTGCATTCAGGAACAGATCAGGCCGTACCTCCTGAAGTAACCCTCTGACGAAACATGCTGAGCTAGCATGCCGGGTATCACTTCGGCTATCCGAGCATGACTCATGGCGAGACTCAAATTTCCACATTTCGTCGCCCATGGGTCACACCTGCATGCATGTCAAGCAATACTGCATCGTGCTGGGTCACAACACAGGCACTCCAACATCATACTGCATAGCGACGTATCGTGAGGTAGAAGCCAAGAGCGGGCAGCCATGTCTGTCTAGATACGTGCACGGCCAGCGCTACAGTTCGCCAACCAAAGCGACCCACATTGGAGACTTTCTGCGGATTGGATGTTCTGTATTTCTTACGTTCGTTTCGTCATAATCGACATTTCATTGTTGATATGGCTATATGGGCATGTCCTGAAAGTCAGTAAATGAGCGGTTGTTGCCAAATCCAAGCTCCATAGGCTTTCCTTGTTTATTACTTTGTACTTTGAAAAGTCTTCTCAATCCACAAACGTTGCTAATTTTGACTTTCATTTCTTAAACAGCAGAGATCCACTAAATACATATGTTCATCTCTTTACTTTTACGTGTCACTGTTTGTTATAAACACAGAGAACAAAAATTAATCAGCCTCACGAAAAACCAAGATAACGTGTAACACTGCTGGCCTCAATTCCACGAGGAAGAGAGAAGTTTTTATCAGGTATGCCACATCAATCATAGAGCACACATTATTCACTGGATTAAATCGTTTTCCATATGATTATGGCTGGATGATTTAGCCGGCTAGTCGAAATCCTGTGCAGTACATCAGTGTAATCAGACCAGAAACTATGCGTACATCGTTAAAAAAATAACTTCTCAACGGCATAGGTTTAAGGAATTACTGAAAACATGGTGACACTGTCACCAAGAATGTTAAAATTAATCTACTGGTTCATGTTTACGGTAATTATATTTTATATTTCGATAAATTATCAGATAATGTAATATATGTATCAAAAATCATCATATTACCTATATTTCCCTTACATTTATCAGTGACTATATATAGCTGTATCCATATTGCGTGAAACATTTTTGTCCATGGTTTTGTTATATTTGAGTGGAGCGCGTTGCATTCACCCCACTGTTATTTTTAGCCAACTGAAGTTCACGTAATTTTTTTGCCGTGCATACACACGCCATTTGTGAATGCTATGAAATAAATACGCTACCGATGGAGCTTCATTTAGCTAACTATGTAACTGTTTCTTGTAGGAATAATTAATTACACTATATGATGAAAATTGTAATGAGTAATGTCTGGTGGCCAAAATGATACAGCGTTATTCCGGCTCTATTATTAAATGAACTTTAATTCAAGAGGAACCTGCTTTTATTTCGTGACATTGTGCTCCTATTTCGTCAAAAACTGAATTCTTATTACATGTAGTTAGTAAAATTTGTCTATATTAACTGCCTTATATAATACACGAACGCATTATCTACTTGTGCCACTAAAAATCCGTAAGTACAATGGTTGCAAAATTTACTGCGTTCCTTGAAAATGAATTGTATTTAGTTATGACTAGCATTCCATTACACTGAAAGATGCAGAAAAGAGTACTGAAGATATCCCTATTGAACATCAGAATTATATACTGTTAATGAACGTAATACAATGACCTGAAAACTAGCTCTATCAAACTAAAAATTAATGCCAGAGAGAATAGTAATTACTACCATTTATTAAACGAAGGAGATAAACTGATATCACTAAGAAAAGAATGAGGGGGAGATACACAAATTCTCCGTGTCCCACTTACGGCAGGTAAAACATTCCCATTTCGCCCCAGATCCGAACTCGTACCTCTTCAAACTTTGGATGAAACGCCCCGTATGGACGTCATGCCTGACTTCGTCTATCATGTGCAAAGAGGCAAAATTCACACTCGCTGAAACCCCCCGCCCCCTCTTCCCCCCATCAGCTGCTGTACTGTCCTGTAGTATTTGATATGCTGAAGACATTGAGCTACATTTAGTACTGTTACGAATTTCGTTTCTGGAGATACCAGATTCCAAAAGTTCGGTTTTCACAGTGTTAGCTCAGAAACTGATTGTGATAGACCAGCATTCGCCGACACAGGCAATTCTTTCCTGGTTTGAAACGGATCGTCATAAGACGCGACATCAGTCCGTGTTGGTTAGGGTATTTTTACAACCTCTGTTCTGTTGCCTTGTTGTACTACTGCAATTGCTGTGCCATTCCTTGGACCTTCCGGATTGATAAACTAATATGTCGGATATCTTCATTTGCGATGTGGTCGTGGGCAAGTACAAACACGATAGCTCTTTCCTGCCACCCTCTCATGTCTCCATGACGCCTCATTTTAATGGGCTGATTCCACACGACCGATTGGAGTGTTACTCCGCTGTCACAGTTTATGATAACGGCACAGCAGACTCCTCAGCTCTGCAGAGTGACAATGAAAGATGGCGGTGCCTTCCGGGCAGACCACTGCTGTGATGATACCTGTCAGGCACTCCTCCTTTCATTTTGTTTCGGTGAATATCATTCAATTTCATTCGCCTTTGAGGTATCTAAATTTTCCGTGACTGATACTAATCTGATGGAGTATTAGGATTAGGGTAAACCACTGATTTATATCATAGTACGTCAATGGCATGAGTAGCAGTAGTAGAGTTAAACTCGGCTATGAGACAGATTTTTTGACGCTGCAGGTGACCATTCCATTAGGGGCTGCTTTACAGCTGTCCCCGAGAAGCAAGCAAAGTTGCGGAATATTCTCATTGCCAGTCTTCTTTTGTAGTCACCGAAACAGGTCTCGGGTCAAGCAGGACAGTGGTTTATGGTTCGCCATTCTGGCGGCTGGCCTTATTCCACTAGCGGCCAAGCAAGAAGGTGGGAACACCGTGGCTGAATGCGAAATGACACTTCCTTGGAAACTGGCAGCGCCAGACATCCTAGCAACGGTCTAACAGCCTTATTAGCAAGTGGACGTGGTGTGGGAGCCCGGTCTCGTTTTCGAGTGCGAGTCCAGATAAAGCAGCGTAGTGCTGGCGCCCGTCTAAGGTGTTTACTACAATAAACGTGTACCTTGTGGGACGGGACGACGGATTTCTCAAGATGGAGCGTTTCTTAGATGCCACCGCGCCTCGACTACACGGCGCCCATTAAATCATTTTATGGACAAGACGGATCTTGTTTTCACTAGGAAGCTTCCCTCATCTTGTCAAATGCACCGGGGCTTTTGCTTCAGGACCTCCAGTCATTGTGTGCTGTGTTTTCGGAGAACACAAAGTGTACTGCACTGCATTGTTTGGTTGAGGAAGATCGGGTCTCGTTCTAGAAAACGTGATTGGCACAGTAACGACTGTTAAGCCGTTATAGGTTTATTCAAGAACATCGGGGGGAACGGCTATTTTTTCAGAACGTCTTGACCAACGGGAGCGGATTTGCTTCCCGACCTACACGGAGTACAGTCGCCACAGCTCTTCCGTTACTACAGAGAGAGCAGTTAGTTGTAAAGATGTCTGTACACCCGGGTGAAACTTTATATTTTTCGCAGAAGTGAGACAATCAGCGGTGGACGTGTGGGGTCATCTCCCGCAGTACGACGCTTGGACAGCGCCCGCAGGCAGACGACAGCATCTCGTCTTCCACCGCTGGACAGCTTCAACAAATTCAGAAGCCTATCAACCGTTTTCATGACCATCTTGTTTCATAGCAGCCTTGTACTCGCAGTAGTCACTCCCAGTGTCTATTGCACGCTGAATTTTCAAGTGAAAGACCAACAGTGGATCGATACAGCAGATTGTGCTTGCTTAGTGACATCTCCATCCGCTCACAGTAGCCAGTCTCATTTACACTTAAATTCCAGTTAGTTTCCCCAAGTCCATTGCCAACAAACTTGAGTTCGTGTTAGTGAAATGTTACACAGGTTAAGTTTCTATTTATATATTTTTTCTCACTTGACCGTGATATTACTTAATAAATCTCTTTGTGATACTGTAGTTCTTTCTTACTTGTTTTTAACGACACCCATACTCCTTCCCTACCATGACACTAATTTTGTTTTCGGTTTTAAGGAATTGAATTGATTTTACAAGCAAGCTGGCTTATGGTGGCTTCATTTCTTCATCTGTAACATTTATCAATTGCGCAAGAAAATCTGACCAATGGCCCCAGTGTGGATCACCCCGAGTTGGCTAACTTGGTGTGAATGTACTTGAACTAACGCGCTGCAAAGCACGAGCTTTACTGACATAAGCTTATTTCTCTGGCGGTTTCAGTTCATAGAACAATCATCACTGGAGAGGAAGCTGGACATTGGTCATTCACACATACACACTGGTACTTGACACGTAGACTGTTGCTTCAAGAAAATTGAGAGTGTGAATGTGATCTGAACGAGGGAAACTCGACCTACTACTTCAGTTTCCTGCTGGCGTTCACACAAACTATGGAAATTGAAAGGGGACCGTAACGAGTGTGAAGAAGACGGATTATAATTAAATTGGAGGAGACTAACATTTTGTCTTACGTGCTTATCATCACTGTTTTACAATACTAATTATAAACTGACATCTTAACTCACGTTCTGGCCTCCTTCAGCTTGCACAATTTGGTTAAACTTAAGTCTATATTACTAAACAATTAAACCGAGCAGGCATTCCCAAATGTAGGTTGCCTACGCAATGTGGTTAGAAAGTGTGGAAAGCTTGTAATGTTGTTGCAGAGCAGGTTGTGCTCATAAATAATTGTTAAGCAAAAAATTGGATAGGTTGCGCTGTTTTCCAGGTAATTAGCAATGTAGCTGGAAGATCAGGCCGTTGAGAGTGCAAATTCAAGTGGCCAGTGAGATCAAATAGAATCAGTTGTTCTCATAACACACAACACACAGAGTGCTCAACCCCTGACTCGGGTTGGACCTTTCCTATTCTCTAATGTCCATTTTTGGATCGCTCTATTGTTTGGTTTTAGGAAGCAAAGCGAATGACATGTTTAGAAACACAGCCTCTGGCAGACCATTTGAAATGGCGTGCCCAACGGGATGACCAGCTAATTTCTGTGCTAAATAACGCATATCGATTTTTTCTCAAATTGTCAGCGCAACGTACTTTGCAACAATCTTACATGATTACCGAATTTTTGCTGCCCGCCCTGTACAACTACTTCCATAGCTGACCAATATTTCAGTATTTCATTCAATTATTGACCGAATGTAAATAATTAAACGTTAATACTATCTACTCATTAAGGGCAATTATTTTCAGTGAAAGATACACCATAATAAGGAACTGAAATTTAAAAAAGGGTGTTTGTCTTGAGGCCGTGTAACTCACGGCACACAAATTACTCATAATATACAATGATCAGTCAGAACGTTATTGACAGCTACCTAGTAGACGCTATGTCCAACATCGGCAAAGATAACGAGTCTGCACCACATCTGCACTCGCAAGTCAACTAAATGCCGTAAATACGCGGGCAGGTGGGGTGACGAGTTCTGACGACGTCCCCAGTCGCATCCCAGATTTGTTAGATTGGGTTCAGATCTGGTGGTTGGGAGGGGGGGGGAGGGAGGGAGCATCACATCACCTGCAATTCGCCACTGTGTTCCTCGAATCAATCCATTACACTCATAGCCCTGTGATATGGAGCATTTGCTAAAAAATGCCACTGACTTCGGGAAACACTATCGCCCTGCAGGAGTGCACGTGGTCTGTCAGTGTACGATACTCCTAGGCCGTCATGGTGTTCGAACGAGTACTGTTGGGCCCAAGGATAACGACGCGCATGTTCCTCAGAGCATATTGGAGAGGCCACTAGCTTGTCTCCATCCAGCAGTACAGGTGTGTCCAGGAACTGTTCCCCTGGAAGACGACGGATTCGCGCTCCCCCATATGCATGATGGAGAATGAAATGGGATTCATCAGGGCAACACATCAACTGGAACTCGCGACTGTGTTTCTCGAATCACTCCATTACACTCCTGGCCCTGTGATATGGAGCATTTACAGAAAAATGCCACTGCCTTCGGGAAACATGATCGCCATGAAGGAGTGCACGTGGTATATAGCCGGTGTACAATACTCCATGGCTGTCATGGTGTTCGCACGAGTAGTGTTTGGCCCAAGGATACCAACTAGCATGTTCCTCAGAACATAATGTGGCCACCGCTAGCTTGTCTGCTACCAGCAGTATAGATGTGGTTAGGGGCTGTTCCCCTAGAAGACGACGGAGTCGCGCTCTCCCACAGGCATGATATAGAATGAAATGGAAGTCATCAGAGCAGCACATCAACTGGAACTCGCTACTGTGTTCCTCGAATCACCTCATTACATTCCTGTGCCTGTGATTTAGAGCATTTGCTGAAAAATGCCACTGCCTTCGGGAAACATAATCGCCATGAAGGAGTGCACGTGGTATATAGCCAGTGTACGATACTTTTTGGCCATCATGGTGTTCGCATGAGTACTGTGGGTCCAAAGGATACTAACGTGCATGTTCCTCAGATCATACTGGAGACCTCGCTTGCTTGTCTCCGTCCTGCAGTACAGGTGTGTCTAGTAGCTGCTCCCCTGTAAGACAACTGTTTCGCGTCCTCCCATAGGCACGATGGAGAACTAATAGGGATTCATCAAACCACTCAACGCTGTGCTGCTGCACCAACTTCCAGTGCTGATAGTCACTTGCAAATTTCGGTTGCAATCTCCGATGTGATAGTGTTAATATTGGCACTGGCAGTGATCGTCTGCTGTGGAGGCCTATCGCTAAGAGTGTTCGTTGTATTGAACTCTGCACAGCATTTGAGCTGGATGTTAGTTCCACCACATTTCGCTGTGTGTCCCGTTATACCATTGCGTCCAGCCTGCGACTTCTGACATTTGTAATGAGGGGTTGCCGTCCAACCGCATGGTGTCAGGACTTGGTTTCAACTTTACATCAACACCTGTTAGTGACATTCACCACAGCACTCCTCGAACACCTGAGAAGTCTAGCAGTTCTGAAATGTTAATCTTTAGCCACTGGGCCATCACAATGTGCTGTCGGCTACACTAAAATAAATCGTGTGCCTTCCCCACTCTACACATGGACAGCATGCTCACCGAAACTATACGTACTGTGTATGTGTCTGACTAGCAGTCATTATTGTCAGATGACGTTGTTTCCTCCTAGACCAGTTTATATAGATGGTAGATCCGTGGTCGTAATGGTGTGACTGATCAGCTTATTTATCCAGTGTCTGAGAATGAGAACATTCAGTTATATCCAACAACATTACACCAATTCCAAAGCTCTTAGAAAGCTTTTCTGTCTAATACCTCCCACAAAATAATGAAACAAAAATATCGGTGGCTACATTTTCGCCATACATACAGTGAAACTTGACTATCAGGCATGATACAAGGGTCATTCAATAACTAGACAGAAAAATTGGTCTGGACAAAAAAAGTGTGATCTGCGTACTGTAAGACCTTCAGTACACACACGATCATATTATTTAACACTTGTCGCTCTAACGAAGTAAGCGAGTGTCAGCACTATGTCTCGTTGTCTTATCGTGGCGTGTTTATCTCCTGCTGTTTGGCAGACGATAGAAATGACACTTGCACGCTTAGAGTATCAGATTGATGGTGACTACCTCTAACACAACTCGATCAATTTTCACACACATTTATTAAAACAATAACAAGCATAAAAATTACTTACCTAGGTTCTGGATGCTATTTACAATTGGCAATCTGAAGTTACTTTGTATTGGTACGTTAATCTTATTCTCACATATATATCTGATACGTGACAAGTGTCTAAACATTTATCTTCATGGCTATGCACAGGAATATCTTTTCAGTCGCAGACTGAAATTTGACTATAGACTGTTACAAATTTCGAACTCGTACAGACTAATGCTGACTGACTAACCGGGGGAGTCCCTTGGGGGAGTCCATTCCAAGGACTTCCCCAGTGTCTCACAAGACACTAGCCAGTGGCTGAAGAAGCCACCAGCTGCTGGTCGAAGGGCTTCACGCTATTCGTCTGTTCCTGATGATACATCAGGAAAGCACTCCCTCCTCCGAAAGACAAGAGAGAAGAGGAAGCTCTCTAAGAATAATAAGGACCCAGTGGTTCCCGCACCACCGCTTCCTGTCAGCTCAGCCTCTGAGGATGAGGTCTAGCTCTTTGCATCCCCTGATGACCTTCATCTCGCCGTCTCCTCGGAAACGATGGACGTAGCGCCGTCCGTCACTCAGTCGATGGCGGCATGTGACCCTGCGAAGTAATTGGCCTTTTCCGTGCGTGATTGCCCCTACAGGACACGCTTTGTACAATCCTCCAGTGGAATTGCGGCAGTTATTTTAGCCATCTACCAGAGTTACGTCAGCTTCTAAGCTCAAATGGTTCAAATGGCTCTGAGCACTATGGGACTTAACATCTGTGGTCATCAGTCACCTAGAACTTAGAACTACTTAAACCTAACTAACCTAAGGACATCACACACATCCACGCCCGAGGCAGGATTCGAACCTGCGACCGTAGCAGTCACGCGGTTCCGGACTGAGCGCCTTAACCGCGAGACCATCGCGGTCGGCGCTTCTAAGCATTACACCTGCTTTATGCATTGTCCTCCAGGAAACCTGGTTCCCGGCAATGCGGAACCTGTCCTTCGTGGATACATGGGTTATTACTGCAACTGGAGCAGTTACAATTGTGTGTCAGGTGGAGCCTGCGTGTATATGTCCTTACTTCTGTATATAGTGCAGCTGTGCCCCTTCAGACATCATTGGAAGCTGTGGCTGCCCGAGTAACGACTACCCAGGGCATAACCGTCTGCAGTGTCTATCTCCCTCCAGGTGGTACAGTCTCCCTGACCGAATTGGCTGCACTTGTCACCCAACTTCCCACGCCTTTTCTTCTCCTGGGGGATTTTAACGCCCACAATCCCCTGTGGGGTGGAACGAAGATTACTGGCCGAGGCAGAGACGTCGAGAATCACCTCACCCATCTCGACCTCTGCCTGTTAAACACTGGCGCCGCCACACATTTCAGTGTGGCGCATGGCACGTTCTCGGCCATAGATCTGTCGTTGTGCAGCCCAAGGCTTGTACCATCGGTCCACTGGAGAGTCCATGACGACTTGTGTGGTAGTGACCATTTTCCCATCTTCCTTTGACTACCCCAGCGTCGCTCCCATGAACACTTGCCTAGATGGGCATTTAGCAAGGCCAACTGGGAGACGTTCTCCTCTGCTGCCACTGTTGACTCTCTCCCCCACAGTACCATCGATGAGGCGGTTGAGACACTAACTGCAGCAATTGTTTCCGCTGCGGAACGTACCATTCCTCGTTCTTTAGGGTGCCCCCAGCGAAAGTCACTGCCTTGGTGGTCTCTGAAGGTCGCTGAAGACATTAAATGTCGGCGGCCTCTTCAGCGACATAAGCGGGACCCGTCTTTGGATAACCTCATTTTCTTCAAACGTCTCCGTGCTCGGGCACGGCGACTCAAGAGGCGGAAACAGGAGTGTTGGGAGAGGTAGGTTTCCACCATTGGTTCCCATACTACACCCTCCCAGGTGTGGATGAAGATTCGGCACATCTTTGGATTGCAGCACTCTACAAGTGTCCCAGGGCTTACCATCAACGGAGCGCTATCCACAAATGCCGATGCAATCGCCGAGCATTTCGCACAGCACTATGTTCGGGCCTCTGCGTCGGAGAATTACCCGCCCGCGGTTCGCGCGCCAAAACCCCAGGTAGGAATGCAAACGGCTTACTTCTGCTTCTCGCCACCCTGAGGCGTGTAACACCCCATTTAGTTTGTGGGAACTCCAAAGCGCCCTGGCACAGTGCCCCGATACAGCCTCTGGGCCAGATGGCAACACCAATCAGATGCTCAAACACCTGTCCCCGGACTGTTAGCGGTGTGTTCTTGCCATCTTCAACCGCGTATGTGGCGATGGTGTCTTTCCTTAGCAGTGGCGAGAGAGTACCATCATTCCGGTGCTGAAGCGTGGTAAGGACCCGCTTAATGTGGATAGCTATCGGCCCATCAGCTTGATAAATACTCTGTGCAAGCTACTGGAACGTATCGTGAGTCGACGGTTGTGTTGGCGGCTCGAGTCTCGGGGTCTTCTTGCTCCGTACCAGAGCGGCTTCCATCAGGGCCGTTCCACCGCCTATACTTTGGTCTTCCTTGAGTCTGCAATCCGCTTTTTCCAGGCGCAAACACCTCGTCTCCGTCTTTTTTTCCTCTCCAGAGCCCATGACACTACTCGGCGGCACCATATTCTCGCCACGTTACATGGGTGGGGTCTCCGGGGCTCTCTCCCCATTTTTATTCAGAATTTTTTGTGTGTTCGGACATTCCGCGTTCTAATTGGCACATCCCATAGTTCACTTCATATCCAGGAGAACGGCGTTCCACAGGGCTCTGTATTGAGTGTGCCCCTTTTCCTTGTGGCCATTAACGGCCTTGCAGCAGCAGTAGGGTCGTTCTCACCCACGTTATATGCTGACGCTTTCTGCATCTTTTTCAGTTCCTCCACCATTGGTGTTGCAGAACGTAGGCTGTAGGAAGCCATACGCAAGGCGCAGGCATGGGCCCTAGCCCATGGGTTTCAATTTTCTACTGCGAAGACTTGTCATGCACTTCTGTCGGCGTCGAACTGCCCATCCCCACCCTGAGCTCTATCTTCAGACTGCCATGCTCAGGTTTGTTGACACTTACCGTTTTCTGAGATTGCTGTTCGATGCCCGGCTTACGTGGCTTTCACATCTTCGTTAGCTCAAGCGTCAGTGCTGGCAGCAACTGAATGCCCTCCGCTGCCTCAGCAAACACAACTTGGGGTGCAGATCGTCATACGCTGCTGTAGCTCTACAAAGCCCTCGTGCTGTCCCGACTGGATTATGGGAGTGTGGCGTATGGCTCAGCGTCGCCCTCAACATTGCAACTGCTGGACTCCGTTCACCATTGTGGGGTTCGACAGGCGAATTCCGCACCAGCCCTGTTCATAGCCTCCTTGCTGAGGCTGGGGTTCCTCTGCTTCGTATTCGGCATCAACAACTGTTAGCGAACTATGCTGCCCACTTCCGTTGTTCGCCCCGTCACCGTAACTACCGTCTCCTTTTCGCTAATGCGGCAGTCCATATCCCACACCAGCGGCCACGATCAGGCCATACAATTGGGATCCGTGTTTGGTCGCTCCTTCGTGAACTCGAGTGTTTGCCTTTTCCGTCTGCTTACCAGGTCCGCCCACATACACCACCTTGGTGTATTCGTCGGCCGCAGCTTCGGCTGGAACTTTCCCGATGGCCTAAGGATTCGGTTCCTCCTGCAGTCTTGCGCCGCCATTTCCTTGCTCTCCTCGGCGCATACCATGACTCGGAGGTTATCTATACCGATGGCTCGATAGTTGATGGCCGTGTGGGGTAGCTTATGCTCATGCGGACAATGTCGACCAGCTCTCCTTGCCGGAAGGCTGCAGTGTTTACACCCCAGAACTGACAGCCACTTTCTGCCCTTAAGCATATTCGTACCAGCACTGGAGAGTCCTTCGTCATTTGCAGTGACTCGCTCAGTAGTCTGCAGGCTCTTGACCAGTGCTACTTACGCCATCCCACTGTTGGTGCCATCCAGGGGTCCATTCACACTCTTAAACAGCGTGGTCGTTCAGTGGTGTTCATACAGACCCCGGGCCACGTTGGGATCGCGGGAAACGAACTCGCCGACAAGTTAGCCAAAGAGGCTACCCGCAAGCAGACGCTGGAGATGGGCCTACCGGCAACTGATCTCCGAAAGGTTTTGCACCGTCGAGTCTTCGGGATGTGGGGAGACGAGTGGCGCACTTTGTCTGCGCCCAATAAGTTGCGGCAAGTAAAGGAGATCACGACTGTGTGGGGTTCCTCCATGCCGGCCTCTCTCAGGGAGTCTGTTGTGTGTAGGCTCCGCATTGGTCACTCTTGGCTGACGCATGGTCATCTGCTGTGTCGAGAGGATCCCCCTCATTGTCGCTGTCGTGAAAACATGAAGGTGGCCAGTATACTGTTGGAATGTCCTCTTTTAACCGCCCTCAGGCGAACTTTTAATCTCCTGGGTAATTTATCATCTCTTTTAGGTGACGATGTCTCTATGGCAGATCGTGTTTTAAATTTTATTCGAGCAGGTGGCTTTTATAGGTCCCTCTAATTTTATTGCTTCACCCTCTTTTGTGCTGTATATTTTACTTCGTTTTGTGTTGTAATTCGACTCCACCCTAATTTTTTAGGCTGGAGGTTTTAACGTGTTGCAGAATGGCTGGCTCATCCTATTATTTTCGTGATCAGCCAGCCACAGTCCTCTGCTGTACAGTTTTAATTCCTTCTGCCTTTCTTCTGTGTTGTTTTTGTTGCTGTGCTCCGTTTTTCGTGTTTTACCATTGACCTTGGGGCTTTTCTTCCCCCAGAATTTTTATTTTAGTGCTTTGCCTGGCTGGTGGATAGTTTCACTGTGCTCTGTGTTTTTATGAAACAAGGGACCGATGACCATTGCAGTTTGGTTCCTTTAATCTTCAAACCAATGAACCAACCAGCCCATTTTGTCGATGGTTCACAGGTTAGTTGAGCAATATGACCACGTGTATTGTCTTGCTGGAGAACATCTCTCCTCTGAGATCCACGATGTCTCTCTCTCTCTCATGACTGGCTTCACCTTGTTTAAAGGCAAATCCTAGTCGTATTCACTGTTCATTGTAATCTATTCTTCTAAATAATCACAAAGAACTGGATCTTCAGCATCCCAAAACATCAACACGATTTTTCTTGCTGATGGTTGGGTTATGAATTTTTTGACAGGTAAGTTGGTGTGCTTCGACTCCATGATTTGTCTTTTCGATTCTGGTTCATAATAGTGAACCCAAGGTTCATCACAAGTTAAAATTTTGTCGAAGTGATCACCTTCTCTTTCATTAAGTTCCTTTGTAAGTAGGCTGTTTAGGTTTTTTATTGGTAACGCCACGTAGCGCTCTGAAAATCACTGGCTGTGCCGTGTGCAGTCTGTGGCTGGTTTGCATTGTTGTCTGCCATTGTAGTGCTGGGCAGCGGCAGCTGGATGTTAACAGCGCGTAGCGTTGCGCAGTGTGAGGTGAGCCGCCAGCAGCGGTGGACGTGGGGAGGGAGATGGCGGAGTTTTGAAATTTGTAAGAATTGGTGTCATGAACTGGTGTATATATATATTATGACTATTAAGGTAAATACATTGTTCTGTATTAAAATCTTTCATTTGCTAACTATGCCTATCAGTAGTTAGTGCCTTCAGTAGTTTGAATCTTTTATTTAGTTGGCAGTAGTGGCGCTCGCGGTATTGCAGTAGCTTGAGTAACGAAGATTTTTGTGAGGTAAGTGATTTGTGAAACGTATAGGTTAATGTTAGTCAGGGCCATTCTTTCGTAGAGATTATTGAAAGTCAGATTGCGTTGCGCTAAAAAATATTGTGTGTCAGTATAAGCACAGTCGTGTATAATTGTTCAAAAGGGACGTTTCATATGTCGACCCTTACCCAAGGATACCTCACTGGAATCTTCTGATTTTTTTCTTGTAGTTTGTGTACTTAGTGTAATCTTTGTTTATTGCTAACGCGTAATCATAGAGAGAATTTCCTTTGTAGTTGCAGTCTTTCATTGTTGTACAGTAAAACAGTTGTGGCATGGATGTAGATTTGCACCAAGTATTTCGCAGCTGCGCTTGCAATTAACTAGATATTATTTTCAGTGCTATATTAATGTGTTCTCTTATTTTTGTTCTTCAAATTGTGTTTTTCTGTGTTGTCGTGTGAAATATTGTGACAATAATGGCGTGTGAAAAACGTAATACTAGGCTCCAAAGTAAACTGAGAAATGACAGTGAAGACGAAAGCAGTGTGTTAGCGCCACCATGTAATGAATTAACTAATGTTCAAAGTAGTAATTTGGTAATGTGCATAGGGAAATGGTGCGGGCTGCAAATAATGGTGTAGGCAGTGAAACAATTAGTGAACAGGGAAGCATTATCGATCGATCGGTCGGCAACAGCTCGCCTCAGGATTCCGAAATGACAGGACATAATCTTGCAAATACTGTAAATTCAGGTTTTGCGTCCTCACCGTTTTCTCAAATAAGTCATGACACATTTTCTGTTTTTCAAACTGCGAATGTTGCCGGTTCAAATGCATTGCCGAATAGCACTAAGGAACATGTTTCAGACACCAGTGCATTGTTATTACAATTCATGCAACAAATGGGACAAAAGTTTCAAAAGTTAGACACAATGGAACAAAATCTTCTGAAGTTAGACACCACACTTGAACAAACACGTGAAGATCTAACAACTGAGTTACATAACATTGAATCGAAATGTCAAAAAATCTGTAATGACGTAAAATCACAAATTTGTGAGCATTTTCAACCTATCTTTTCGCGGCGTGAAAACGCATTACTGAATCACGAAGCAGCCATAAAAGAATTGCAAACTATTGTTGGTGAAAATCACGACACCTTGCAATCTAAAATGGACTCAGTTGCATCCACCGATTCGGTTTCGCAACTTGCAAGAACTCAGGAAAACTTAAAGGACACAGTAGATTCGATTTCAACACAAATGGACACTCTGAAACTTGGTTCAGAAAAACACACTGAGGAAATGTGTTCACTATCGGAGAAAGTAGCAGAAACTTTGGGATCAGTTCACTAATTCATCCGCAAAGGTAGATGATCTGAATGACAAAAGACCTGTAGCCATCACTGACACAGAAGAGTATGAACAAATTAAGAAATTCAAACAAAATCAGAATCAAATTAATACGCAATACAAAAGAGAAATCCGGGAACTACAAGATCAGTTGACTCAGGTAATACAAAAATTACTTATTTCAGAAGACACTCGCGCTCCAACACGGGAAGAGGAACTTAGAAATACGGAAAAGCCACAAAATAATAACACATGGCATTTCAGAAATCATGAAAGAAATTGGCAAGGTGCACCGAATTTTGAGATGGAACCGCCGACACGACGTAACAATGACCGATATGCTACTGGCCGACACGATGATTTTGACTATAAGCTCTTCATTACTACACGTAAATTCAAAACATTTAAGAATTCTGGCAACGAAATTCATCCACAAGCGTGGCTTCATCAATTCTCTCATTGTTTTCCTCCCAACTGGTCATTGGAGCACAGGTTAGAATTTGTGTGGCTACTTGGAGGATGAACCAGCTGTAAGAATGCGATCGGTCATTCACGACTGTCACAGTGAAGGAGAATTTTATCATGCCTTCCTCTCAGCATATTTGTCTCAAGCTACACAAGACAGAGTAAAACATATGATGATGAAACACTTAGAACAATCTGAATTTTCCAGTCTCCTCAAATATATTGAAGACATGTTACATAAGAATCAATATCTTTCAAACCCATATAGCCCTTAAGAACTCATCCGCATTTGCATAATGAAATTACCTGAACATTTAAGGAATATTATTTTGGCAGGGCGTTGCAAAGACGACATTGAAGCTTTTCAGGGACTCTTACAAGAATTAGAAATTGACACACAGTCGCGGAATGCGAAAACAGGAAAACAATCACTACGGTTCACATCCGTCACAATTCCGTGACGACAGAAACAATAACTGGACACGACAGGTCTATTCTTACAAAGCAAATCGTGACCAAAACAGACACCACCCATATGACAACCACTGACGGAGTAATAATAGTTACAGCGAAAGATCGCATTTCCGTAGTAATGACTGTCACAGAGACAATCAGAGAAACAGACAATATGGAAACCAAAATAGTTATCAAGGGAGACAGAATAACTTAAGACGCAACGGTCCAGCGGGCAGTTACGATTCAGGGAGAAATTCTCCACCACATGACTGACAAGAAATAAACTATTGAATCTACCTACATGACGACAGACGATATGATCGTAACGACAGACCTGAATTGCAGCAGAACTGGCGGGATTCAAACAGAGCAGGGCCCTCTCGACAAGGTGAATTTGTAGAAGTAAGGTCTCCAAATCCCAATAACGACGCGCGCCAACAAAGACACAATAGGCAATGACTCATACCGCTGGCAGCCACAAAACGTACGCATGAAACTGACGACGCAGCTGCCGTAGCTAGTAATGACGTAAAAATGGAAGACATTAGGAACATCTTACTCCAGGAACACGACGTAAGACATGACATAACATTGCATATCCTGTGATTCACATTACTGTAAATGACGTAAAATTTACGGCAGTACTTGACTCAGGCAGTCCCATTTCAGTAATTAGTGAAACACCTTTTAGCAAATGCAGCAAATCGAAGGATTGCGCCACACTTCCGTTACGCAAGATTAAATTACAAGGTGCAATCTTTGGGAAAAGTGTAGATGTACGCCAACAAACCAACTTAGAATTCTCTTGTCAAAGCCACAGCTTCTCTATGAACTTTCTTATTGTTCCATTATTGTCGACGGAAATTATACTGGGAGTAGACTTTTTGAATGAAAACAAAGCAATCTTAAACTTTCACGATGCTGAAATAAGTTTAGAGAAAGAAGGTAAGTCAATAGCTTTGAAATTTGAAGATTGGCTCTCAAACCATGACGAGGAAATTAATCGGCTTTACCTTCTGTTAGACAACAGTTCGGAATTTTCTACGGAACTAGACACTAACAGTCGCTCTGCAAGTACTGACAGGGATGATATCGACGGCACATTTGAAACTAATGAGTTAATTCAGAATAAAATTCAAACAATTGAGAATTGTAATGACACTGATAGGCAGGACCTTTTTGAGATTTTACAAGCACATTCCACAGTTTTTACTCACAAAACAGGAACAATCAAGGGATTTCAGTACCAGTTTCGTGTTCGTGAGCACACAAAATTTTGTCTTAGACCATACGTAATTCCAGCACATTATAGGGACCGTGTTAGAACAGAAATACAATCTATGCTTGACGAGGGCATTATTGAGCCTGCAGTAACCTCATACAACAATCCATTACATGTTGTTGAGAAGAAAAATGGATCGATCAGGCTTGTCTTAGATTCGAGACAAATCAATACTATCATTATTCCTGAAACAGACAGGCCGCAAACGTTGGAAGAACTTCTTCAAAGTTTTAATGGTGTAAAAGTGTTGTCTTCCATTGATCTCAGATCCAGCTTTTATCAGATCGAACTTCATCCAGAATGTAGAAAATACACAGCTTTCCTCTGTTTCGGCGTTTATCAGTTTCGGAAACTTACTTTTGGTTTGAACATTTCTTCGGCAGCATCCATTCGTGGGCTAAATTCAATATTACCTGATTTCTTAAAACGTCACATCACCTTATATATGGATGATATTCTAATAGCAGAAGCCTCATGGGAACAACATAATCGCATCCTCAACAGCGTGTTATATATTTTTGCAAAATCTGGAATTACAGTTAACTTGGAAAAGTCTGAATTTGGTAGGACAAAGGTGAAGTTTTTTGGACATATTATTTCTTCTGAAGCCATTCAGCCGGATCCTGAAAAGTTAGAAGCAATCAGAGCCATTCCAGTTCCATCCACAAAAAAACAAGTCCGCAGTTTTCTAGGCCTCGTAAATTTTTACCGTCGTTTTCTGAATATGCAAATTCTAGTTACACCAAAACTTTGTTCTCTCGCTGGAAAAAATTCTATTTGGAACTGGGACGAACAAGCACAGTTGGAATTCATTTCCTTGAAGTAATCGCTACTTAACGCGCCAATACTAGCCCATCCAGATCTCTGACAAGATTTTTGCCTTAGCACGGATTCTTCTAAAGTCGGTCTTGGTGCCCATTTATTTCAAGAAGCCACAGAGAATGACATTACTGTTCAGAAAACCATTGCTTTTCTAGCCGAGTGCTAACAAAATCTGAAAAAAATTATTCCGTTACTGAATTAGAAGCTTTAGCTGTCGTTTGGGCATTTAACAATTCCGGTTCTGTCTTTATGGTAAGCACGTAAAAGTATACAGTGACCATCGTTCATTACAATTTCTTATGTCTTCAAAATTAAATCATGACAGGTTAAAACGTTGGGCATTGTTTCTGCAAGAATTCCACTTCCCAATAGTCTACATTCCCGGCAAGGAGAACATTGTTGCGGACGCACTGTCACGCTCACCAGCTGGGCTCGAGAAAAGTAACACAGGAGGCAACCTCGATAAAAACTTCAGTATTCTTTACATTCAGAAAGTCGCCTTTGAAAACTTCATCACCACATCTTTAAAGGACATTGCTCATGAACAAGATACAGATCCGATTTGGAAAGACATCAAAAGTAAATGGCATGAAAAGACACACACACGGATTCGGCATCATTATCTGGTTAGGAACAACATACTGTTCAAACGCTGCACTGTTGATGACAAGCTATGGGTACTTTGCATTCCAGACGATTTTGTTAATAAGCTCATTTGGTACATTCATTTCAGCTATGCACATTTTGGTCCACGAAAATGTTATCATATTCTTCGAACGACTTGTTATTTTAACAATATGGAAAAGAGAATTCGAAGAGTCTTGTCTATTTGTAAACTTTGTCAAAAGGCGAAACCATCTACTGTCTCGCATCGTGCTCCATTGTTTCCTATCATTCCTTCTAAATTAAAAGAATTTGCTGCTGTTGATCTCTTGGGACCGCTTGTTAGAACATATAATGGATTTTCGTACGTTCTAGTCGCTGTTGAACTTACTTCAAAATCTGTTTCTTTCACTCCGTTATGTAAGGCCACTGGACGGTCTATATCCAACGCCTTTGTTAAAAATTTCTTACGTGAAGTTGGACACGTTAGTAATTTCAGATAACGGACTGCAATTCAGATCTGCTGTTTGGTCACGCATGCTTCGTAACCATAAAATCAAATCTGTTTTTATGTCATTGTACTCACCACATTGTAACCCGTCTGTACGGATTATGAAATAAATCAATAAGCTTTGCAGACTTTATTGTCACAGAAAGCATCAGCATTGGGACAGATATTTACACTTATTTCAAAACGTGCTGGATGAAATGCCTCATGACTCCATTGCTTTACCACCTGTTCTTGTACTGAAGAATAAAGAACCACCGAACAGAATCAGAGAGCTTGTACCTTTTCCGAATACACGTAAACTTCGGCACAAAGACATAATTGATTTGGCTATTAAAAATATAAATTCTGCTGCAGACAAAAGGAGAAAATTACACGGTAAATCAAATGCAAAGAAATTATATATTGGTCAGAAAGTTCTCATTAAAGCTCATTCATTGTCACATAAGAAGAAACACTTGTCACAAATTCTTTCTAGTTTACAATGGACCTTACAGAATTCGACGTATACCACATGATGATTGCGTTGAAGTTGAAACTCTGCGTACTAGGAAGAGTAAAGATTTACACATTTCACATGTAAAACCGTTTATTTACAGATAATCTGTTTTTTTTAACTTAGTCTCTGCCATAAAATTTTTCACTTCACGTTACTAGTATGCTTTGTCAGACTTAAAAACTGTTAACATGCAACAATGTTTTGGAGTTCACTATCCAGTCTAGAACCTAGGGAACATATTTAAGCAGAAATTACGAATGCATTGTTATAGTGAACAGAGGTCACAGTGTTGTTGTGCGTGTACATTCTTGCTTGTTAGTTGCACGATTACGTAACGACTATAAGGCTGACGTACATAGAACATTTACCAGTACTGCTAATGAGATTTTAATGCAACATTTTGGTTTACTTGAAAATAAATTCTGGATTTAAAGTACTTTCTGTGAGATACCAGATGACTCAGTGGTTAGTTTATGTGACAGCTACACGATTTTATCACGACGCTACTAATGAGTGACAATTTACAATGTTGCTTTTGCACTGTATCTGTTTTATATCTGCATAGTTTTTCTGTATTATTCTGGAAAGTAAAACATGTTTTAGTAGTAACTTTGTGGTATAGCTACAATGAGTCAGCCTTTTCTGTAGCACAACAATACGTTACAGTACAGTACTTAGTTCATCACGGCAATAAGCGTAATAACTACGATATCTATACGCAAAGCATTTCACTTTTATCATGAGGTAAGTACATTGATTTCTGTAGAACTTAGCTTTCGGAGGACGATAACTACGACACTTCCACAGAGATTATCTTACAACACGACGCACAGTTTAGCGCTACAGTACGCGTATTTGAGTGACTAATTTTGTACTTAAAACATTTATTTTTAAAGATATTTGAAATACAATGATACAAAGGATTTCCGTGATACATTTCATTCCATTGCTGTAATCTGTAACATCTGAGGATATAAATACATTAATCCTCAGTGGGGTACACGCTTACTTTGTGTACCATGTGTATGGCAAGCACAAGGAGCCCTAGCTAATATGGTATTTACTTATACAACTTTACACATCGGTACCATATTTCTCTAACACATTAATTACACAGCTATCTGATCATTTAACTGGGAGAGACAAACATTTATTTTACTACATCAGTGACAGATGTTTATGTAATTACACAGTTGGATAACTTCGTACTTACGAAATTGTATTTTGTCTGTACTTCGTGAACTGTTAATATTTTTTCAGAACCATTGTGATACTATGAGAGCTTTGAATGATGTATTTGGTATGGGATCACGATTTTTGAAGTATGTTTGAGGTAGATGACACTTTTGACATGAGCAGAGAATTTTTTTAGGTTCTGAAATTATTGCAGAAAGCTATGACGTTTTTGAGATTTGACTGAGGTGTTATGATGTTATTATTACGACGACGACGTGAATTGTGCTGCTGAGGTATGTTCAAGCTGATGCTATATGAGTTATTTGGTTATGCTATGTATCTGTTATGAAATATTGGATAAGTGTCAACGAATATGTATATGTGCAATAAGGTAAGGAATAATGAGTAGTGGTTAGGGACTCTGGCTTGTGAAAAAGGTTGTTGGAAACCAACAATCGTACTTTAAGAGTGATGAAATGTATGTAAATGCTTGAATGTATTACAATGCCGACGAAAACTTTTTGGACACTGTTATATTAAGAGATTTTTGTTTCTATAGATGTGTAACCCAAATTCTTGACATGTGAAATTTTTTTATGAGACTGCCACTGTAGCGGAAACTGATGTCGTAAATATTTCGGAAAGACAGTTAAGTGACCACCTGCATGTAATGCGTCGTGGGCACCCAGCTGGGCGACAGCCATCGGGAAACAAGCCATTAGTGTGTGCCTTTCAGAGGCACAGGTGAAAAAAAAAAGCGAGGCCATTATCCTCGCTATTGACAGTCCTTTGTAGAAAGCACCACAAATACGATACGCTTATTTCTTGGAAACATTCTTACATCTGCACACCTGATTATGACAAGTGCCTTTCTACAAGAGTTGAGAGAATTTGTACTAAGTTATGAAATGTCGCATGGCTATTGAATGACATTTTTATGGTTTGTACATAGTTGCTTATTTCATTTGATATCTGTTTTCCAGCTGTGTTGCAGCATTGGCTTTATAAAATAAAATTAAATGCATTTGCTAATGTGAATACTTTCTGTCAACAGATCTATTAAATAATTATTTCATGATCCACATTCTTCGAAAAAGGAGCTCTTGGAATGGAAAGAGCAATAAGAAGCGACTAATAACAGTAACTGTATATATAATGTTCTTTTCAAGTACTTGGTAATTTGTTGTAGCATTAGTTTTTGTGGTGCACCACTTTAATTGCATAGACATTAAGATGTGAATAGACATTGTCCTTATCTGCATTCTTGTCTTTAGTGTAACATTTTTTCTGCTTGAGCTTTGTCATGTTTAGGTATAAGTTAAAGCATTTGCTGCGGCTGTTTGCCATTCATAGTGCTACTGAATGTCATTTTGTATTATTAGGTTAAGCCAGTTTTATTACTGATTTATTTTTCTTGTTTGCTGCGCATTGCCTTATATTAGTTGTAATATTGCTGCCTTTTTTTGCCAATTTCCATTTTTTTATCATTGCTGTTTGTGTAAATTGTTTTGTGCTGCTGCATTGCCTCGTCCCTTAGTTAAGCATATGAGCTCAGTAGATTTAAGTTAGCTTAAGAGGGGGTAACCTATATAAGAGAATGAGTTGCGATGAATTTGAAGAAATGCACTGAGAGGTTATATGAGAAAAGTACAGAAAGCAGGTATAGATAGGACTTTTTGGAAATAATGAAGAACGAAGGGAGATCTCCGAGAAGTAAAGAAAGTTTTGTTTGCAAGATACTGCAGTGAAACAAGCCCTATCCTTTCCCTTCCTATTATTCCGCTATGTGTTCGTGTACTCTTGAAATATTTGTGTTCTTCCTGTCTTTGTGTTTAGCTAATAATATTTACATTGTAGAATTTTTCTGATGTTTAGACATTATTTATTCTCTTTTATTTCAATGCTAATGTGTGAAGTTGATGTTTCAATAATTATTCTGATCTTTTATGTATGTACTTATGTCATAATTCCTGTAACACTGATGTATGTTATTTCGATTCTTTTGTAAAGCCTGTATTACTGCAAATGTTATCTGTACTATTATGTTCTTCAATGATATATTTTGTACCCTTGTTATTGTATTCTCATGTTACAAAATTGTAATTGACACCATTTCATCAAATTAAGTAACTTGTAAAATACATTTCACTGCACACGTTTCTGTTGGTCATAGTATATGGACAAAATGTGAGAAGTAGGGACTGATAGTGTTTGCACGTGTTTTAATAATTCAGTAAGGGACTGGATAACAGCATTGCTGGTTCTAAGGACATTTCAAAAACAATATTTGTCAGTGCACAAGTGGTGGTTTATGGACTTGCTACATTCTGCGCAAGACTCTTCGATGGCGATTGTGCACCTGCACAGTCGCAAAAGATGGCTGCTGGCTCTCTCTACATGGACTACAGTGGGTCTGCATCTTTGATGGCCCACCAATACCATTATTTCTACAAGGACTGCAGTGGGTCTGCACCTCTGGTGGCCCACCAATACTGTAATCTCTACCAGGACTACAATGGGTCTGCTCTGTGACGACCTACCTACCAATATTCTTTAAAACTTCGACTGATTCTGCTGTGGGTTTGCTCTGTTGTGGCCCATTACCTGTCTGCATATCAAGAGTCAGCACGGTCTTTCTGTTAGAAGGACAACACTACTTCCTCAAGACTGCATGGAAATCCACTACTTCCATGTGCTTTTTCTTTTCCTGCTCAGACTTTGAGAAAAAAAAAACACTGCTATTTTACAGTGAGGAACGATCAGGACTGTCTTTATGGACTGTGAGAAAATTTTAGCTTTTAAGCAACTTTGTATCGATAAGTGTGTGCATTTCATTTCTTTGTTATTGTAAATATGAATAAAAATTTCAAATCTGTATTGGCCACTGCCCAAAACAATTTGTAATTTTTTTGTGGGGAGTATGGGGGCTATGTAAGTAGGCTGTTTAGGTTTTTTATTGGTAACGCCACGTAGCGCTCTGAAAATCACTGGCTGTGCCATGTGCAGTCTGTGGCAGATTTGCATTGTTGTCTGCCATTGTAGTGCTGGGCAGTGGCAGCTGGATGTTAACAGCGCGTAGCGTTGCGCAGTGTGAGGTGAGCCGCCAGCAGCGGTGGACGTGGGGAGAGAGATGGCGGAGTTTTGAAATTTGTAAGAATTGGTGTCATGAACTGATATATATATATTATGACTATTAAGGTAAATACATTGTTTTTTCTGTATTAAAATCTTTCATTTGCTAACTATGCCTATCAGTAGTTAGTGCCTTCTGTAGTTTGAGTCTTTTATTTAGCTGGCAGTAGTGGCACTCGCGGTATTGCAGTAGCTTGAGTAACGAAGATTTTTGTGAGGTAAGTGATTTGTGAAACGTATAGGTTAATGTTAGTCAGGGCCATTCTTTCGTAGAGATTATTGAAAGGCAGATCGCGTTGCGCTAAAAAATATTGTCAGTTTAAGCACAGTCGTGTATAATTTTTCTAAGGGGACGTTTCACCTTTAGCTCTGTGCACACTCTCAACCTTGTTTCCTTGTGTAGCCGTGTCAACTCCTTTCAGACCCGTCTTGCACATGTTTTTCGGTACTTCAATTTGTTACAGATAATTTTCTGAACTGTACCAGTACTAACTTGAATCTTATCAACTATCATTTTCTCAGTCACACGGCGGTCGACACGAATGAGGACATCAATTCGATTTTGAAGTGAGAGAGTTGAAACTGCAACCGCTCGGCCAGAACGGTGTTCGTCAGTCACATGGCGGTCGACACGAATGAGGACATCAATTCGATTTTGAAGTGAGAGAGTTGAAACTGCAACCGCTCGGCCAGAACGGTGTTCGTCAGTCACTGAGTCGCGACAATTTTTGAAGTGCTCTGCCAACGTGTAGAAATTTGCACGATTCACACACCCCTCACCACAAACTTTAGACGTTATTCAGTATATATTCAATGGTTCCTGGCCTTCAGCGAGTAAAAAACGAATAACAGAACGTTGTTCAACTAATGTGGACGTTTCAAGCGGACTCGCCATCTTGAATTTTTGAGGATATAAACAAAACAATGTTGATACATCAACTGATCAGAGCTCAGTACAGTGATGACAACTTACAGCCATAAAAGTACCAAACTTGCCCTACTAACAATTTTTCCCCAATACCAATTTGTCTCTTTAATTATTGACTCTCGTACTAGAAGATATCACTTCTATCAATTCTGTTCTCAACAGACTTCGTAGACAGTATCGAGGTATTCCAATGAAAGTGCCTAAAAATAGTATGGGTTTATGATACATAGTCCAACAGATATTGCGTAGTGAACATAAAGAAGAGTGAAAATTAGCTTTTCATATAAAGTAAAAAAAAAGACCCAGACTCTGTTTTGAATGTAGAAGTTTCGTTATTGAAAGATTTGATGGGTAGTGGAAAGGAGATAGTTGTAAGAAACTAATTTAGTGCAGCTTACTCGCCTCCCTGTATGGTTGGTATTACGCTATCCAATGACACCATAGGGATCGTGAAGAGAACTCCAGCAGACGGACTGAAATGTCGAGCAGTGAAGATGTTTGAAGAGCAGTATGATGCGGCCCATCAACTTAGAAAATTTTATCATCACCTCACTCTTAGTCCGACATTTTTGTTGTTCCCTTAAGGTTCTAGTATACAGCCGGCGACTCCCTGCTACCTATATATTTCTTTTCCTTTGAATTTGAAGAGTATTGTACTACACTGCCTAGTAAAAAAAAGGGAAGCACCCAGAAGGGGAGCATGAAACGAAATAAAATTCACTGTATGAGAGGATTCGCTGTTATTTCAGTGATGGCAATATTGAGATTTACAAAGAATTTGGTAGTATAAGCTGACCAGTCAGAATGACGCTGCACATCCTCTAAGTCGAAAGCATGCATGAAATGGATTGCGAATGGTGTCACAAAGCCGTTGCATCCTCTTATTAGGCCAACTGACACGTAACTGGTGCGACTGGTGGATGCTACAATGGATACGCCACGGTTGAGGGATTAATGTACAGGATGGCCCAACATACGAGCTATCGGCTACAGATCAGGAGATTTTGCTGGCCACAGGAATGTAAGAGATAATAGGACTTCTGGATCAAAAACAGTCACAGTGTGTGTAGCGTATGCTACACTTCTTTTTGTGTGATATCATGTTTATCAGTGACATCACCAAGCCAAGTCCTCCTTCCCTCTCCCTTCCCCCTGTCTAGTCTGTCAAAATCCTAGATGGCGGAAGTAGCCTAATATTGCTAGTGAGAAATTAAAATAAAAACCCGAGGTGGTTAGAGCAGCGTCCTTACACCTCCACCCCTTCTCCTCTCCAGCCAATCACCAGGGTAATTTTAAAATTAGGAGTAAAGAGGTGTCAAGTTTCATTATTTCCTTGAAAGTCAATGATATCTTCATATGAATACTTATCCTATATTTCATCAGCGCTATGTTATCATGGTGCCTGAAAATTGTGTTAAATTGCTAATTTCCGAAAGATATTTGCCTCTAAAACTCGTCCACACAAACACGCACACAAACACTCACACTCTGTTATGTATCACCTCCGCCAATTACTGTGATGTCTCGTTATTTAAATTTCATCTCACGTAATATTTCATTACGTGTGACGACAAAATTATTTCAACATCTGTTTCATCATTATAATATATTGCAGATGGAATGAAAGGAAAAACAACCAAAACCTACTAATATAAATTTTATTAGATAGAATTTTCATAGCGAGTTTCTACAGTTTATGCCGTCAGACACAGTGAACACGTACGATTTTAATACATATTATAAATCAACACTTCTTAGAACATCATTTGAAAATAGTTGTTTGTTACAAGTTGAGTACATATCTAGACAACTCCATTAGACAACCAAGTTTTGATGGCTGTATGCGTTTAGTTGAATCTAGATAACCCTTAATTACATTTTTAAGCAAACTGTACATAATGTCACACATTCCTCAATGTAACAATTAAAAAATCAGTCGTAATGATACGGAAAGACTTCATTATAATAAAAGATATACAATCATTGTACTCTAGAAAAAGCAAGAGAGTGTTCAGAATCTGTAAAGCACTTTCTCCAAAGCAAGTGTATCATTTTCTAATCACTTCAGGAAAGGTTAGTATATCACCAGCGACGTATGTAAGAAATAAAAGCTCTTGTGAGTCAGACTAGGGGCGGCAACAGGCTTCTTTTAGTTTCAGTATTCATATTATTCCTCTGTGTGATGCTTTGTGAATAGGAACTGACTTCTTTTTCCAGCAGACACACAAAACTACGTACCAATAATTTCGAAATTGACTGTGTTCACGTTGCTCACTCTTCTGTGTATGTCATGCACATTCTAACATAGTAGAGAAAGTCAGATCAGGAGGACTGATGGCTAAGAAACTTAGCTGCACCTTAAATGCACTGATCAGTGCAAAGACATTACGAGCGCCGCCCAACGCGACGTTGGATGCCCGCTGGTGACGTTGCGGGTACGTGACGCGGTAACGAAAGTATGTTACCGGAGCAGACGTGGACGGGGGATCACCCTAGCGAAGATACGGGCGGACAGAGAGGGAAATCCGTTGAGGCAAACGGCTTCCGCAAAGAGTAAATTATTAGGCAGAATCTGTGAACGAGTATCTCGAGAATGGTAATGCTTATGGAATGTTCTCGTGTTACTGTCCTACTGTCCTACGAAAAGAGGTAGGACAGTGAAACTACCACGAGGCGTTAAGTCGTTGGACGTCCACGACTATTGTCTGTTCTGTAAAGTGGGATCGATGGGATGACCTGGCATCTATATTGAAAAAGCATAGTGCTGGTGCAAGCACAAGAGATTTGGGGAACACTGTTTATCGTACGTCGATGAACTTGGAGCTCCGCAGAAAACCACCAGCCGTGTGGGATTAGCCGAGCTGCCTAGGGAGCTGCAGTCATGGAATGTGCGGCTGAGAACGTGTCGGCTCTTCGGGTGAATCATATTTTAGCAATATTAGGTCGGTGATCATCACAAACGCCGTCATTGTGGTGAAAGGCGACTCGAAACGTGCAGTTCGCCAAGGACGCAGGTTGCTGAGAGCAGTATTATGCTATGGAAGACATTCTCCTGCTTTTGAACGGGACCAGAGGTAGTAATCAAAGACACGCTGACAGGTGCGAGCCATCTGATGTTGCATTCCAGCACTGTAACATTTGTATCGGACCCAGAACCGTGTTATGAAGAGCAGTGTAGTGAACTCAGGTTGATATCTCGGCGACCAAATTCGCCTGATGTAAATCCTATAGAGAAAAGTTGTTAAAATGGCTCTGAGCACTATGGGACTTACCATCTGAGGTCATCAGTCCCCTATAACTTAGAACTACTTAAACCTAACTAACTAAAGGACGTCACACACATCCACACCCGACGCAGGATTCGAACCTGCGACCGTAGAGGTCGCGCGGCTCGAGACGGAAGCGCCTAGAACCGCTCGGCCACCCTACCCGGCTCACACACTTACAGAACTCATCTCGACCGCTATCAGGCTCCAAATCTGCGAACTGTTATTTAAACGAATTACATGACCTGTGAACAGACATTTAATGCCACTGAAACGCCCGCTAAACCCGATGGGCAGAACAGGTAATTAGGATTGTGGAAAGGGCAAAATAATGTTGGGGTTAGTTTCACCTTCTAATTGTAATTTAATAACACATTTACAAACGAAAGCGGCACTTAGCCGAATCTTTACCAAATGCAACTCTTTCACGGCTGAAGCCCTCCAAACACGAAATCTTAAAAATCAACAAGATAAATAAGCAGTTAAAATAGCAAATCAAGTAAAAAAACATATCACAGGTAGGTGGAAAGCCTCAATGCAAAGTAGATAGAACAAAGATACGCAAGGTGCAATACAAATGGCTGAAGGCCACAATTTTAAAATATATTACCATTATCCTTTAAAAACACAAGGCCGCAATGTTTAAGCTTGAAAGATAATTTTAAGAATAAAGTTGCAAAGCTGATAGCCCACAATTAATTTTCCAAGACTTAAAAAAATAACCATAAGCCTTATATTTTAAGTAGCTGAAAATAAACACCAGTGGGAAAGAGAATAGACAACGGCACTCAGAAACCTCCAGGGCGGTCGGTCTGCCCTCGTTCACTAATGTGAGATAGGTGATGGGCCCAACTACACTTGATCCCTGGGATCCCAACCAGGAGACAGTCACGGATCGACCGACATCTTGCCATCAATCAGTTCATCAGAATTCAAACGTAAATCGTTACGAACATGATAATCCACAATGATGTATGTATTAGCGGTCAACATTACACAACATGTTAGACAGCGACAAGAAGTAAGGAAAGAACGCTGCCCGAAATTTTTAATGGCCAGGGCAGGTAACCAGAATACTAACCGCCACAAGGCAGAAAATTCCGCTGGTGCACTCGAATTGTAGTCAACCAGTATAGTTAATTGCACCGCATACCGGCTAAATTTCAGCAATAGAAACACTCGTTGTTGGTCACAGGAAAACCTACCCTACAGCGAACTACCGAAACGAACCACCACAACATGAATGGACTTGGCTTGGGTAGTTGAAACCACTACTTAACTTTGACGTACTAAGCCGGTGAACCACGAAGCTCGTAGCAGTCGGACGGCTCCACAACCGCTCCGACGCTGCGCAGGATCCGCCACCGAACCCAGCTGATAGCAACGGCAGGGGAAAACTTCTCTGATCCGCAGCACTCGACAGCTGCTCAGAATGCCGACATCATCTAAAATCGTCGTCAGTGGAAATAACGCCAAGTACACACACGATCTAACAGACACTTGCACGAAGACCTGAACGATACACAACAGAAACTAAGCGCACACGAAAACAATCGGGAGTTGATGCACACGCACAGCCGACTCATGGACGATCAGCGAGCCAAAACGCGTCGACCGGTAGGGCGACAGACACAGACAGACCGACCGACCGACGATCCACCAAGACCGTGGTCCGGCCCAAGTGATGCGTGGCGGCAATAGTCGGGCGAGCCATGTCGACGCAGATCTCACGGCTCCAACCCGACTGCACTAGTGCCGCACTGCAACTCCCAACTGGCAGGTCCGGACTGCGCTCCAGACGCATTCGAACTGACTAGCCGTCCCGAACTCGCAACCCATACTCGCTATCCGAACTGCCTCCCGAGAGACAACGACCGGGAAGTTATAGCAGCCGAGCAAATATACTACGAGAGATACACGCTGCTATGCTCGAGTATCATGTCGTTTTTGGAAACCCAGAATCTACTCTGTAGGAATCAACATGGATTCCGGAAAAAGCGATCGTGAGACACCCAACTCGCTTTATTTGTTCATGAGTCCCAGAAAATATTAGATACAGGCTCCCAGGTAGATGTTATTTTCCTTGACTTCCGGAAGGCGTTCGATACAGTTCCGCACTGTGGCCCGATAAAGTAAGAGCCCACGGAATATCAGACCAACTGTGTGGCTGGATTGAAGAGCTTTTAGCAAACAGAACACAGCATGTTGTTCTCAATGGAGAGACGTCTCCAGACGTTAAAGTAACCTCTGCCGTGCCACAGGGGAGTGTTATGGGACCATTGCTTTTCACAAAATATATAAATGAGCTAGTAGATAGTGTCGGAAGTTCCATGCGGCTTTTCGCGGATGATGCTATAGTATACAGAGAAGTTGCAGCACTAGAAAATTGTAGCGAGATGCAGGAAGATCTGCAGCGGATAGGCACTTAGTGCAGGAAGTGGCAACTGACCGTTAACACAGACAAATGTAATGTATTGCGAATACATAGAAAGAATGATCCCTTATTGTATCATTATATGATAGCGGAACAAACACTGGTATCAGTTACTTCAGTAAAATATCTGGGAGTATGCGTGCGGAACGATTTGAAGTGGGATGATCGTATAAAATTAATTGTTGGTAAGGCGGGTACCAGGTTGAGATTCATTGGGAGAGTCCTTAGAAAATGTAGTCCAACAAAGGAGGTGGCATACAAAACACTCGTTCAACCTATACTTACGTGTTGCTCATCAGTGTGGGATCCGTACCAGATCGGGTTGACAGAGGAGATAGAGAAGATCCAAAGAAGAGTGCGCGTTTCGTCACAGGGTTATTTGGTAACCGTGATAGCGTTACGGAGATGTTTAGCAAGCTCAAGTGGCAGACTCTGCAAGAGAGGCGCTCTTCATCGCGGTGTAGCTTGTTCGCCAGGTTTCGAGAGGGTACGTTTCTGGATGAGGAATATATTGCTTCCACCTACTTATACCTCCCGAATAGATCACGAATGTAAAATTAGAGAGAGAGATTAGAGCGCGCACGGCGGCTTTCAGACAGTCGTTCTTCCCGCGAACCATACGCGACTGGAACAGGAAGGGGATGTATGACAGTGGCACGTAAAGTGCCCTCCGCCACACACCGTTCGGTGGCTTGCGGAGTATAAGTATAGATGTAGCGCCGGTCACGGTCAGGCACCGCAGCAACTCAGTGACAGTAGTAATTTAAAATAACGTAGTGAGATGGAAGTACGTTAAAACCAAGGTGTAAAATACATAATTGCGGGAACACGATCCACGCACGGCTCAACCACATATCTCCAGAAACATGTCAACAACCTGTCGGACCTCTGTTACTCAGAATCAGTGATGAATTTTGATCCAAAGACGGACAAACAAGCTGTTAAGCGGGTGGTCATAATGTTTTGGTTGATTGGTGTATTTGGCGTTGACACATCTCGTGCTCAGAACCGACCCTTCCGGAATTTGAAAAACCTTAGTGTGTTGTAGTATCAGATATCGATACCACACCATGGGCATCAAAGTTGGCAAAGGAACTGCAAGTTTCCGTCAGTCGCTGAGAGGGACTTGAGGGATCCAGTGAACCCAGTTATGCAGTCCCGCTGGGCCACCCCTACAGCTGCTGGCTGCCACCAGCGCCCCCTGCCGTCACAGTATAGGACGGCCGGCAGAAGTCAGATGAGTCTTCGTATGCTTGGAGAAACCAAATTTAAGTAAATCTTTTGTTTGCTGTGTTAACTATTCGGTGATCATTCCTGCTACTGTACAGCTTTCGTATGACAGTTCCTGCGCCACTCTGTAGTCCACCTCTCCTTGCTATTGTCAATGTAGTCATACACAATATGTGTAATATACGAGGTGCGACAATAGAGTAATTGATTTTCTTTGCAAGATGAGGCAACCATGAAGGCTTGCATAGGCACAATATCTCTGACCCGTCTATGAGCTGCTTCTAGTCAAAGTGGCACATCGATACAACTGCTCAGACGTTAGTTGTGCTGTAATAGTTGGTGTTTGTGTGTCTCGTCACGCAAATGGAACCCCATGCAGGTCCGGGGTAAGAATAGGCCCGAGGTATTCCTGCCTATGGTAAGAGGCGACTAAAAGGAGTTTCAACAGTTTCGGCCTTCCATGTGATGGTCACCCCTTGGGGTTTGACCTCCATTTTTCAAAATTCTACAGAAGTACGAGTCTTTCGTGGAGGGACGCCTTACGTGGTGTATCACTGGTCCTCAGTGCACTAAGACCGTGACACTCAGCATTGTAACGGCGTTGTAACCGCACCCACTATTCCTCAAATTGGGCCTAAACGCCTGATGGATTGCACAAGTTACGCCCTTAGTGCGTCCCCATTTGCACCTACGATCATGATGGACTTTCAATGGCAACCGAAATCCAGCACGGTAGCCAGCCCGTTGTGGTGGGGTCGTCATGTACCCTCTAGGTTGTACCCCCCTGACAACACAGGGATCGTACTGCCGATACCTGAGCTGCACCCTCCCCACGTCGGCCAAGGAGTAGATGCCCGTCTCCTTGGGACATCACAACTCTCGGTGACGGTCATCCTGCCAGGTGGCCGTTGCTGAGGCTGGGTGGCGCCTGTGGGGAGAGCCCCTGGTCGGAGTGGGTGGTATCAGGGCGGGCGTTTTGCAGACGAAACTTCAACATGTATCAGGTCGATCTGCGGCCGAGTCTTTTAAAAAGAAAGGTACTGTCTCTGTTTCTGGTTCTCCTGCCGTTTCCCCCTTGGCCACTCCCTGGGAGGAAGATCAGGCCCGCGGGCTTGGGGCGAAGTACTTCCCCCGCTATTTAGTCTGTTCTCGGACCAATTGGGGGACATTCGCCACCTCCAAGCCCATGTTCTTTGTCCAGCACATTGAGGACATCTTTGGGGAAATCGAGGCTCTCAGTAAAATGCGTTCGGGGTCCGTTTTTATAAAGACCACCTCCGCCACACAGTCGGCGGCGCTCCAGGCGTGCGACCGACTAGGGGACATCCCAGTGTCCATTGTCCCGCATCTGGCACTGAATAGGACGCAGCGGGTTATTTTTCATCGGGACCCCCTGCTGCAATCTGATCAGCTCAGGGCCAACCTGGGGCGCCGAGGCGTGCATTTCGTCCGGCGAGTCCAGCGCGGCCCCAAAGACCGTCGCATTGACACCGGGGCCTTTATCCTCGCCTTCGAGAGTGACGTTCTCCCGGAGAAGGTAAAGGTGATGTGCTACAGGTGCAACGTGCGACCTTACGTCCCACCTCCTATGCGCTGCTTTCGGTGTTTGCGCTTCGGGCATATGTCGCCACGGTGTCAGGCTGAGCCCCTTTGTGGCGATTGTGGATGTCCTCTTCGTGAGGAACATACATGCACCCCACCACCTCGGTGCGTCAATTGTCCTGGCCTCCACTCGCCTAGATCTTTAGACTGCCCCGTGTATCAGAAGGAGAAGAAGATTCAAGAATTAAAAACTTTGGACCATCTCTCTTATTCTGAGACCAGGAAGAAGTATGACCGCCTCCATCCCATGACGTTGACAATTCGTTTGCCTCAGTCATGTCCACTCCTTCCACAGTATCCTCACCCCTATCCTGTCCCCCCTCCACCTCCTCACCCCATCCGGGGACTATGCCTGTGCCTCCCAAATCCCTCCATTCCAAAACCTCCTCCCTTGCGGCCCCTGCCCCCTCTGCCCCAGGGGCCACCCTTCCTCCTCCTCCCCCTCCTCCTCCCCCTCCTCCTCTCCCTCCTCCTCCCCCTCCGCCGCCTGAGAAGCGATCCTCTTCTCAGACGTCCATCGGGGAAACCCCAGCTTCCTAGGTCCAGCGTTCCAAAACGGACCCCGCACGTGAGGACCTTCTTCGGGTCCAGCCCACCATCCCCATGCCTCATCGGACTTCCAAGAAGGCCTCCAAGGAAAAGTCTTTATCCCCCTCTCCACCCCGGCGCGTTTCGTCTGACGTTCCATCTGTGAGTCGCTGCTCCCGGCCGTCCTCAGTTTCGCTGGGACGTTCTGCTGCCAGGCGCTCAGCTGGCCTGTCGTCGGCGAATGATGCTGCCCCTCCTACGCAACCCAGGAATGCGGCCGCTTCTGGCGACAATTCGATGGAACAGGATCCGCCTCCCGCCGGTTGTAGCGCTTTTCCCTAGAAACCAGGCCCTCCGCGGCCGTCGAGGTGACCAGCTCTTCACCCGTTTCGTTCCCCCTTTTTTCTGACTAGTGTGGCTTTGTTACATTGGAACATAAGAGGTATTCGATCTAATCGGGAGGAATTACAACTGCTCCTCTGGCTGCACTGTCCGCTCGTCCTTGGTCTCCAGGAAACCAAGTTGCGCCCAACTGACCGTATTGCTTTTACCCACTATACCTCGGAGCAGTCTGACCTCACCTCTGTGGACGATAATCCAGCACATGGTGGCGTCATGTTGCTCGTTTGGGACGATGTCTATTACCATCCCATCCCATTGACCACCCCACTCCAAGCAAAAGCTGTCCATAGTACTCTTTCTGCCTTTACTTTTTCTGTTTGTAGTGTCTATACTCCATCGTCATCCGCATTTAGTCGGGCTGACATGATGCACCTGATTGTTCAGCTTCCTCCGCCGTTTTTATTGTTTGGCGACTTCAATGCCCATCATCCCCTTTGGGGCTCTCCTGCGTCCTGTCAGAGAGGTTCCCTCTTGGCGGATGTCTTCAACCATCTCAATCCTGTCTGCTCCCACTTGGACCTCTCGATCTGTTCTACCACTCTTGCCCGTCGGTTAGAGTGGTATGTCCTTTCTGACACCTATTCGATCGACCATTTCCCCTGTGTCGTTCATCTCCTGCACCACACCCCATCCCCACATCCTTCGAACTGGAACATACCGAAAGCTGACTGGGGACTTTACTCCTCCCTGGCGGCCTTTCCGGACCACGATTTTCTCAGTTGTGACAGTCAGGTCGAATACCTCATGGCTGTTATCATCAATGCTGCCGAACGTTTCATTCCTCGTACTACCTCTTCTTCACGTCGCGTTTCCGTCCCCTGGTGGAATGAGGCTTATAGAGACGCTATACGTGCTCGACGACGTGCTTTACGCACCTTTCGCCGCCATCCTACGTTGACGAATTGTATTGTATACAAACGACTCAGAGCGCAATGCTGTAGAGTCATCAAAGACAGCAAAAAAGCTTGTTGGGCCTCTTTCACCAGCTCCTTTAACAGTTTTACTCCCTCTTCTGTCGTCTGATGTAGCCTGAACCGCATGTCGGGCATTAAGGCCCACTCCTTGGTACCTGGCCTCACTTCAGGTAATGTACTTGTTGATCCTGTGGATGTCTCCAACGCTTTCTTCCGCTTTTTCGCGGAAGTTTCAAGCTCCGCACATTACCACACTGCCTTCCTTCCCAGGAAAGAGGCAGAAGAGGTTCGGCGACCTTCCTTCCACTCACTGAATCTAGAAAATTATAATGCCCCCTTTACTATGCGGGAACTTGAACGTACACTTGCACTGTCCCAGTCCTCTGCTCCGAGGCCAGATGCCAATCACGTTCAGATGCTGACACACCTTTCTCCAGCAGGCAAAAGCTTTCTTCTTCAGACCTACAATTGCGTCTGGACCGAAGGTCAAGTCCCCATGCGTTGGCGTGACGCCGTCATTGTTCCTATACCCAAACCCGGGAAGGATAGACACCTTCCTTCTAGTTAAAGCCCCATTTCTCTTACAAGCTGTCTCTGTAAGGTGATGGAGCGCATGGTTAACGCTCGGATAGTTTGGTTTCTTGAATCTCGATGGCTACTTACCAATGTTCAATGCGGCTTTCGTCGCCGCCGCCGCTCCGCTGTTGACCACCATGTGACCTTGACGACATTCATTATGACCAACTTTTTGCGAAAGCGCCAAACGGTAGCCGTGTTCTTCGATTTGGAGAAGGCTTATGATACCTGTTGGAGAGGAGGTATCCTCCGCACTATGCACAGGTGGGGTCTACGCGGTGGCCTGCCGCTTTTTATTGATTCCTTTTTAACAGATCGAAAGTTAAGGGTACGTGTGGGTTCCGTATTGTCAGACGTCTTCCTCCAGGAGAATGGAGTGCCTCAAGGCTCCGTCTTGAGCGTAGCCCTTTTTGCCATAGCGATCAATCCACTTATGAATTGCATTCCACCTAATATCTCGGACTCTCTTTTTGTCGATGACTTCGCGATCTACTGCAGTGCCCAGAGAACATGCCTCCTGGAGCGCTTCCTTCAGCGTTGTCTTTACAGCCTATAGTCATGGAGTATGGCTAATGGCTTCCGGTTCTCTGAAGAGAAGACGGTTTGCATCAACTTTTGGCGATATAAAGCGTTCCTTCCGCCATCCTTACATCTCGGTCCCATTGTTCTCCCATTCGTGGAAACAACTAAGTTTCTAGGGCTCACACTGGACAGGAAACTTTGTTGGTCTCCGCACGTCTCTTATTTGGCTGCCCGTTGTACACGATCCCTTAATGTCCTCAGAGTTCTTAGTGGTTAATCTTGGGGAGCGGATTGCACTGCCCTGCTTCGCTTGTATCGGTTCATAGTCCGATCAAAGCCGGATTATGGGAGCCTCGTCTACTTGTCTGCTCGGCCATCCCTCTTACGCCGTCTAAACTCCATCCACCATCGTGGGGTAACGTCTTGCGACTGGAGCATTCTACACTAGTCTTTATGCTGAAGCTGCCGAATTACATTTGACCTACCGGCGCAGCGTACTGCTTTGTCGGTATGCCTGCCGGCTGTTGTCAATGCCCGACCACCCGTCTCATCAGTCCCTCTTCGCCGATTCTCTCGACCGTCAGTATGAGTTGTACGTGTCTGTCCTGCTGCCCCCTGGAGTCCGCTTTCGTCGCCTGCTTCGACAATTGGATTTTGCCCTCCCTGCCACCTTCAGGAAGTTCTCCGTGGTCTAGGGGTAGCGTCTTTAATTCATAATCAAAACGTCTTCGGTCCCGGGTTCGATCCCCGCCACTGCCTAAATTTTGATAAATAATCAGCATTGGCGGCCGAAGACTTCCGGCATAAGAAGTCAGCCTCATTCTGCCAACGGCCTTGTCAAAGAGGGCTGAGGAGCGGATAGAGGTTCAGGGCACTCTCGTATACTAGGGTGGGGAAATGGCCCCTAAAGGTGGAAGAATCAGCAATGATCAACGACATGAGGATGCAGAAGGCAATGGAAACCACTGCATTAAAGACATGTAACGTGTATCCACAGAACATGTGGCCTGTAGTTGACGAAGTGTCATGATGATCTCTCCATTGGCAAAAGATTCGGATCTCCGGGAGGGGACTGCCAAGGGGGAGGTTACCGTGAGAAAAAGACTGAATAATCATCGAAAGGATAATGTTCTACGAGTCGGGGCGTGGAATGTCAGAAGCTTGAACGTCATAGGGAAACTAGAAAATCTGAAAAGGGAAATGCAAAGGCTCAATCTAGATATAGTAGGGGTCAGTGAAGTGAAGTGGAAGGAAGACTAGGATTTCTGGTCAGATGAGTATCAGGTAATATCAACATCAGCAGAAAATGGCATAACAGGTGCAGGATTCGTTATGAATAGGAAGGTAGGGCAGAGGGTGTGTTATTGTGAACAGTTCAGTGACCGGGTTGTTCTAATCAGAATCGACAGCAGACCAACACCGACAACGATAGTTCAGGTATACATGCCGACGTCGCAAGCTGAAGATGAACAGATGGAGAAAGTATATGAGGATATTGAAAGCGTAATGCAGTATGTAAAGGGGGACGAAAATCTAATAGTCATGGGCGTCTGGAATGCAGTTGTAGGGGAAGGAGTAGAAGAAAAGGTTACAGGAGTATATGGGCTTGGGACAAGGAATGAAAGAGGAGAAAGACTAGTTGAGGTCTGTAACAAGTTTCAGCTAGTAATAGCGATACCCTGTTCAAGAATCACATGAGGAGGAGGTATACTTGGAAAAGGCCGAGAGATACGGGAAGATTTCAATTAGATAACATCATGGTCAGACAGAGCTTCCGAAATCAGATACTGGATTGTAAGGCGTACCAAGGAGCAGATATAAACAGATCACAAGATAGTAGTGATGAAGAGTAGGCTGAAGTTCAAGACATTAGTCAGGAAGAATCAATACGCTAAGAAGTGGGATACGGAAGTTCTAAGGAATGACGAGATACGTTTGAAGTTCTCTAACGCTATAGAGACAGCAATAAGGAATAGCGCAGTAGGCAACACAGTTGAAGAGGAATGGACGTCTCTAAAAATGGCCATCACAGAAGTTGGGAAGGAAAACGTAGGTACAAAGAAGGTAGCTGCGAAGAAACCATAGGTAACAGAAGAAATACTTCAGTTGATTGATGAAAGGAGGAAGTACAAACATGTTCCAGGAAAATCATTAATACAGAAATACAAGTCGCTGAGGAATGAAATAAATAGGAAGTGCAGGGAAGCTAAGACGAAATGACTGCAGGAAAAATGTGAAGACATCGAAAAAGATATGATTGTCGGAAGGACAGACTCAGCATACAGGAAAGTCAAAACAACCTTTGGTGACATTAAAAGCAACGGTGGTAACATTAGGACTGCAACGGGAATTCCACTGTTAAATGCAGAGGAGAGAGCAGATAGGTGGAAAGAATACATTGAAAGCCTCTATGAGGGTGAAGATTTGTCATACTATCTGACTTTCGGAAAAGCATTACCCACACAATTCCGAAGACGGCAAGAGCTGACAAGTGCGAGAATTATCGCACAATCAGCTTAACAGCTCATGCATCGAAGCTGCTTACAAGAATAATATGCAGAAGAATGGAAAAGAAAATTGAGAATGTGCTAGGTGACGATCAGTTGGCTTTAGGAAAAGTAAAGGCACGAGAGAGGCAATTCTGACGTTAGGGCTAATAATGGAAGCAAGGCTAAAGAAAAATCAAGACACGTTCATAGGATTTGTCAACCTGGAAAAAGCGTTCGACAATGTAAAATGGTGCAAGCTGTTCAAGTTCTGAAAAAAGTAGGGGTAAGCTATAGGGAGAGACGGGTCATATACAATATGTACAACAACCAAGAGGGAATAATAAGAGAGGACGATCAAGAACGAAGTGCTCGTTTTAAGAAGGGAGTAAGCCAAGGCTGTAGCCTTTCGTCCCTACTCTTCAATCTCTACATCGAAGAAGAAATGATGGAAATAAAAGAAAGGTTCAGGAGTGGTATTAAAATACAAGGTGAAAGGATATCAATGATACGATTCGCTGATGACTTTGCTATCATGAGTGAAAGTGAAGAAGAATTAAATGATCTGCTGAACGGAATGAACAGTCTAATGAGTACACAGTATGGTTTGAGAGTAAATCGGAGAAAGACGAATGTAATGAGAAGTAGCAGAAATGAGAACAGCGAGAAACTTATCAGGATTGGTGGTCACGATGTCAATGACGTTAAAGAATTCTGCTACCTAGGCAGTAAAATAATCAATGACGGACGGATCAAGGAGGACATCAAAAGCAGACTCGCTATGGCAAAAAAGGCATTACTGGCCAAGAGAAGTCTACTAATATCAAATATCGGCCTTAATATGAGGAAGAAATTTCTGAGGATGTACGTCTGGAGTACAGAATTGTATGGTAGTGAAACATGGACTGTGGGAAAACCGGAACAGAAGAGAATCGAAGCATTTGAGATGTGGTGTTATAGACGAATGTTGAAAATTAGGTAGACTGATAGTGTAAGGAATGAGGAGGTTCTACGCAGAATCGGAGAGGAAAGGAATATGTGGAAAACACTGATAAGGAGAAGGGACAGGATGATAGGACATCTGCTAAGACATGAGGGAATGACTTCCATGGTACTAGAGGAAGCTGTAGAGGGCAAAAGCTGTAGAGGAAGACAGAGATTGGAATACGTCAAGCAAATAATTGAGGACGTAGGTTGCAAGTGCTACTCTGAGAGATGAAGAGGTTAGCACAGGAAAGGAATTCGTCTCGGGCCGCATCAAACCAGTCAGTAGACTGATGACAAAAAAAAAAAAAAAAAAAAAAAAAAAAAAACCTTCAGAGAGGGTGAGAGCCCGACACCACCTTGGCTCCAGGCTCTGGTTCATATTCATCTCGACCTCAGCTCGCTCCCTGAGGAGGGTACTCTGGCTGCAGTGTATTGCTCACGGTTTGTCGAACTTCGTGCGCGACTTGCCAGTCACACCTTTATTTACACTGATGGCTCCAAAACTGACGATGGTGTCGGCTGTGCCTTTGTCATCGCGGCCGTCAACTTTAAATACCGGCTCCTCGACCAGTGTTCCAGCTTAACAGCCGAGCTTTTTGCTCTCCATCAGGCCGTTCAGTATGCCCGCCGCCACCGCCATTCATCGTATGTACTCTGCTCTGATTCACTCAGTGCTCTTCAGAGCCTTGGAGCTCCATATCCGGTCCATCCCTTGGTGCAACGGATCCAGCAGTCCCCCCCCCCCCCCCATTCTTTTGCTGATAATGGCTCTCCTTTCAGCTTTCTGTGGGTTCCCGGCCATGTAGGAGTGCCTGGGAATGAGGCTGCTGATGCTGCAGCCAAGGCTGCAGTCCTCCTGCCTCGGCCAGCCTCCCATTGTGTCCCGTTATCTGACATTAGTGGGGTTGTTTGTAAGAGGCTTGTGTCATTGTGGTGGGATACTTGATCATCACTTCAAGGAAACAAGCTCCGGGCCTTAAAACCGTTCCCAACTGCTTGGAAAACCTCCTCCCGACCATTTCGGCGAGAAGAGGTCCTTTTGACCAGGTTGCGGATTGGGCATTGCCGGTTTAGCCACCGCTACCTGCTCTCCGGTGACCCAGCTCCGCAGTGCCCTTGTGGTCATGCACTGACAGTGCGCCATGTTTCATTGTTGTCCCCGTTTTAGTCAATCTCGTGCTGTCTCTGCCATGTACTTTACACGATATTTTAGCTGATGACGCTCGAGCAGCTGCTCGTGTTCTTCGTTTTATTACTTTGACTGGCTTGTCCAAAGACATCTAACTCTTTCACTTATGTTATCTGCATATTTGTAAGAACTTTCTGGTGCCCCCCCCCCACCCCCTTGAGTTTTACTTGATTCTATGTGCTCTTACAATTTTGACTGGGTGCTAATGCCTCAGTAGTTGAGCGCCCTTAAACACACAAAAAAAAACAAAAAAATGGAACTGCATAATATTGTGCAACTGTATGCTATTTCTTTTTGCTGTAAATTGGCTGAAAATGCGACGACGACTTACCGTAAGCTTCAGAAGGCTTTTGGAGAAGAGTTTATGTCAAGAACTGAAGTTTTTCGTTGGCATAAAATGTTTAGTGAAGGCAGAACGAATGTTGAAGATGAAGACCACAGTGGACGACCATCAACCTCACGGACGGATGTCAACTTGGCCACGGTGAGTGAACTCGTACGATCTGCTCGAAGATTATCCGTGAAAATGATTGCAGAAGAACTGAACATCAATCGAGAAACGGTTCGTCTAATAATAACTGAAGATCTTGGTATGAAAAAGATTAGTGCAAAAATGTTCCCCAAAAATCTCACACCGCAACAGCGAGAAACACGGGAAAATGTGACATCCGATCTGTTAAAGCAAACGGAAATCAGTCCAGAAATGTTGAGCCGTATTATCACTGGTGATGAAAGTTGGTTTTTTCCAGTACGATCCAGAGACATAACGCCAAAGTACGCAATGGTGCTCAAAGCGATCACCCAGACCAAAGAAAGCTCGCATGTCAAAGTCAAAGTGAAATGCTTGCTTGTGCGCTTCTTTGATACCAAGGGAATTGTTCATAAAGAGAGGGAGCCTCCTGGACAATCAGTTAACCCATATTACTACAAAGAAATTTTAGAAAGAATTCCTAAAAGAGTTCTTCCTTTCCGTCCTAACATTGCTGATAATTGGATTCTGCATCACGATAATGCGCCATCCCATACTGCTCTGTCAGTACAGCAATTTTTAATCTCAAAACAAATTTCACTACTACCACAGTCACCTTATTCACCAGATATCGCTTTCTTCTATTTCCAAGAGTCAAAACGGCGGTCAAGGGACACAATTTTCAAGCAATACAAGAAATCCAAAAACTTGTGATGACGGTATTGGAGGATATTACAGAAGATGAGTTCCAGAATTGTTACCATCAATAACAGAAGCGCTGGAAAATGTGTGTACAATCAGAAGGCAACAATTTTTTTTCATATCAGTCTCTTTACTTTATTGTAGCACCTCGTACTCCCATCCTCACCGAAATTCTTCAAGCTCTGTAACAGCTAAACACTGTAGTCTAATAAACAAAATACATATATTATATTATCAGTTATGTAAGCAATACTTATAATTTGCAAAGGGTAAATTAATGACAGTGGCTATAATGATGATGGTTATAGTAGTAGTAGTAGTAGTAGTGGTGGTGGTGGTGGTGGTGGTGGTGGTGGTGTCTCTGATGGGGACAGAAACGACGACTATGCTATAGCAGTGATTCTTTTAGTTTTTATGGCACGGTACCACGCTGAATTAGTAGGTAAAAATGTGATTATTAAGCAATAACGTGATTACTGAGCGCGAGTCAAGAAATTTTCTATATTTTTGGTTGGTCGATTTAGGGGAAGGGACCCAACAGCGAAGTCACCCGTCCCATTGGATTAGGGAAGGTCGCGAAGGAAGTGGATCATGTCCTTTCAAAGGAACCATCCCGACATTTGCCCAAACCGATTGAGAGAAATTACGGAAAACCTGAATCATGATGGACGAACGCCGATTTGAACCGTCGTGCTGCTGAATGAGAGTCCAGTGTGGTAACCACTGCCTCACCTCGCTCGGTCTATCTTTCGTTTCCACACTTCGAAGGAACATGATCCATTTACGAGATATCCCCAAACTCAATCTCGACAATAGAGAACAGATAAGCGGACCTTCTATCTCTTCGGCTCAGATTTACGAATAATTTTTTTTTTCTGCTGTTAAGGGTGAACACACAACAACTCAATATATCCCACAACGTATGAGCCAGAACACGTTTATTAGCAGTTACTCATCGCCTTTCTGGATAAGATATCTGGGCGCACTTGCTTACATGCTTCGGTGTGTTTTCAGTTCCATAGAATCGAATATGATCCCTCTCCATCTGTTCCCAAGAGGAACCGAGCGACCGCTACTGTCGCACGTTAGACTCCTGCCTCGGGCATGGATGTGTGTGATGTCCTTAGGTTAGTCAGGTTTAAGTAGTTCTAAGTTATAGGGGACTGAAGACCTCAGAAGTTAAGTCGCATAGTGCTCAGAGACATTGAACACCAGCGTGTGATGCAACATTGCATGCAATAATTCCAAGAAGTGTTTACCAATATGCAAAATCAACTTTTTGCAGATGTCTCTCATCGAATGTCTCATAATCTAAGGTAACTCCTCTAACTTTCAGCTGGAGCAAATAAGCAGGCAATTCGCCACCATTGGCTTGTACAGTAATTTACAGAAGAAAGAACGGAAGAGGACACGTGTACAGCTAAACAACGCTGTGTTACTGCTTTTTTTGGCACCAACAAACGTAACACTAGATACTGTTAACCCCACGATGCGAGTCTTCAATGGATCATCCAACCCACTTTTTTGTTGAACCCCTCAGGGGACTCAGCATTCATTTGCTGGGTACGGGCTTGGCGAACCCGGGGCTCCCGAGTTGTGGACTGGTGTGCGCCGCCAGTCTGCTGATACCGTAAGCTCTGGGCATGCTTCAGCAACCACCGTTTGGCGCAACGGTGGAACGTTGTGTGTCGTAGGGACCGGGGTTCTTGGCTTGATTGCCTGGATCGCGAGGACGGTACATACCTCTATAAAAAAAACTTTCAATCTTAAGGTATGCTGCGCGCCGATAAGATGCATGGCTGTTGAGGTGGAACAGTCGCTAGCAGGCAACCTGTGGGGAACCTGCCGCACCTCAGTTGTACACGGCTTGGCCAGGCATGCGGGGCTCTGTCTGGATGGACATAAGTTTCCCTAGCTGCTCGTGGGACGACCATGGATACCACAAATTCTTCCTCTTTTCCTCCTCCTACTTTTTCGCTGGCCAGTGGGATGGGTGGACCGCTGGCAGGCACTACCACCCAATCCAACAAGAGGGCTAGGTTAGCCGGTCCTCCTGACTCAGGCGTCAGCAAACGTACGGCAATTCAGAGTAACAGAGCACATACTGACAACCAGAATGTATTTTTTAATAATAAAAAGGAAAGAAGGTTCCTTTGAAAAGGTTTCTCCATTCTATATCCTAAAGGGTCTAGAAGGAATAGCTGGATCTGTTTGGAGTAGGGACTGTAGAATCTTCCTAGAGGAACGTAAAATACAAGAAATAAAAACTAAGCATATCCCCTACAGTGAAGCCAAAAAGATCTTTAAGGCCATGCAGGCCCCCCCCCCCCCCCCCCACATTCGTTGCGTCTTTTGCTTCCATTGTTCAGAAGCCGCCTCCAAAAGTCGATGCATCTACACAGACGGAGGTTGTTAGTGTTGGCACGAACACCTGCACATGTCAGTGCACTTGCAAGGCAGCACGTGTATCGAACAGCAGAGAAAGGTACAGTAGCTACCATTGAAGAGCCCCAGGCATCTCCGATTGCTGAGGCTGTTCCAAAGTCCAGCATGGTCATAAAAACCCCAGCTCCAGTTCCAGCAAAGTCCCCTAAACAGCACCAACAGATTAAATCGGCTGGTAAACCCTCGTATCATGTTAATGTGGTCCCATTAGACGCTTCATCAGACTCTTCCCCCGAGTTGGAGTCTGAGAATATGGGGCAATCATCTCGCCCCAAGACTGAGCTTCCACCCGCTGCAATCTCCCTAAATCGGCGGAGAGAGAGGCAGAAAATACAACCACCATGATGGCTCCCATATTACAATGGAACGTGCAAGGGTTCAGGACACATGTGGAGGAGCTACGTCTATTGATTCAGGATAGACCTATCTGTGTATGTCTGCAAGAGACAAATTTCAGTGAAACATACACCCCTGAGGTACTTGGTTATGTCCTCCACAAAAAGGACGACCTGAGTGGACAGAGAGCTCGAGGACGAGTAGGTATCTTCGTCAACACCGACTACCACTCCTCACCTCTCTCCCTCACGACGGATTTACAGTCAGTTGCAATATTAGTCTATGTGCGTCATATGCTAACAGTATGTTCGCTTTACCTGCCCCCACATGATGTGCTCGACGAAGAAGCTCTCAGTGATCTTCTTACACAGCTCCCCCACCCCTTCATCCTCTGTGGTGATTTTAATGCACACAATATGCTTTGCGGCTGTGTGAGTACTTGCCGCAGGGGTAGGGCAATCGAGAGGCTTCTTCTGTCTTCCAGTGCCTATTTGCTAAATACAGGTCAAAGCACACATTTTCGCATTGCAACTGGGTCGTTCTCTGCCATCGATCTATCTCTTTGCTCTCCAGCCATCGTCCACACTGCTGCCTGGGAAGTGGTTGATGACTTACACGGCAGCCGTCACTTCCCCATCCGGATTCACCTGCCACATGCAGTGGAACTGGAAAGGAAATCGCCTCGATGGGTGCTTGTTAGAGCCAACTGGGCACTGTATGGTCAACTCGCCCAGTTTGAACATCGGGTCAGTGTCCAGTAATATGATCCACCCATTCATGAAGTGATCCACCGCGCCAGTGAAGCGTCCATCCCACAGTCCACGGGACAACCGAAGCGGCAGCCTGTCCCTTGGTGGAGCGACGAATGCCGCTCTGCAATCAGGGCTAGGCGGGCAGCTCTGCGTCGGTTCAAATGGCGGCCAACTGTAGCAAACCTTGCAGCCTTTCGGGTGGTGAGGACAAAGTGTCGTCGGATTATACGAGAGAGCAAGAAGAGGTCGTGGCAGCAGTTCCTGAACACCATTAATCGTTCTACACCAAGTTCCATTGTATGGGAGACCATCAGGAGGATTTCTGGGAGAGGTGGGAGGTGCCCTATGGCTACTATAATGTGGAATGGTACCCTCCACACAACCCCAAAAGATATAGCCCAGTCTATGGGGGCTCATTTTGCACCTGTTACTGCAACCGCCAGTCAGAATATAGCTTTCCAGCCCCACAGAGTGACTGCTGAGAGGATCAGTTTTGACTTCCGCTCACCCAATACAGAAGATAACTGCCCATTTTTCATGTGGGAACTGGATTCTGCATTGTGTGGGGCTCGTGATACATCCCCTGGTCAGGATAGGATCCACTATAGCATGCTGCGGCACGTCTCAGGGAGAAATAAAGAAATCCTCATCCGACTTTTTAATCTTGTTTGGATTCCGGTCACTTCCCCAACTCGTGGCGTGAAGAAATTTTAATTGCTCTTTTTAAAACCTGGGAAAGACCTCACATGCCCGGGTAGCTACCGTAGTGTTGCCCTCACTAGCTGCATGGGAAAGACCTTGGAGCAGATGGTCAACCGCCGCCTTGTCTGGATGTTAGAATCCAGACAACTCCTTAGTCGCTTTCAGTGTGGGTTCAGGAGGTATCGCTCCAACTTTGATAACCTGGCCCTCCTGGAGGCGGCTATACAACAGGCTTTCCTGTGCCAGCATCACCTGTTGGGAATATTTTTTGACATTGAAAAGGCATACGACACTACTTGGTGGCATCTTATCATCAGGCAGCTCCAGCAATGGGATTTTCGTGGATGTCTTCCCAATTTTATTCGGTCCTTCCTGTCGCCACGTTATTTTCGGTACCGAGTCGGAGTCGTACTGTCTAGTCGCTTTGAACGAGAGAACGATGTCCCTCAAAGTAGTGTTTTAAGCTTGACGGTCTTTGCTATTGCTATTAATAGCATTACGTCTGTTGTGAAATGTCCTGTGCAGTGTTCCTTGTTTGTGGACGATTTCTCTGTATTTTGCTCTTCTTCCAGCCTTTCAACGACGACTTGTCAGTTGCAGCTCACTCTGCGACGTTTGGATGAATGGGCACAGAAGAGTTTTCAGTTTTCAACTGATAAGTCGGTGTTTATTCTTTTTACCCGTTTTCGTTCCATTTTTGACTTGCCTGAGGGACACCGTTCTGAATTTTAAAGACATGGTGAAGTTTCTGGGCCTCACTTTTGATTCTAAGCTTACGTGGCTGCCACACATTAAGGAACTGAAAAAACGGTCTCTTAAGGCGCTGTTTATTTTAAATGTCTTAATCACCACACATGGGGAGCAGACAGGACTTGTCTGCTCCGGTTTTACAGAGCCTTCGTGCGGTCCCGGCTTGATTATGGATGCACGGTGTATGGGTCTGCAAGACCCACTTCTTTGATGCTGTTGGATGTGGTGCACCATGAGGGGATTCAGTTGGCCACTGGGGCGTTCAGAACGAGCCCCATACCGAGCCTCTGTGCAGAGGCAGGTGAACCGCCACTTCACCTCCGGCGGCGTCTACTAATGGTGGGCCAGGCCTATCAAACATTATCCACACCATACACACCTGCATACCACACTTGCTCAGCGTCCACTGGAAAGGCTTTTCTCAACCGCCAACGAGCAACAAGGCGCTATGGGATTCGTGCAAAGGACTGCATTTTAGAGATGGGTGTGTCTGGTTTTAGTGTTTCACGTCGAGTTTGAGCTGATATCCACCTTGGCTCCTCCAGAGTCCGAGACTGATTTTAGATTTGGCAAATTTTAAGAAAGACAGTATATCAGATTTTACTTTCAAATCTTTGTTTTTTACCATTTTAAATAGGCATCATGATTTTACAGTAGTCTACAGTGATGGATCCCAACGGGGGGATTTTCTTGGCTGCTCAGTACTGTTCCCTGAACGTGTCATCAGGGTTCGCCTTCCCCAGGAATACACTGTTTTTTCCGCAGAACTTCACGTGACTCTGAAGGCGTTGGAGCAGATACGGTGTACTCAGGGCAAACACTTCCTAATTTTCTCTGACTCACTGAGCGCATTACAGTCACTGCAGAACCTGTACCCAGCGGAGAAGTTGGAACAGCTGATTTACGACCAATTGTACATCCTCCAACGACAGGGCAAGCAAGTGTCCTTTTGCTGGGTGCCAGGGCATGTGGGCATACGGGGAAATGAACAAGCTGATCAGGCTGCCAAGGACGCCTGCAGATTACCGGAGGTGACACAAGGTTCTATTCCTTTGCAAGGTGTCGTTTCTGCGCTGTGGCGGAAGTGTATGCAATTGTGGGAGGAGGAATGGCTGGCGGTGAGGGAAAATAAGCTGCGGTTGGTGAAACCCACCATCCAGCCGTGGTGTTCGTCCTGCCGGTCACCTAGGCGTGACGAAGTGACCCTTACACGTCTTCGCATAGGGCACTGTCCTCTTACGCATGCCTTCTTACTACGGCGAGAGGAACCCCCGCTGTGTGATGCCTGTGGCGTACTAATCACTGTAAGCCACATTTCAGTTGAGTGTGATTTATATCGTTCTCTCAGGGCGGAAGTTAATATTACTTGGGATCTACCCTCGATTTTAGCCGATGACGAGGCGAGTGTCAAAAAAGTTTTAAAGTACTGTTGATATTTCTGGGCTTCAGCCTAAAATTTTACGTTCGAATTTTTAGTCTGTTGCCGAGTGGCTGACCACTCCTTTTTATTCTTGTAATAGGCCAGTTCCAGACATGTGCTATGTGTTTCATTTTAACCCCTTCCCCTACTTCTCTTGCAGTTTTTCTCTTTATGCGCTGGTTTCCACTTTGCCACTGTTGACGTGCACACTGCCTATGTAGACTGTCACCTTTAATTTTAGTCCTGTTTTTGCACTTGCTGCATTTTAGTGACACTCGTCTTTGATGTTTCCGTTTGGGCGCTAAAGACTACACTGTTGAGCGCCGCTAACACCATTTCCATCCTTTTTTTGATGAAGGAGAGAAAATGCAGATTAATGTAGTTGTCCGAATTCGTACATACTGCAGGTGTGAAATGCGTGGATAACGTACACGTAACAATGAATTGCAGTTCAATCTTTCCTTACCGTTAGTCCAAAAGTATAAGGAGGATAGTGGCGACAAAATGGAATGTGAAATATACATATGATCTGTCCCATAGGCTACTTGAGAAAATTTGTCATACAGTTTATTTACCATCAAAATATTTCTAGTGATAAATCAGCTCTGTGATTACAGATAAGATGAACATAAGGAAGATTAGATATTTCCAGTATTTTCAATCAGGGTGACAGACATTGGTACTTGCTTGCTCCAGATGGAAGCATTGAGTGTTTCAGCAATGTTATATCAGCAACAGTAAGTTTTCCCCATCGCACATGCAAGTCATGACAAGAACAGTAGAATCAGAAAAGATAGGAGACGAAAGCTTTCTGTAGTGCTACGGACATGATGTTTTTGCCAGATAGTGGAGTACAAATGAACATCACCGAATACAGTTCATTCGTGCTCGCCTACCGAGAGAATTCTCGCGTAAATATCCCAGACTCTGTTTTAAAATGTTGACTGTGAGTAAACCCTGACGTCTGGAATTTTTGCGTAATGCCAATAAATATTGATATTTTGACACTAGTTTGAGATAGTACATCAAGATTATTTCTAAAATTTAACTCAGAGCTCTGCGTCCTTCCCCCTGGGCAGAGGTGAAATGAAGGTATACAAGCCTTCAAGATCAAGTTTCTTGTAAATAAGGAAGAGAGAGAGGAGGATTCACCTATCGGAATACGCCTGCTTTCGCACGAGATATGCATGTAAATGTGCCGGCTCGGTTTCAGCAGGAATTCTCACAAGAGAGAAAAATGCCGGGGAATCGCCTTTCCAGAACTTGCAGGGGTGTTTCGCTATCAGAAGCGGAAGACTCGTTAAGAAGCTTACAGTCGATGTTGCACTACCAAAGACATCACTGTTATCGCCAGTCATACTCAGCGCTTTCTTCTCCACAAAATATACGACAAGTTCAACATGCAGTGAATACTAATAATATAAAATATACAGGGTGAGTCACCTAACGTTACCGCTGGATATATTTCGTAAACCACATCAAATACTGACGAACCGATTCCACAGACCGAGAGTGAGGAGAGGGGCTAGTGTTTCTTAACACAAACCTATGTTTTTTTAAATGGAACCACGTTAGTTTTGTTAGCATATCTGAACATATAAACAAATACGTAATCAGTGCCGTTTGTTGCATTGTAAATATTAATTACATCCGGAGATATTGTAACCTAAAGTTGACGCTTGAAACCTCCGACGTTCAGTTGCGTGTTGTAACAAACACGGGCCACGGTCGGCAAGCAGCATCTGCAGGGCCAGCCCGTTCTCCTGATCTTACACCTCTGGGCTTCTTTCTGTGGGGTACGTTAAAGGAGAAACTGTGCCGTGATGTGCCTACAATCTCAGAGATATGAAACAACGTATTGTGGCAGCCTGGGGCGACATTACACCAGATGTACTGCGGCGTGTACGTTATTCATTACGCCAGAGCTTGAAATTGTGTGCAGCAAATGATGACCACCACATTGAACATCTATTGGTCTGACACGTCGGGACACCCTCTATTCCACTCCGAAATTGAAAACGGAAACCACGTGTGTACGTGTACATCACCCCTCAAGGTAATGTAAATGTGCGTCAGTGAAAAAAACCAATAAAAAGGTGTTAGCATGTGGACGTAATGTGCTGTTCCAGTCTCTTTTGTACCTAAGGTCCATCACCGTTCCCTTTGGATCGCTACGTAATTCGGTGCTCTCCGATACACACGATCGAACAGCGGAGGAGTGGTACTCAAGCGTCAACTTTAGGTTTCAATATCTCCGGATGTAATTAATATTTTACGATGAAACAAACGGCACTGATTACGTATTTGTTTATATATTCAGGTGTGCTAACAAAACTAACGGGGTTCCATTTAAAAAAACGTAGGTTTGTGTTAAAAGACATACTTCCGTGCATTTTTTATGGTTTGTATTAACCAATTGCAGTAGCCCCTCTCCTCACGTTCGGTCTGTGGAATCGATTCGTCAGTATTTGATGTGGTTTAAGAAATGTATCCAGCGGTAATGTTAGGTAACTCACCCTGTTTTTGCTTGTTGTAGATCATGGATTCCATGTCAGAGAACTCGCAGAATCCGGACGAGGGTGACTGCACAGTAGCCACTGTAAGTTAGTCAACACTGGAGACTGGGTGGTGCCATCTGATGATGAGCGTGAGATACGTCAACACCAAATTTGGATTAGCAAAGCTAGTTCATCTAAAAGACTGCAAGGTATATCTGCTGTCAAATTTCTTGACCATTGGTCCTTCTAACCCTGACTTTCCACACAGCAGTGGTGTGTGGATGACGTAACACAGAAGAGTGAATAACAGGGCCATAGTCGATTTCCAAAATATTGATACGTAATATTTTCTGCCCAATGTGTATATAAAAAGGTCATTTTCTATTCACAAAGCACCATGCAGTGGTACAATTAAAATTAGCTGTAGGATATGAAGATTGGATCTCTAAAAGATCCTTAGTTAATTCACGAGAGTAATTAGTTCCCACATATAAAATCATTTATGATCTAAATGTGTTTTCAGAAGTGAGCGAGGGAACAGTACACTTGCTTCACTCGGAGTACTTTACAGATTCTGAGCAGTTTCTTGTTTTCGAAGTTTACAATAGGTATAATTGAATTGATTAGACTGAACTCCTTCTGTCCCACTGTAAAGCAACTGACAATTGTTACATTAAGGATATATTATTCATAGTGTTTAAAATGTGCCTACAAAATGCAGTGCGGTGCCATTTGGAGTTTGTTATGGCAGATACAGCATTGAAAACTTGGTTGTCTTATTGAGCTGCTTCAAATAGATACTCAAAGCCTGGAAGACAAAGTAGAATAGGCATTAAGTTCATGTGTTTCCGCTCTGTAAGACAGCGTAAAATCTTAAATTTCATGATGAATACTTTTATAATATAATTTATCCGTATAACTTTTTTTGTTCTTCCTTTCATTCCTTCTGTAATGTATTATAATGATGAGGCAGGTGGGGAAGCATTTTTGTGCGCTCATATATGTGGCATGAAATTTAATGACGAGGCAGAAGAGAAAGGAAATGCATGAAACACTTCTCAGATGAAATTTAAATGACGAGAGAGTAGCCTACAGAGGGTGGTTTGCTACAGTACCACTGTAACATGGGTCCATTTGTCAGATTTGTTACAAGGGGATCGTGGTAGCAGTTTGTCACAGTTTTGAATGGAGTTTGTTACAGTTTTTGGCCTAACATGAAGGGTAATTTGTTAAAGTCTTCTTTAACATCGGTTAATTTGTTATATGATGGGCAGTTTGTCACAATAACGCTGCGACATGGATGGCAATTTATTTCTTACAATTTTGAGGATAATTTGTTACAGCTTTGGGGCAATCTATCACAGTTATCGGAGCCAAGTAGATACTGTTTGTGAGCAATTTGCTACAGTTCAAAGGCAAGATGGTACCGTTTAGGAAGAAACTCGGTACAGTTTCAGATCAAGCTAAGGGGCAACCTGATAAACTAGTGGAGCCGTTGACACACTTTTGGGGCTGTTCGTTACCGTTTTGAGGGAAACTACTTACAAGGTGATATCCATTTAACCGTTTAACTGTTTATCACAGAACATTTTACCATTTTCCATTGATCATTTACGATTTATGGTTTGGTTCAAATGGCTCTGAGCACTATGGGACTCAACTGCTGAGGTCATAAGTCCCCTAGAACTTAGAACTACTTAAACCTAACTAACCTAAGGACATCACACACATCCATGCCCGAGGCAGGATTCGAACCTGCGACCGTAGCAGTCGCGCATTTATGGTTTAAATCTTTAGTAGTTTACCACATAGCGTTTGCCACTTACTATATGCCATTTAACGGACTGCCCTTTAACAATTAATCATTTCTTCAATTCTTGTTCTCCGTTTATTAATATAGAGATATGTATATATGTACATAAATATCTTTGGTTTTTAAATGAATAATGCTTATCTCTGATAATGGTGTCCTTTTTAAGCGTCACATTAGTATTATACTGATTAAATATAGAGGTGTGAATGCGTATGTAAATATATTTGACTTCCATGGAAATAATTCTTGACTTTTAAATGAATGTACATAACTGTTACTGCATATCCGGCGAAATTTGCGTTTCATTTTAATGCTCTGCTGTGACTGTAGCGGAGGGGGAGGGAGCATGGGACATAAAGCACAAAGGTACTAATTCAGCCATTCTGGATTGTTTTTTATTATTTCCCACCAGCACAGATTAGTTATTTTCGCAGTCTTGAATTTGATTAGCTGGTTTATTTTAATACTTCGCTGTGACTGGCTGGCGAGGAGGGCGAAACGGGCCATGCCTTGATGTCATCATTGCTAAACATGACATCATTGCTAAGAATGGTCCTCCATGTAAGTGGCCTGTACTAACCCACTTTTCAACATTCAATGGTTGACGTCTTTGATTATGACTGCACCGTTACCAAATACTTAAGTGCCATATTTAAGACTGAAGTGCACTGGCGTAGCTATAGGTATACTACTACAGGAATACCTCAGTATCACATAGATAGTTCATAAAGACTCATGCCATTTGCAGGCCAAGCAACGAACAGTTGAAAAATTGCAGCACGAGTGATTCACATGAGTGGTAGAACATGACGATGCAGGATGTTCCTCGTTCATTAGTAGCAACGAGCTGAAGTCGTACCCAACGGCTGCTCACACCTTGATGCCAGGAGTAACATTGGAACGATGAGACCATACACCAGGTCATTGCCGTACTCGCAGACGATGGTCAACTGGGTTGTGCAGACCGGTAATTCATCAGTAACAGAGTGTGATGCCAGTCATCGGCAGTCCATACTTCCCAGTCACGGCACCGCTCCAGAAACAGCCGTACGTGTTGCGATGTTAACAGCAGCCTATAGAGGGGCCGATAAGTCCCTTGTCAAAGTCACTAACCAATGGTATAAGATGACACAGAATGTAGCGGACAGACAATTGCTCAGATGGCAGGTGCAGTTGCGAAGGGGTTGGAATGTGCTTGGTGCTTGGTGCACGATACGGCACTCCTTCCTGGTGGTAACCCACCAGAACATCGACTATTGGTATGCGTGCCCTGTGCCACTGTCACAGAAGCACGCCCCATAAGTCATAAGTCTGGGTGTTGCACAAGTTGACCAAGTTGACAATAAAGCCCCTTCCCAAACCTGTAAGAGGCTTATGACGGTGTCTCACACAATTTTATGACATCTGTGTGTCCTTTGCAGTGACCACTCAACATCTGATGCACACTATAAGGCATGTTTAATATTCTGAACAGACCTGATAGTGTTACCGTTAACTTATCACATAGAGCTACAACTCTAATCATTTAAATACCTGTCGATGGTGAGTACATCTTTAAAATGCTTCACTTTCTTGTCAGACATAGTATTTTTATTGGCGAACGCTTCTTCTGTGTTAACAAATTCAGTTAACGTCAGAACTCTATTACCGTTATCTCTCCTAAAGCGAAACCCATGGTCATTTAACAGAGCCTCATTTTTAGTTTCTATTCTGATGTACATCTTCCTGGTCATCGGCCTCGATGCATGATCTCTAGTGACCTGATAGCTCGATAGTTCCCTCATGTATGTGTCTTGTTTATCTTCGGGATTGTCTAGATAACGAACCGAGTCATATATACAAACGACTTGGTGGTATGAGCCCGCTTGTCAGTATGGCATTGCATTCCTTCATTGACATCACATACGGTGTGTGGTACTTGAACACGGCCCAACTCATGGATGACATCTGTTTGGAATGTTTGTGTTTTCATTTACAAGTAGTGTGACATTTATTATAATGCCCTGTTATTGTGTCTATGAGAGGCAAAAGACCTCACTGAATTTACGGTCTGATGACTGAGATTAGACATCCAAATATGGACTTTGGAACGAACCGACAAGCTGCAACCAAAGAAGGAACTGCGAACCTCAATCTGCACAAGGTGAGAAACTCAACGACAGTCAGTTGTTTGTTCTTGTGCTGCATCTATTGCATTACCACCTGAAAATTGGGCAGCTGTTTGTGTAATATTGCTGCAACCTGTCAAACATGTTTGTTAATTATTTTTCATATCATGCTTGCGTCTCCGAATAGGTTTCTTTTCTAAATGTTTTTTTCTTCATGTGTGTTTTTGTCGATCTTCCCTAGTTGATGCATTACTTTGAACGAAACGTTTCCAGGTAATACGAGCAAGTTAAAACCTGAGAAGGAAAGGAATTAATAATCTAAATGAGTAGCCATCCACATCAAAAACTGTAAACAACAATTTGCGGAAGCTATAAACTGTAAACTAATTTACGATATTTGTCCCCAACGTTCACCTTAAACCCAGTATGAGTCTTTGTTTTGTTGGAAAACGAGCTAGAAATTTTTTAATTGCCGGTTAGACTTGGCACTGCTTACACACAACATTAAACTACTGTTGCCTATTACACGTGTTATTTGAAACTTCACAGTACACTTGAGCCTAGACACTGATATATCGCTGCCAGTTTACACCTGCAGCAAGATTGTACTTAAATGTATATTCTGATGTACATTGAAACAGAGGGTGTAGTCACTGATAATGCAAAGAAATTTTAATTTTGTTTGCTTAAAAAATTGACTGATCTACATATGTTCGCTTATGTAGCTTACGCAACATCTTCAATCCTTCGATTCTCAGCTACTAGTTCCGTTATGTACTAGCGCCCCATCGTCAGTAGGCTCTTTTGTCTCTAACTTTCTCATTTGGTTTCGTCTGTGGTGCAGGTTGGCCTTCACTGTATCTGATCGTGATTCGACAGATTCTCTTCTCTATGAATAGAATGGTACGAAGAAGTAAACAGGAAGCATTATTGGCTGCCTAGGAATGAAATTGATAGGAATTACTATGTGCCTGAAAGCAAATGAGGGAGAAACATGTTAACAGATTGAGAAAGAGTTTTAGTTTTACCGAAGTCCTGTGGACTTCCCTTTGACGACTTATTCAAATCGTCTGAGGATGAATTTCTATCAATTCTATATCAGTAACGATAAGTCAAGCTTGACAGTAGAATGGAAAGACAAATTAAAATAATTTTGTTTACAAGATTACTGTTTGCGCCTTATCAAGTATGCATTGCCAATCGGAGAAAGAAAAGACGTTAGTACCAATCAGTGGCATGAAAATGAAGTAGTATTGTCATCTCACAATTATTTATTCGGAAGTCTCTATTGACAGAAAGATACTCGAGAAAAAACAAGAGTGGAAAGAAAGGTAGTAAGAAAAAGTTATAAATAAACGTGATTAAAGGGGAGGCACTTAATGGTGACAGAAGTCGATGAAACAGTAATGTGCTCGGAGTTTCTCAGAACGAGTAATGAGGTGGGTTCAACAAGCAAGAGGAAAACCGTGCTAGACCTTAATATCTAATGAGGTGGGCACAACAAACCAGCGGAAAATAGCGATACATCTTATGAGCTACTGATACCAAGGGAAGCTTTACACCTAGAACATTATTATAGATGACATAAAAAAACCTCAGGAAACAGATGACTACAACATACTGAAGAAATCACACTACAGAAGAATTTAAGAACGGTTATTTCTGTAAACTATTAGACTATCGTCATATCACGCTTATAAACTACAAACCATAAAGATGATAATTACGGGAAGACTTAACACATTTTATGAGGATTAGTTTGGTTATGGAATACAATAGTAACGAACAACCAATTTTAACAGCACAGTACGAAGGCAATGGCGTCTTTGGGAAGGGGGCAACAACGAGTTTGAGTCAAATTTGGCGTTGAACTTCCCTCTGTCCTCTACCCTCCAGCCCCATCATCCTCTGTTTCTGTCCTCTTCCGTCGTCCTTTCTTTCATCCATAAGCTCTCCCCTCCCTCTTCGAAAGCCATGCTCCTTTCCTGGGAATAGCCCAGAGAGCTTGTGAGCAAACACACATATCTAGCTCTCCCATTCATAGTTCAGTATTTTAGTGACATATCAGCTCATTAAATTACATTTACCCTTTCCTCTCAAAACCAAGCCCATTTCAGATTTAATTTGCAAAAAGAGACCTATCAGAGAGTAAATAATGGTCGGAGCATTGTGACGTTCTCGTAAAGTACTACTAACAACTGCAGGTTGCCTACATGGCGTCGGGCATATTTGCGGCACAGGAAATGTACCACTGGGGCCTAATGAGTAAACCGACCGCTGTGGCAGAGCGGTTCTAGGCAGTTCAGTCCGGACAGAGCTACCTATTGCAAGGATGGTAGGGGCATGAAATCATTTTCGTCGTAGTGACGGCAATTGCAGAATGTCGATCTAACAATGAATTCACGTGCGCAGTCAATAAAGGTGGTTCGCAGGAGAGCTTCTGTGAAGTTTGGAAGGTAGGAGACTAGGAACTGGCGGAATTAAAGCTGTGGGGACGAGGCGTGAGTCGTGCTTGGGTAGCTGAGCTGGTAGAGCACTTGCCCGCGAAAGGCAAAGGTCCCGAGTTCGAGTCTCGGTCCAGCACACTGTTTCAATCTTCCAGAAAGTTTCGTATCCGCGCACACTCCGCTGTAGACTGAACATTTGATTCTAAAAGTGAGGGTGTTAACATTAAGGTAGAAACGGGAATTCCACTGTTAAATGCAGATGCGGGAGCGCGTAGGAGGAAAGAGTACATTGAAGGCCTCTGTCAATGAGACAGAAGAAGAAACAGGAGTCGATATATAAGAGATAGGGGATCCAGTATTAAAATCAGAATTTAAAAGCGATTTGGAAGACCTAAAAAAATAAGGCATAAGGGATAGATAACATTCCATCACAATTTCTAAAATCATTGGTCAAAAGGGTCATCAAAACGACTGTTCACCTTGGTGTGTAGAATCTGTAAGTCAGTAGAAATATCATCTGACTTTCGTAATAAAGTCATCCACTCAATTCCGAAGATAATAAGAGATGGTAGATGCGAGAATTATTGTACAATCAGCTTAGCAGCTCATGCATCCAAGATACTGACAAGAATAATGGACAGAAGATTGGAAAATAAAATTGAGGATGTTTTAGAGGACGATCAGTTTGGCCTGACGAAAGGTAAGTGCATCAGACGGGTGGGTAAATGGAAACAAGACTGCCGGCCTCTGTGTCCGAGCGGTTCTAGGTACTTCAGTCCGGAATCGTGCTGTTGCTACGGTCGCAGGTTCGAATCCTGCCTCGGGCATGGATGTGTGTGATGTCCTTAGGTTAGTTGTGTTTAAGTAGTTCTATGTCTGGGAGACTGATGACCTCAGATGTTAAGTCCCATAGTGCTTAAAGCCATTTGAACCACTTTTAGAAGCAAGGCTAAATAAAAATCAAGACAGGTTCAAAGGACTTGTCGACCTGAAAAAAGCTTTCTACAGTGTCAAATGATGCAAAACGTTCTAAATTCTGAGAAAAATAGGGGTAAGCTATAGGGAAAGGCCGGTAAATACAATATGTACAAGAGCCAAGAGGGAACAATAAAAGTGAAAATCAAGAACGAAGTGATTGGATTAAAAAACGTCTAAGAGAGACACGTAGTCTTTTGCTCCTGCTCTTCAATCCGTTCATAGTTTCAGGAGTGGAATTAAAATTCAGGGTGAAAGTGTATCAATGTTAAGATTCGCTGATGACATTTCTGTCGTCTGTGAAAGTGAAGAAAAATCTGCTGATTGGTATGAACAGTCTCATGGGTATAAAATATGGTTTGAGAGTGAATCGAAGAAAGATGAAAGTATTGAGAAGTAACAGAAATGAGAACAACGAGAAACTTAACTGGTGATTAGTAATTAAGGAATTGTACTACCTAGGCAACAAATTAACTCATGATAGAAGAAACAAGAAGCACATGAAAAGCAAACCATCACTGGAAAAAAGGGCATTTCTGACGAAGATAAGTCCTATTCTCAAACATAGGCCTTAATTTGAGAAATAAATTTGTGAGAATGTACGTTTCGAGCACAGTACTGTAATGATACGTGGACTACGGGAACACAGGAAGAGAAGAAAATCGCTGCATTTGAGATACAGTACTATAGCCGAAGGCTCAAAATTTGGAGTCCTGGTAAGGTTAGGAATGAGGAGGTTCTGCGAACAATCGAAGAGGGAACGAGTACGCGGAAAACACTGACAGGGAGAAAAGACAGGATGATGGGACACCTGTTAAAACATCAGGGAATAGCTTTTATGGTACTAAAGGTAAATAAATGTAGCAGATAAAAATTGTAGAGGAAAACAAAGATTGGAATACATCCAGCAAATGACTGAGGACCTAGGTTGCAAATGCTGCTCTGAGATGAAGAGGATGGCACAGGAGAGGGATTCATGGCGGGTCGCGTCAAATCAGTCACAAGACTCGTGACTCAAAAGGAAAAAAAACATGGACATTGTTTAAAGTGTTTAAGTCGTATTGGAGGCTTAGTGATCTTTTACTGTTCCTAGAACAGAAACGACTGCATTTGTTTGAACGTGTTTTCGCATGCTGACTTTTGATTTTCTTGATAATGAATGATGCACGGACTGGGCAACTGGTACGATTAATCCCACAGTGACTGCTGGGCTCGATGGCAGCCATATTGAGCTCTTTGCTAAATTGATTCACCCTGCACTACGTCTGTTGAAACAAGTAGGTGCATTTTCGTGCGATGCCTGGCCTCAAATCAAACTGTTTTATTGTGTTTGGAAGATCTGCAGGAGAACTACTGGGTGGGCAGACTTAACATGTTGTATCCCATGGTTCACGGTCGCTTGGAGCAGATTGTTTGTGGAGCCGTGAACGATAGCAGTAGTTTTATATGCCAGTGTTTCCACTAATTTTGGTCAAGTCTGTGCCTGACTAGAATTCACTACATGAGCATGCGGCAGCAGCGTTTGACATGCTGCTCGAAAGTTGTGTTTATTACATCATAAACCGGAAGTTGATAGAAAATAATGCATACACATCCGAAGAAACATTGCCTTGTGCTTCTTCACAACGCAGGTACTGCGATTTCATACTTATCGACCTATACCGGGCCTCGGACTTTCAAATTAAATGTTTCCCCTGTGCAGTATTAACATTAATGGGATGTATGGGTACTCGGATAGAAGACGCGGAAGGCGAGGGCTCGCGTAAAGAGGGAATTCGCGGTCGAGTCTCGGTCCAGCACAAATTTTCTGACTTTGATCCATTATACAACTGGGGGTGGTTCATATTTGCAACTGCGAATACATTTCATTTCTTTCATAGCAGCTGTAATCGCCGCAAAGCCTACTTCTTCAGACGCGCAAGTATAGCCGAAGGAATGTTACCTCGTACTTCTTCACAACAAGGGCATTGCAGTTTCGTATCGTAAAATTGCTTTGTCCGATACAGCCCGAGCGTATCGCTATCGTAGTTCTAAATTCCCAATGTTATTACTATCCACTGTCCACTGTCACAGCCAGCAATATTCAGAATTATATAAGGTTTATCTAGTGCAGGGCTTCTCGATCTTTTCAGGTGGTGGACCCCTTCTTCAGTCGAAAATCGATGACGGACCCCTAGTCAGTCAAGAGCACAGTAACTTTTAATTTCAGAACGGAACCCATGAGAACTGAAACCTTTTTAAAGCAAGTTCCATGTTCCCAATGCCCCCCTTCCCCCCCCCCCCCCCCTCCTCACCGAAGTATCAAGTTTAACAATTAAAGATCCCTGGGGCCGCATACGTGCCAGCGAGCGCTGTGAATAGTGGACAAAGCTCGCTCCGCGCATGCATAAAAGGTTTCAGCGCATCTACCGCTATGAGCCGGCGCACAAACGATCTCCATGTTGTTGCGAAACAGTCGATCAGAGAAGCCGCATTTTCCGGCACTAAACTGTGTATGCGTTCTCACTTAGGAACCGCAAAGGCTGCTTGGGAATACGACCTGAAGTAAAAGTACAAATGTTTTTCACACGAAAAAAAAAATAGTGATGAATTTGATTTTCACATTTTTATTCAATAATTTTACTCATTATTTTTACACGATTTGGTGAAGGGTGGCCGCGGACCCCCTAGAAAGAGCCGGCGGACCCCTAAGGTGTCCACGGACCACACGTTGGGAAGCCCTGATCTAGTGACACATCAAAAATGTTATATTACTTACTTGCAAACAAAAAACATAACTCCAAAGTAAAGTTCAACCAACAAGAACTCACTGGGAGCAGGTAAGCTGTTTGTATAATGATTTTCTCGCTCTGCAGCCGAATGAGCGCTGATAAGAATCTTCCTGACAGATTGAAACTGTGTGCTGGACCGGGAATCAAACCCGAGGCTTTCGCCCTTATCAGTTAAGTTCACTACCCACTGAGACATCAAAGGACCGCTCAAGACCCGTTCTTGCATCTCTACTTCGGGTAGCGCCTCTTAACTTCGAAAGTTCTCTGGCATAACTTGCGGAACAAGCATTCTGGAAGAAAGGATGTTGCGGTGACGCGGCTTAGTCACAACGTGAGATATAGTTCCAGAACGAACTTCTCACTCAGCCTTAAAGTGTATGCTGATATGAAACTTCCTGGCAAATTAAAAATGTGTGCCGAGCAGAACTCGAGCCAGGGACCTCTGAAATTTGGAAGATAACAGATGAGGCACTGCCGAAAGCGGAGCTATGAGGACGGGTTCTGAGTCGTGCATGTATCGGTAAGGTGGTAGAGCACTTGGCCGCGAAAGACCAACGTCCCGGTTTCGAGTCCCAATCCGGTGCACAGTTTTAATCTGCCTAGAAGATACAGATAAGCCACTGCCACTCCGTAACGCACTGCATTCACAATCTAATAAGCAGTCTTGCTCCTCCATAGTTCAGACTACTGTTGCGAGACAAGCGATACAGTTTAGAAACTGCATTTTTGCGACTAATTCCGCTGCCCGACACTACCCGACCTCCACCTATGCTCAGCAACAGATGGTTAAAACTAACATTTGTGTATGAAGCGGGACATAAACCGTGACCTCCCAGATCTTCCTCATGTTAGCAATATGAATCATACGATGGAATTCTTATCATCAACCTCCGATAGACTATAAAAGATAAATGTACAGAAGGGTCCAGAAAATAGTCATTATTAATGAAACAAAATAACATTAAAATTTTTGCACGGGGGTGAGGTCGTTTTATTTCTTCAACGTGACCCCCATTACCAGCCAAACAACGTGGATGACTCTGAACCGTGGACCGAACTACATGTGTCAGTGTTGCCTGTGTTTGGAGCACGTTCAGTGTCGCTGACTTCTCTTGATGACATTCGTTTTTCGGGGTTCCGCAACACCTTCTCTTCCACATATCCGTCGTCCACGTAGAGTTTCATCCAAGCAGGCTCTGACATATTTGTGGTAGTGAGGTGGAGGTGCCAATTTGTTGGAGTTAGTCTTCAATAACCAAACACCTCTCAAATGGCAGAGAAAATTGATATTTGCAGCTTCTGAAGATACAGCTCACTAGTTACGGTACCTTCATAGAAGAATGGGCCAATCAACCCGCGCGATGGCGCACCAAGCGACACTTTAACACCCGGTAGATTAACATGTTTGTCCACGTGAAAGTGAGGATATTCAGGAGCCTAGTACACGCTTTTGTGGAGGTTTACAGTACCGTTCATTTCTAATTTCGCCTCCTCATTCCAGATAACCATCCCTGCAGACCGTTCATCCTCGCGGAGCATGGCTGTAGATCACTCACAGTACTTCACCCTTTCATCCAGGTCATGTTCTTTCGTAGCGTGCAACGATCTTGGTAGGTACACTTTTCACTTTGCAGCCTTCGGAATCCGTCGAACGTTTGATCGGCTTACCCCGCTTAACGAACACTTGCTTCACACATTTTTGAGGTGACCTAGTAAAACATTGCAACACAGAATCGGTGAAAGCTGATTTTATTTACGTTTTTTGGTCAACCAGACCTTTCCTTATTCAGATCCTGTCGGCTTCAAATTTGTCGCGACTACGATAAACTGTTGTACGTGTTGGTGGCTGAGTTCCGTACACATTACGCCATTGCCTCTGTACCTCTTTCGCACTTTCAATACTACTTCAGTACGGCGTTCCGTTCCTCACACTCTTAGTTCATTCATTGCTACACTGTTACTTGTTGGAAAACGAGCACCAAGATCTGTTGAGGAAACAATGGAGTACATTACCGCCCAAAATTGAAACGATATACCTTTTTGTTCCAAAGATATTAAGTATCAAAGAGTATCTATATTTTTTTGGACCCCTCTGTATGCGAAAAAAAATATTTTATTACTAGAAGTTAGGTACAACAACGGTTCCATTTAGACGTAATCACCATAGAAATTGAGGCGGACAAACGTCAGAAAATATTGCCGCCAATGAATTGTGATCGAAAATGACGCCCGTTTTTCGTTTCCGGCAAGAAGAAGAGAGTCGTGCTATAGAAATTCAGCGAAGACTAAGCGGAGAGCAATTAGAGACAAAAGCATGCGTGCTGACTAGTGGAAGTTTTCTGTTTCATGACAACAGCAATCTTCTCGGTGCACGTGCAAAACAACGGAGATTACAATGGGACAGTTTCAGCCGCCCGCCATACAGTTCCGACCTGTCGCTGAGTAAGTTCTATGTTATTATTATTTTTTCCCTAACTGAGGAAGTGTCTAGGAGGGCAGCGCATCCAAATTAACTATGATATTCAAGACAACGCCAACATTTATTTCAATACTTTGGTGGCAACATTACCCTCGTGTCTCAAGAATAACTGTACGTCGCTGATACTGGCTGTGAACGACCGAGAAGCGTCCAGATGGGAGTTGAGGCCACGTGCCAGCCACAAATGCGCCTGCAGAATCCCTCCGCGTCAGAGGCGGCCGCCAGAATATCCCGCGCTCGGCGAAAAAAATAAAGCGAGTCGCGAGCGGCAACAGGGCTCCGGGTTCCGGGAGGCGCGGCGTATTTTGGAAGGACGACGCGTCGGCGTCGGCGTCGGCGTCGGCGTCGGCGTCGGTGGCTGGCGTCCGCCTCGAGCGGCGCCCGACCTATCGATTGCGTCTGGGATAAACAGAGCGCTGAACTTGGCCGGCGCGCGTCTACGCACGTGCGTAGCCATACACTCACCGGAGGGGGTCGGTCTAGGGTCACGCAATGAGGTACACACGAGCTCACCATGACGTAAGTACTGACCGCGACGAAATTCGAAGTGTCACAGAACACAGTTTAACACATATGGATTAAATTTCGCAGTTTCGAAGTACTACTCGAATTAAATGTGTAGTTATTCAGGTTGAGACACCAATGATTGTGTATTTCCAGACCGTATACGCTGTAACGGGACACCCTCCTCAAGCATTACTTATATATATATATATATATATATATATATATATATATATATATATATGTCTTAACATATGATGTCATCAGTCCATTGTCCACCCCGGTAGCTGAGTGGTCAGCGCGACAAACTGTCAGTCCAAAGGGCTAGGGTTCGATTCCCGGCTGGGTCGGAGATTTTCTCCACTTAGGGACTGGGTGTTGTGTTGTCCTAATCATCACCATTTCATCCCCATCGACGCGCAAGTCGCCGAAGTGGCGTCAAATCGGAAGATTTGCACCAGGCGAACGGTCTACCCGACGGGAGGCCCTCGTCACACATTTCATTTTTATCAGTCCATTAAACTTAGAATCACTGAAACCTAACTAACCTTAGTACAAGACACAGAGCCATGCCCGAGGCAGGACTCGAACCTGTGACCGTAGCGGCAGCGCGGTTCTGAAGTGCCTAGAACCGCTCGGCCTCGCCTCAGTACGAGCTCTAATTTCCCTTACCTTTGATTGGTGATCATTGCACGATTTGAAAGTTGGTGGTAATAATACATATGCTCTACATCCTCGTCGAAGATCAGATTTCGGAATTTAGTGAGCAGCCCCTTCCGTTAAGCGCGTCGTCTGTCTGCAAGTGTGTCCCACTTCAAACTATCTATGAGATTTGTAATGCTCTCGTGATGGCTAAATGTACCTGCCACTCTTCTTTGAATCTTCTCAATCTCTTTGAATCAGACCCAACTGGTAAGGGTCCCATGCAGACGGATAGTGCCCTAAGACCGGACGAACTAACGTATTGTAAGAAGTAGTAAATATAAGAATTAATTATCGAATTTTGAGTAGGTCAATATTATCTCAGCTGTATCTCTTGATTCATATGATTTTATACATGATGTTTTATATTTATAGCTAAAATCTATAAAAAGAAATTACTGTTTTCCTTTCTTACACTCGACGTGTACTATCCCTGAATGTACAGTTATTACTTTTTTGGAAACGTTTCGAATCACAAAATATTGGTCACACTCAAAATTTCTATTATTATGTACGCAATTTGGTGTTGTTTATTATGTTTATTTCTACATTCATTTATAAAATAATAATATAAATTAATAGAAATTCATTAGTCATGGAAACTTGTAAACCCTTTGGAAAATTGTTATTACCGCAAAATGAGGAAGTAGTAGTGGGCGTTGAGCCGGTACGACTATTTAAATGTTTTTGTTTTTGAAATCACCCGCCTTCTCAGTATTTGCCGCCATGTCAATATCGAGATCAGATTGGAGTCTCTGGTCGCCGCATATCTTTGGCGAGTTGACTTCCCACTCGCCGCGAGGCGAGAGAACGGGGGAAGTGGGTTGCTGGAGGTTAGCTCTGGACTGAGCGTGACGAACGACGTCGGTGTCTGAGGGCAAGGCCGTTTGGTAAGTGGGCCACGCGAAAGCAGCCGGTTGGGGACGAAACGCCGTGGGCTCGAAGATTCTAGTGTGGAAGGCCGGTGTTGTTCCGACAGTGATCATCGTGTGGCCATTCATGGGCTGAGAAGTCATTTCTTGGTTATGTCTTTAGATTTCGACGAAAAATTACGGCAAGTTTGCTGTATGAGGTGAACATAAGAATTCTGAAAAGGTGGAAGTTGGTGGCGCGTGTATTAGACTTGTAGGCGGTGTGAGCTTTGCTTCGGTACTGCAGTCTCCAGCTTGAGCGCTGCTTGGGAGGAGAGCGTTGATATCGGCATTTTTATCTATTTAACTGCTTGAAAGTAAATGAGAGTTTCGGACCGAAGATGGAACCAAGTGGGGGGACCGAGTCATTGCTTGTCTTATTAAGAAACCTAAATCGGCCCTCAGTGTGTTAAACTGTTAAATATAGTTATAAAGAGTAACTGACTCTCTGGTAGTGTCCATGAGTGAACCTTGGAGGTACTGTTAGTGTTTGCAGTAACGGGAAGACTGTCTGTGGAGCTTTTCAGTCTGACGCTTATGAATTAATTCCAGTTCACTTCTCAAGGTATTTTACGATTCTTCTTGTGACAAAATCGCCAATAGTATTTTGTTAATTTAGCTTGGGAAGTTATTCTATGAATTAGTGTGCCCTCCCAAGAGTTTAAGACCCCAAATATTTTCTTACTGCCTTTCTGAGATTGCCTTACAACAGTTGTTGTTTTGTCTCTTGTCCACTCCACCGTACTGCTGTTTGATGCGGTGCGGCGTAGTCGAAGTGTTCAGCAGTACCGCATCTACGCCCTCGCCCGTTTTAAGATTTGCGAGCCGCATCCACATCGACGTATAATCCCAGCATGCAATTTGTGTAAGTTGGTTGCGCCCTGTTAACGTAGTGTACATCGTGGAAAATTTTTCCCGTGCCGCATGTCATCCATAAGGAAAGCACGGTGCACGACAAGGTACGAGCACGACGAAATCGAAAGTTATTTATTGTATATTTTCTTAACGGATGTAACCACTGAGCGTAAGATTTGATTTGTGTGTGTCTTTTTAATTTTTTTGAAAGGAAAGGATTTATAAATCTCGTTAATTATATTTATGTTTAATTATTTGTCATAATTCGTTGGGTGTAGTAAGCAACACATGTAGGGAGGTTTATGGTGTAAAGTCTTTAAAAGGAAGGAAAATATTTTGCGAGACTGTGCGCATCCTAGAGGCTACGTGGTTTGAGTGTACGTCAATAGTAATCATATTTTATTGCATTTAACTTGTTTTAATTAAAACTGTGTGATTAATATGTTATTGCCTTTAGAGATCGTAGTTGATGTCTAGGAAAATTTTGGCATTACCATGTGGCTTTACAATCTTTCATTTATCCTTTCATTATGCAATTTGTAGTTTTTCCCTTTGTTTGAAAAGGAATTTTGACTTTTAAGCGTTGTAAATTGATTCTGACAGCCGTGCTTAGGTCTGTTAAAATAATATTTCAGAACTTTCATTAAGAAACTATATTGACGATTTTGCGGTTCATGATAACGAATGTTCACTTACTATTTTAAAATCAAGCTAGTATAGATTTAAATTTTTAAAGGCAAAAAAAATTATTAGGGAAACGATGACTGCCCATATTCCCCACAACTTCCAAGTATTCTAGGTAATGGGCTTCGGGCGTTGTCTGTTTTCCCCGGTATCTATCCCAGTTAACGCCTGCGGGACCATATCAGTCATGTCTCTCTTGTGATCGGATGTGGTTTTGAATTTTGGAAGAACAATGTAATTTCGACTATGTTACTGTGAAAATACAAAAGACAGTGTGGTACAAAAAATGTGAGACAGTAAATTATCGTGAATCAAAAAATTTGCACGGGCTTACTTCAAAACTTTTTAAGTAGGTTGTAACCATGAGTACCTAAAATATGAAAATTTCAGCTTCAAGAATCAGCCGCTAGACATGAAGAACTGGAGCCAACTACGAGAAAAGAAGATAAGTACAAAGTTTGTTGTAAGTCTTACTCCTCTCGTATTTCTGAAAAAAGAGACCTTACCATCTGCAAGAGTAGTGACAACAACAAATTGTGAGAGGGGGCCGCTACAACGTTCCACCCCGGAAGAACAGTACACGACTGAAAAGTACACCACTTGAGATAAATCGACTTACAGAATACTGTAAAACTTACACTGGAATACTAAATGTATCCTTTAAATTTCAAGTAATTATTTAGTCAGCGAATTCCGTCTATTCTTGTCGAATGCTGGGTGTTAACAGGCACTTATTAATTCTTTTGAGTATTGTTACTTCTCTTGATTTTCAAAAACTATTTTGCTTTTGTTGTCACACTTCATGAAATACTTCTGCCACTTCTCCACTCCAAACCTATGTCACACAATATGACATTCGACTCTCGATCAGGTAACATTAGTACTTGAGTTAAAATAAGAAATGAAAGACAGATGAAACTGTCGTGTTAGAAAAATGCAAAAAGCCAACTTGTATTTTATGAAAGTTAATACAACTAGTAGTGAACTTCGATTAGGTATAACTTAAGGAACACGATTTACGTAAACATAGAATCGTAAATGGGTTTATATAATGTAGAAATACCTTCGCCGAGAAAGTGGATTCAGTATAAACTTTTAGTAGCAGTAACGACCGTCCTTTTCTTGTAAGAATAAAATTTCGCAATATTTACAACAGATGCAATCATAAACAGTGTCTGTTCCTTCAGACATGCTTGCACGTGTGAAGGAGATTGTAATGTAAGATACAGACACTGTATAAACACTGACATTGTACCAATCAATGATACAGACATTTACATTCAACTTACCTTATACACAAAAAGTTTCACAACTCAGAATGTGCCGCTCGTGGTGAATGGCGCATACACACCTGCCACTAGCAACGCTGAAGCGGGACCTTTATTGCGGTTCTAAACATTCATGGTGGTGTCTGATTGTTCTATATCGTGTCTCCCTACCACTTTCGCGCAACGACGCTCTGAGCGTGTTTTTTAGGGAATTAACTAGTTTGAACCTGGGACCTGTTGCTGGTAAGGAGACGCCAGACCACACATGACATGTAGAATTCAGAAGAGTTCAGTGAGACTAGCGATGATATAACCAAATACTAAATGATCTCAGCGTCAGCTCCACTGCACCCTGTAAAAGAATCTTAATACTAACTAAATTTAGTGGAAAGGGTTCAAGGCTTTCCCATTTTTTGTTAGCTGGTAAAATAACGTCGAAAAAGCAGTTAAGTTTACCATTGGAAATTTTATTCTACTCACAAAACATCGTTTATAAATTGCACTATTGATAAAAGGAAATGTTTTAATACAGGATGGTAAAAACCAACTGCGTTCAACAAAAATGTGAACGAATATTCCCTAAATGGGTTTTCAAGTTCTACAATCGATCGAAGGATGACCTATGCCATATCACATCTATAATCTAGGTTTAAATTAAGTTTCACAAAAGAGAAAACTATCAAAATGGTCTACAGTGACCCTCAATTATCTTTAATTACTTATCTAACTTTACGTAAATTACAGTGGCTGATGTGGCTTCTCAATAACTATATAAAAGAAAAATCATCTCGTTTCAGATCTTTACTTCAAGTGGCAAATGTGAACACCATGAGTTTTAATTAACGATCGACGCTAGTATTACGCAAAAAAGGGGTGTAACAGATGAGACTTCTGCAGTTCTGAGTGAAGCCTTATGCGCTCAAAAATGCGGCATCGCGTGCGTTCATTACCTTGTCGGTGTTTAGGCAGCGTCAGGGCGACAGCGCCCGGCGCACCAGCCATCCAGCTCGCCGTCTCGGAACTCACTCTTTCCTAACTTCTCCTTACTACAATTTACCGAAGTTAGTTAAAAAAAACTATCTGGCTATGTTTTCATCTGACCAATCAGGGTCTCAATGTTAACCTTAGGCTCCGCCTACAAAAATTCTGTCTATCCAATGAGAAACGTTATACTTTGCGTGGTGGGGCAAGTTTTTAAAGTTTGCAACGTAACAGAGACGCTAAAAGTCTCACGCTAAAACCTGCAGCTCGTGTGGTCCTTTTAGCGTTATCGTGAGATCTATACTGTTCTTCTGGAGGGCTCTATCTTTTAACATGGGCTGGAGGATTGTCCTAATGTAACAGACACGCGAAAAAGTCTCACGCTAAAACTTGTGGGTGGTAGTGGCCCTTTTTGTGTTATTGTAAGATCTATACTGCTTTTCTGGAGGGCTCTAGCTTTTAACATGGGCTGGGGGTTGTCCTTGACGTTCCTGAGACGCGAAACAGTCTCACGCTAAAGCGTGCGGGTGGTGAGCCCTAGTGGTTAGCTGGAGACGTGGGTGTCCGTCCCTCCGTCCGTTATCGTAGGGCCTTCTAGCTTAACACGGTTCTGCTCTCGGCTTCTGTCCTCGTTTCTTTCCTCGGAACTGCGTCTGCCTCACGGTGGGAAGGTACGACATGCATTTAGGCATTCTTGTGTTAGTCTGTGGCATTCCATTTGCTCACCTGTTACTTGTATTACTTTGGTTAATTTAATGTCACAATTTATTCGGAGCTATGTGACATACTAGTAGATTTGCTTATTATGTCAGGGTTTTCATGGAAGGTGTTGGATTTACCAGACACCTTACACGGTGGCGCATGATGCACCAGCCTACATCAAAACCGACATGTCTGTCCTAAAATGAACCAGTTCCGGGGAAGAGATGTGACGTTTACCGTGCGCTTTGGGGCACTTCACACAATTATTTGTGACAAAAACTAAAAATTCCCTTTTTAACTTTCTTGCCGTGGTGCAATATGAAACAATGTCTTTAGCAAATGACAAGATACAAACTGCTGAGATTATACCGTATGGTAAGTACTGTCATCCTAACGATGTTGTATACTGCAGACGAAGCAATTCCGTGGATGAAGTAATAAAATACGGCCGGCATTCGAATGACATTAACCAGTTACGTCTGTTACAAGAACTTTTATGCCTGTATACCAAGAAAATTTTCGATCACCACCAGCTCATTCGGCGTTGGTTTATACATGGTTACTCCAAATTCCGCCACAACTATTTCGGAGAATGTGCAGTTTTTGAGAACATTCCTCTTGTTGAATAGCGGCCTGAAAAATGTACTTTGAAAACATTCACAAGCAGTCTCGACCGCAAAATCATTTATTACGATGGTGACCGGTTTCGGTCAGTTTCCCACCATCCTCAGGCGCTCTTACTAAAGTATGAAAACAAAATCGATTTAGAGGGATATCAGATAATATTAGAAAAAGAAGTTATACCCATGATAGTGTACGCCGGTTTTAAATGGAGCGGGTGTTATCGCAATAACGTACGGCACATACGACGTAATGCAAGCGTGGTTGCTGCAATTGCTGGAGCAGCTGAGCACAGGTCGTTCTACTGCGCTTGCACTGAATTCAGTGAACTCAAACGCAAAGTAGTTGTCGGCCAGCTTTTCAACTATAAATCTATTCATACTGCTCTCTATCACTACTGACCTCCAACTAACATTGCCTGAAAGTAAAACCGGATGCAGAGCGGAAAAGTACTGATTCCTAGACTGAGGTGAAAAGAGTAAACATCTAGTACAACGAGTGAACAGAAAAGGTCTGTTTCTAAACAAGCCATAGAGCGCATGCCCTCAGGATTTGCGTTACTATCCAGATATTTTCAATGCAATACAGATATAAAAATAGACAGGGATAACAAAAATCAAGCGAAATGCAATTACGTTGTAACAGGTAGTATCTCTAAGCAACTTTTGAAATTTAGTCCCTGGTGTTTGGTTTCATTCTGTGTGCCTAGAACCTACTACGCATACGAAAGATCTTCGTCAAATGAAAGAATGCAATATGCCCAGGTTCTTGCTGCTTAGTAAGTGCTAACAGTCCTTTTTATATCGAAATATCCAAAAACTATATTTTGTCTACTGGAGATTAAGGCCAGAAAGATGGTAGTTAGTCATGTGGGTTAGAACTTTTTTTTCTTAAGCCAAGACCAATTTCCAGCTCGTCAAACGGTTTGTTATTGCCAACTGGAAGTATGCGACTTTTGTAACACTTGTATAATAATTCCAACGGTCGCTAGGATGTGTTAAAAAATATTCACATTACACAGTTGGAGAGGTAGAAAAAACAAGCCAGTCGGTTACAAATAAAGTTCATAGGAATCCTTGACTTAGGTTTCGACAACTTTAAAATTGTCTTCTTCAGAAAGTTTAATGAAGGTTGTTACATCACATCCTCATTAAGTACATTCTCATGTAAGATACTAATCTTAAGAACATATCATACATGACAAGAGCTGGTGGGCTTTAATCAATGTACTTCACCAGCATTTCATGGAACAAGGACCATTACACCTTCTGAGGAAGACAATTTCAAAACTGACGAAACCTAAATCAAGTGTTCCAATAAACCTTTATTTGCTACCGGTTCGCTGATTTTATCAACCTCTCCAAGTTTATCATCATACAGATGCTGAAGTTATAGCCACGTTTCAGACCTTCATGTCTGATTCATCCACAAAAAACTTCTTATTAAAAATCAATCTCCCCCAGCTGTACTTAAAATTTCATATTTCCTTGGCTACTAGTTTCGACGAAGCGTCAACGCCATCTTCAGGCCCGTACACTTTGATGATATCAATTGTTTGTGGCTGAGTACTAGAAGTCCGCCGTGCTCCACACATATTAGTCTCATCGCAGGCGTCTACTACTCAACCGCACATCATTGCTGGAAGTGGCAACTGAGCGACTACTGACGTTGGTGAATACAATCTGTGAGACTGGCGGCAAACTATCAAACCTTTTAAAAAAAAGAAGAGAGAAAACTGGTAGCATCATAATTCCAACGATTAAAAGACCAAATAAGTGCGAGAAATGTCGCAGTATCAGCTTAACAGCTCATGCATCCTAGCTGCTTGGATTGGATACCTAGGCTGAATTAGAAAATTCAGAATTTCTTATACGACCATAAGTTTGGCTTTATGGAAGGTAAATGAGCCAGAGAAGCCATTTTGACCTTGCGCCATATAATGAAAGCAAGACTGAAGAAACGTCAAGACACGTTATAAGATTTGTCGGTCTAAAGTAAGCGTCCGACAATATGAAACAATGCAAGATGTTCGAAGGTCTAAGAAAAATAGCAATCAAGTATAGAGAAGGACGGGCAATGTGTAATGCGAGCTGAAAGATCAAGAACGAAGTCTGGGATTACAAAGGATGAAAGATGAGGAAGCAGTCCTCCATCACTATTGTTCAGTCTATACATCGAAGAAGTGATGCCAGAAATAGCTGCAAGTTTCAAAATTGTATAATATTCACTGATGTCATTGTTATTCTGAGCGAAAGACAAAAATTACGGGACCTGTAGAATGGAACGAACAGCCTGATAAGTACAAAAATGGCTCTGAGCATTATGGGACTCAACTGTTGTGGTCATCAGTCCCCTAGAACTTAGAACTACTTAAACCTAACTAACCTAAGGACATCACACACATCACACACATCCAGGATTCGGACCTGCAACCGCAGCAGTCGCACGGCTCCGGACTGCGCGCCTAGAACCGCGAGACCACCGCGGCCGGCTGACAAGTACAGAATATGAATTGAGAGGAAACTGAAGAAAGACGAAAGTAATGAGAAGTAGCATAAATGAGAATAGCAAGAAAAAATGAAACTTGGGGACCTCGAAGCACAGGAAATTAAGGATGTCCACTGGCAACATAATCCTTTAAAGCAGTGTATCTGATGACGGACAAAGCTAGGACGGCATCTAAAACAGACTATGACAGCCAAAGATGTCATTTATGGCCCCAAAAATTTACTATTCTCAAACGTAGGCCTTATCTGAAAGAACAAATTTTCCGAGAATATAGGTCTGGACACAGCATCGCATGGTAGAGAATAGTAAACCATGGGAGGACGGGAACAGGACCGAAGAGTTTGAGATATGGTGCTACAAAAGAATGTTGAAAATTACGTAGACTGATGAGGTAAAAAATGAGGCTGTTCTCCGTATAATCGGCGAAGAAAGGAACATATGGATACCATTGAAACTACTATGCTTTGTACAGGATGGAGACTGTGGGGTACATCCAACAAATAATTAAGGACGTAGGGTGAAAGTGATACTCTGCGATGAACAGGGCTGCATCAAACGTATCAGAACACTGATGACTCAAAACAAAAGGGGGAAGAAAGCAGAAACTTCATGAAGACCTAAAGGAAACTGACTGTACATGAAAAATCTGCTCAAACAAATATCACTGCACAAATAGCGCTCAAAAACTTTTGCACAGTCGTCTATAATTATTTAATTTTTCGCAGGAGGAGAATGAATTTTTTTGGGAACATACTTGGAACATTTAGCTATAAGTGGGTGTATAAAAGTATTTTCTTTTATTTACAGGTGAGCCGTAATGGACCGTGAAGTAGATGTCAGGTTGCGACGAAGGCTGGTGATTGAGTTCCTCTTCAAGACCGGCGATGACTCCGTCACATCGATTGCCATGAAGTTGCTGCCTCTTTATGAGCAGGACACAGTGGCACACAGCAGTATCCAGCGGTGGTGGCAGAAGTTTAAAGAAGGTGATTTCTCTCTACTGGACAATCCACGATGCGCTAGACCAACGACGGCAGTGAGTGATGTGAATAAGGAGACCAAGTCATCCAAAAAGACAGATGTGTGACGACACGCCAGCTTACTGAAATTATTCGTTTGTCATTGGGTAGTGGGGTATCAGTGGTACAGTCGCTATGGTACAGAAAGGTCTATGGACTTAGGGTGCTTAGAATATTGATAAGAGAAATGAAAACGATGAGGAAGAATGTGTGCGAGGGTCTCATGAAAACCTTTACTGAAGAGTGGAGACAGTGTTTTGACGGCGTCATTACCCAGGATGAAAAATGGTTGTTTTTGTCCGAACCTGAGAGCAAAACCCAATCCATGGAGTGACGTTATCCGGGTTTCCCTCGGAAGAAGAAACCAAGACTTTCACTAACAGGAGACCGATAGGTGATGGCCTCCTTCTTCTGGGATCAGTGTGGTGTCATTATCATTGACGTCTTGGAACCTGGCTCCACAACTAACCAGGACCGTTACTGTTCGTCGTTGGACAAGATGCGACGTGCCGTCACGACCCACAGATCACAGCTGCAGGGTCAGCTCATCAGACTACACCACGACAGTGCCAAACCCCATACAGACCTTATGATGCAGGAGAAAATCATGATAATGGGTTGGAAAATTTTTCCTCATCCGCCCTACAGCCCGGATTTGGTTCCGTCTGACTTAGCCTCTTTGGTCGTCTGAAGGCCCACTTGCACGGTAAAACATCTGATAGTGAGAAAGACCTTACTTCCTGTGTCAAGCGATGGTGTAAAAGTCAATCTCCAGAATTTTACCAAAGTGCATCTACATCATGGAAAGAACGTTGGGCCAGATCATTGAAGCTACATTGAGTAGGCTCAACGTATAGCTAAATGTTCCAAGTATATTCACAAAAATTTCATTCTCCTCCTGCAAAACATAAAATAATTAGAGACAACTGTGCAGAACTTTTTGAACGCCCTTTATAGTTTACAATGACAAATGTATAGGACAGAAGTCCCATTGACGAACAAGCGGGGGTCTTAACGTCATATTAAGAAACAAGTGCTATGACACTTAAAACATCCTTTTCAGGTGGACAAAACGCGTAATAAAAATTGAAAAAATTAAAAAAAAATTGTCGTTATATTTGCTTATTTATTTAAGAATGCGCCTTACTAGAATTCATGAGAAAATACTTCTACTAGTGAAACGTCCCCTTAGAACAATTATACAAGACTGTGCTTAAACGGACACACAATATTTTTAGCTCAACGCAATCTGACTTTAAAAAATCCCTACAAAAGAATGGCCCTGATTAACATTAACCGATACGTTTCACAACTCACTTACCTCACAAAAATCTTCGTTACTCAAACTACTGCAATACAGCGAGCGCCACTACTGCCGGCTAAATAAAAGATTCAAACTACTGAATTCACTAACTACTGATAGGCATAGTTAGCAAATGAAAGATTTTGATAAATAACAATGTATTTACCTTAATAGTGTTCAAAAGTCATAATATATATAGCAGTTCATGACATGCAGTCTTACAAATTTCAAAACTCCGCCATCTCTCTCCCCACATCCACCACTGCTGGCGGCTCACCTCCAACTGCGCAACGGTGCGCCCTGTTGACATCCAGCTGCCCAACACTACAATGGCAAATTCCAACAATGCCACCCAGCCACAGACTGCACACAGCACAGCCAGTGATTTTCATACAGAGCGCTACGTGGCGTTACCATTAAAAAAACCTAAACAGCCTACTTACACTAGGAGTTGTAGGTGCTTTACTTACCAGTGGTCTTTCATTCATAGTCAAAACATTTTCGGACCCGTTCGAATCCTGCCGCTTCTTAAATTTCGATTAGTAATCAGCACTGGCAGCCGAAGGCTTCTGGCAAAAGAAGTCACTCTCACTCTGCCAAAGGCCTTGTTTAAAGAGGGTGGAGGAGTGGACAGACGTTCAGGGCACTCTCTTGTCCTTCGGGTGGGATACTGCCCCCTAAAGGCGGAAGAATCATCAATGATCAACGACATGAGGATGCAGAAGGCAATGGAAACCACTGCATTGTAGGCATGTAACTTGTATACACAGGACCGGCGTCCTGTAATGGATGAAGTGTCATGATGATCTTTCCATTGGCAAAAGGTTCTGGAATAGTTCCCCATTCGAATCTCCGGGAGGGGTCTGCGAAGCGGTAGGTTGCCATGGGAAAATATTGTATAATCAACGAAAGGATAACGTTCTATGAGTGGGGACGTGGAATTTCAGAAGCTTGAACGTGGTAGGGAAGCTAGAGACTCTGAAAAGGGAAATGCAAAGGCTCAAGCTAGATATAGTAGGGGTCAGTGAAGTGAAGTGGAAAGAAGACTTCTGGTCAGATGAGTATAGGGTAATATCAACAGCAGCAGAAAATGGTGTAACGGGTGTAGGATTCGTTATGAATAGGAAGATAGAGCAGAGAGTGTGTTACTGTGAACAGTCCAGTGACAGGGTTTTTCTCATCAGAATCGACAGCAAGCCAACACCGACGACGATAGTTCCGGTATACATGCCGACGTCGCAAGGGCAATATTAAGAGATAGAGAAAGTATATGATGATAGTGAAAGGGTAAATAGAGATGAAAATCTAATTGTGATGGGGGACTGGTATGCAGTTGTAGGTAAAGTAGTAGAAGAGAAGGTTACAGGAAAATAAGGGCTTGGGACAAGAAATGAGAGCTGAGAAAAAGTAATTGAGTTCTGTAATAAACTTCAGTTATTAATAATGAATACTCTGTTAAAAAATCACAAGAGGGGGATGTGTACTTGAAAACGGCCAGGTTAGCACAGGAGAGGAATTCGTGGCGGGCTGCATCAAGCCAGTCCAAAGACTGATGAAAAATAGAAAAGTATTATACACCTACATTGTGCATTTTCGGTAGTTTGTTCTCGTGGCATGAGTAGCAGAAGACGTTTCGTGTGTTTACGAAGTACGATACTGAGTTTCTCATGCTGAGGACGAATATGGAATGAATAGGAAGGAGAGGATGAAATGCAGTACTGGTAAAAACCCTGTTCCCGGGAAAAAGTGCCGAAACGTCTATCGAACTAAAAAACTTTCATGCGATGAATTGATTACCAGATGGATTACCACTAATGCCGTCCTACTCTTGCTTTCTGCAATCACTACAAAGAGATTTCAGAACTCAAGACCTCAGGTCATAACAACAAAACTTCAGAATACTGCCTATTTAAATATCCCCAAATATTCTGAGACCTGAATTTCGGTATCAGGATCTGAAACAGCTTTCTTTGCATCTACTTCAAATGAATTGTCGTGATTTCGTTGGGCAAGGCTTTTAGCCCTTCTGAGGTTTTCGTGGTCATTTGCTGATAGTCTGTCAACAGCAATGGACGATGACCCTTTTGACACCTGCAGAGCCTCGTGCTGGTGAAACGTCTGGAGCATTGTTAAACTAATGTCTCCCGAAGGTCCAGAGACAGAAGCTAGAAAGCTGAACGTCAGCTTTATGCAGTTATAAGTCTATCGCTTCAGAATTTGTAGTTTCGCAGACGTTACAGGCATACTTAGTTGGATTTCGGTATTCAGTTTCACTTGCTGCGCTGTAGATGACAACTAATTCCTTGTAATTGCTTTCAAAACGCAGGATAAGCGTAGGGAAAGAACTCTTTTGGGATTAACAAGCACATACGTCATTATTATTTACGCCAGATGCACGCAGAATGTTCATCATTCACATGTGAGCCAGTCCGAACATCGCTAGACGTCGTGCCTGCAACAGGCCGTTATTAGTGATTTTGAAATGAACGCAGATGGGAAGGAGAATTTTGAATCTCCCTGCCGTTAGCTGATTTGCGCCCAAGCTCGTTAGTTAATACTATCATTTCACGAGTTATTTCAAAAGCGAATCCGAATGCATTACTGATTGCGTAAACCTAATTTTCTCGGCGAACTGAAAATCTTGATTACCACCAACACTTCGGTGAGTGTGAGCAGTTAAGCTGATTACTTTCCAGTCCAACGAGGCTTCAGCTGCTGAAATGGGTAGCAGCCTGACATAAGCCACACTCATGGCTCTTGTCACTTATTACAGGAATTACTTTATTGCATTGTGAGTTGATGTAAACCGGATTGTGCTTAGACGCATCAAGTTTTCAACTGCGAGTTGTATTATAAAATCCGATTTGAACAGTTTGTCGACTCGTTTTCGAAGTCCACAGTTCTATTTCTGACTGGTTGGTTGGTTTGGGGAAGGAGACCAGACAGCGAGGTCATCGGTCTCATCGGATTAGGGAAGGATGGGGAAGGAAGACGGCCGTGCCCTTTGAAAGGAACCATCCTGGCATTTGCCTGGAGCGATTTAGGGAAATCACGGAAAACCTAAATCAGGATGGCCGGACGCGGGATTGAACTGTCGATCTCCCGAATGCGAGTCCAGTGTCTAATCACTGCGCCACATCGCTCGTTTTTTATTTCTGATCTCATCCCGTATAAAACTCTTTAAAAATTATGACCGTGTTTACCTGTTCATAATAATATCCACACAGAGTCGTAACGTACTCTCTTCGGAGATCTGCAGATTCTTCATTAATAACATTCGCAGTGTCTAAATATTGCTTCGTTCTGCTTCTAAAATAAAGGTGATTTTCTTGATCTTTTTGTGACTGCATGAGGTCGAAATGCCACAGTTACTAAAGTGATAATGTAGCTTAGAGATCAACATATTTATAGAACCCTAATTTTCCTAGTATTCTCGTAAATGAAGCCACATTCCTTTCAAGAAAGCATGTGTATTCTTCACATAACACACACACACACACACACACACACACACACACACACACACGCACACACACAGACTGACAAATGTGTGAATAATGGTTCGTCTCCTCCAGCTCAGCAACAAAACAGCAGTAAAGGGCAACTATTGAACTAAACATTTCAAACAACTCAAAAATAGTTTTCTTCCATACTCTTAACTACCCATGTTATTGTAATGGATATGAATAAGATCTTAAAAATTCGGGTGAATGGCATAGCCAACCATATACAAAACACAAATACGAATAAAGCAGAAAGCAACATTTGAGTACTATTCTACCCCTTTATATTTTTTCTTTGCCTTTCTATTACTGTGGTTTATTTTGATACTTTCTGTACTTTGTTCTTTATAATATTTTGAATATGGCTTCGTTTCAGTAACGGTTAGAGATCAGTAACTGAATCCAAAGCAGATAAGTAGTGCAACAAAAGACGGTTTTATTCAACTTAGGCCTTGATTTAGCCAGAAATAAATATAAGTAAAAATTTACATTTCACTTCATTATTTGACGTTTTTGCATTGTGAAATTTTAGTTATATGCATTTCTGAAGAAGACGTTCGTCGAAGCTATGATCAAGGGTTGAATAAAACCACCTTCTGCTCCAACTGCTTGGTTGCTTCGGATTCATTTACTGTCCCTTACAACAAAAACAGTTATGTAGCGTGTAGCTTCTGGCAGGTGACGAGGAACTGTTTTGTCGGTCAGCTGTAGATATAGTTTTGGAAACATAAATGTCTGTTGCCTTCATAATACACAGAGGACTCAGGAACCACCTTTCAAGTTACTTAAGCTGTTTTACTTTCCTTGGACCACGAAATTATTCCGAGTACGCACTTGGGGTAACAAACATTATATTTCTTCTTTCATACTAATGTTAAGTTCGTCACACTAGAGAACTGTTAATTTCGGTGCAATGTAATTGCGGATTCTGATAATGGCGTACTAGTTAACTAAAAGCGCCTTCATGTTTGCAGTGTCGAACAAGAACTAACTTCTCTGGTATTATGTGTGTCCTAGAGAATTCGAAGAAAAAAGAATTCGTAGAGAGTAACGCGAATGTTTGATCCACTGTATCGTCCGTGATGAAACCCATTTAATTTTTAGATAACGATATAACTTGTTGCTACGCTGGAGGCAGAAAAAATAAACAGATGTAGTACAACCAATTAAAACAGTTGAACAAATTCTGCCGATTAGGTTGTAAAGCGACTACTGACAACATTAGCCTAAAGGACATCACATTATCATAGAAGCCTTCAGCAATATAATTCATCTATTAATGAACAGCCACCAGAATAGAGAAAGAAGAAAAACATAGTCAAGTCATTTGTTTGGATTGTATTAGGCCCTGAGACATAATCGTGACGTCTAGGGGAAGAGAAAAGGAACGAATAACAAGCAGTTCACGTATAAAAATGGAGAAGACCAATAAAATGGTTATGAATAGAAAATTTAACTAATGACGCACTGTTACGACAAATAAATAGAATAAAGAGCGAAAAAAGGAAATCCAAATTGGGGCATCTGACTAGGCATCTCATGTTGCACAAGGATTCTGCAAGAATCGTAAAATGATAGAAAATTAAGAGGCAGACCCAAAGCCAGACGCAGTACACAAAAATGGTTCAAATGGCTCTGAGCACTATGCGACTTAACATCTGTGGTCATCAGTCGCCTAGAACTTAGAACTAATTAAATCTAACTAACCTAAGGACATCACACACATCCACGCCCGAGGCAGGATTCGAACCTGCGACCGTAGCAGTCGCAGTACA